>NC_080611.1:600000-900000 GCF_027887145.1 Ammospiza caudacuta
TAACTACTGGATTATTTTTCAAACATACTGGGCACATTGCATTAACTCTTTTTGCCATTGTTAACATCTGATTAGAGATTATCTCATTCTTCAAAAATTTTACCAATACTTCTGCCCCCCAATGACATTTATTATGTTCTGATTCCAAAATAAATTTCATTATGCGGGTAGGTACCACTATTTGTCCCATTGGTGTAACGTACCACCCAAGTTGATTCTTCTGTGCCCCTAGCAAGTTTATTCGTTTTCCATCTTCTATTGAATATTTGGGCTCCTGATTCAGGTATGGGGTAGCCAGATTTGTTCTTACCGGTACCAATGCCATTTGAGTCCATACTTCCCGTGCCACTTGCCGAGCTGTAACATCAGCAAATCGATTTCCTCTGTAAACATCTCCTTCCGCAGTCTGATGTCCTCTAACATGCATTACTGCAACTGCTTTGGGACTGTGTACCGCATCCAGTAGCTGTAGCACTTGTTCCCGGTGCTTCATGTTGGTTCCCTGTGAATTCAAAAGCCCCCTTTCCTTCCATAACGCCCCATGTACATGAACCACACCAAAGGCATATTTAGAATCTGTCCAGATATTAACCCTTTTGTCCTTGCTCAAATACAGGGCTCTGGTGAGTCCAATCACTTCTGCCTTCTGGGCCAAAGTTCCAGGTAACAAAGCCTTTGCCTCTATTACCTGATCCAATGTTACCACTGCATACCCGGCATAGCGAGTCCCATTCTCGACAAAACTGGATCCATCAGTGTATAGTTCCCATTCAGGTTCTTCCAATGGTTCATCCTTTAGGTCGGGTCTGCTGGCAGATACTTGTTCAATTACCTCTACGCAATCGTGCACCAGTCCCCCAGCCTCCTGGTCACTGCGTAAAAACTCTGCTGGATTAACATGATTAGTAGTCCTTATTTCAATATCATCCTGTTCTCTTAGGATGGCCTGGTATTGCAACATTCGACTGGATGATAGCCAGTGACCCCCCCTTTTGCTCCAAAACAGCCATGACCATATGGGGAACAAACACTTTCATTTTTGCCCCCAAAGTCAATTTCCAGGCCTCTTGAATAAGAATTATTGTTGCCGCCACGCTCGTAAACACGAGGGCCACCCGGAACTTACCGAATCCAGTTGTTTAGAGAAGTATCCCACTGGCCTCTTCCAGGATCCCACCTTCTGGGTGAGGACCCCCAATGCCAGTTTTTGCCTCTCATTCACGTACAACTGGAATTCCTTGGTCAGGTCAGGGAGTCCTAGGGCTGGGGCCTCCTTTAGTGCCTGCTTCAATTCCTGGAAGGCCTTCTTTTGCTGTGTCGTCCACTCCAACCGATGCTGCTTCAAGGCCTCATATAGTGGCTTGGCTAGGAGACCGAAATTCATGATCCACAGTCGACACCATCCCACCATTCCTAGAAAAGATCTCAATTCCTGATGGTTACGAGGCAAAGGAATAGCACATATTGCCTCTATTCGGTTTACTCCCAAACGTCTCTGACCTTGTGTGATCTCACAACTGAGGTAAATAACACTATTTTTGACCAATTGAGCTTTTTCCTTAGAAACCCGATACCCTGCTTGGCCAAGCATGTTGAGTAATTTAATTGTTAATTCCACGCACATTTCCCTTTCCTTAGTAGCCAGAAAAATGTCGTCCACGTACTGCAGGACTACATACAAGGATGGGGATATTGTTACCTGGGTTATCTTCCATTCCTCCAGCTCCTTGGCCAGTTGGTTTCCAAAAATAGTAGGGGAGCATTTAAATCCCTGTGGGAGTCTCGTCCACATAAGCTGCTTCTTTCTCCCAAAATCAGGACTCTCCCACTCGAAAGCAAAATATTTCCTACTCTCTATTGCCAGTGGGATGCAGAAGAAGGCATCTTTAAGGTCAATCACTGAGAACCATTTAAACTCCTCTGATACAGATGTTAACAAAGTATAAGGATTAGCAACAACTGGATGTATGTCTTTCACTATTTCATTAATAGCCCTTAAGTCCTGTACCAAACGGTACTTACCATTAGGTTTCTTTACTGGAAAAATTGGAGTATTATACTCCGATTCACATTCCTGTAATATTCCTTGAGCCAAAAATTGTTTAATTAACGGGGCTACTCCCCTCCTTGCCTCAAGCTTCAAGGGGTATTGCTTTACCCTCACTGGTTGGGCCCCTTCCTTTAGTTCCACCTTTACTGGCTGCGCAGCTTTAGATTTTCCAGGGACCCCTGACTCCCATACCCAGGGTACTACAGCCTGCTCAATTTCTTCTGGAATAGGAGAGGCATCCACTTCCTTGATCACAAAAATGCCTGCTATTTGTTCCTCAGGTATTTCCAATTTCACCCTTCCCCCCTCAAATATTATTTTCACATTAAGTCGGGACAACAGGTCTCTGCCAAGAAGGGGTGTGGGGCAGTTTGGCATATACAAAAATTGGTGATCTAATTCCTTCCCCCCAAACCTAAGATTTAAAGGTTGTAAAAATGGTTGTTCCTCTAGCTTCCCTGTTGCCCCCACCACCTGTACCGTTGTGTCACTCAAAGGTCCCAATCGTCTATTGAGTACAGAATAAGTAGCTCCAGTGTCTACCATAAATTCTTGATTCTTTCCATCTATTTCTAAAACTACCCTTAAATCCTTTTCTAGTCAGCTTTGATTCTGATAGTTTCCCAAAGCTAGTGCTTGAGTGACTTCTGCTGGTCCTCCCGTGAATCCTCCCACAGGGGCATTTCCCGTTGGGGCTGTCCTTAATCCCATGTTTCCCATGCCCATACCTCCTCTAACCGGGCATTCATTTTTCCAGTGTCCCAATTGTCGGCAAAAGGCACACTGGTTTGGATCCAACCTCCCCATGTTAGGTGCAAACCCAAATCCTCCCCGACCTCTTGGCAACCCCCTCTGTCCGTGATTAGCTCCTCCCCGACCTCGACCCCTAATGGGTCTTCCTCCTGCCCCTGCCTGTTGCATTACAGCCAGAATACTAGCTTGTTGTCTTTTTGCAGTTTCTTTTTCCCTGTTGTTGTATACCTTCCACGCTACCTCCAGCATTTTATCCAAACTTCTAGTATCCTCTCCTTCCAGCTTTTGTAACTTTTTCCTAATATCCTCTTGTGATTGCCCCATAAACAACAATGCCAATTGAAGTTTTCCTGATTGATCCTCTACATCTAAATTAGTAAACTTCCGAGCCATGTCTTTTAATCGTTCTAAAAAGGCAGATGGAGACTCATTCTTGTCCTGCTTGACCGAATACAACTTAGACCAGTTCATAGTCTTAGGTATTCCTGTCCTAATTCCTTCCACCAACAATTCCTGATATCGTTTTACAGCCCTTATTCCTCCCGTAGAGTTTGGGTCCCACTTAGGTTCCTCACTTGGTACCAATTCATCAACTGTCTCATTTAGTTGTCTCAACCGAATTTCCTCACGAGCCTTTTCTCTAGTGGCTCTAATAACCATTTCCTTTTCCGTGGAATCCATTATAGTATCTAATAATACCTATAAATCATTCCAGTCCGGATTCTGAGTCTTTATTACCATTTTAACCACCCTTGCCACCCTTTCAGGATCCTCCCGATAACTCCCTGCTGATTGCTTCCATATTACCAAATCCCCGGGGGAGAAAGGCACCTTTATAAGTATCCTTTCTCCCTGTGGTCCCACAGCTTCCCTCAACGGCGCAATTAAATGTGGCCCCTTTTGCCCCTTCCTTCCCTTGCGAGTCCACCCTGCTAACGGAGTTCTTTTAACACTCTCATTCTTTTCACCATCACCACCATCACTATCACTCTCACTAGATCCCGTTTTTATAGCTATATCCGCAGGGGGAGCAGGCGGCACATTAGGAGCAACCGGAACCCTCGGGGGTGCTATACAATAAGACAAATCTTCCTCGATTGAAGGATACAAATTACGCTCCTTTCTTTCTTTACATCCCACACACTCCCTCTCATCATTCACTTCTAAAACCAAAATACCACATTCCTTTTGCCATTCCTCTTTCCGATATAAAACGAAAAACAAATCCAAATATGGTATTTCATCCCATTTCTCATTTCTCCTTAAAAATTGCATCAAAGATTCCATTATCCCCAATTCCAGTGTACCATTCACCAGCCATCCCGCTTCCCCAATCTCATATTCAGGCCACCAATGATTACAATAATCTATCATTTTGCTTTTATCCAATTCTTGATAATACCCCTCACTTTTCCACCGTTTCAATATACAACCTAATGGTGTATTTCCAGGTATTTTACCATTGGCTTGCACTAAGGTTTTAAAAGTTTAAAAGACATCATATTACAACCTTTAATTCCACTATGAATCCCAATAAACCAATATACCTTAAACCAATATACCTTCTCGCCGTCCTTCCCTAAAACAAACAGGAGGCGAGTTCCGGTCCTGCGTTCTTAGACGTCTTATGGCTGGAGCCTAGGCTTTTTACCAACCACCAAATCCAAATCCAATTATCACCTTTTTCCAATATAAAGCACCTTCGGGCTTACCTTGGCAGTTGTCCAACAGGCGCGGGGTGTCGGTCACGACTGATTACTCCCCGAGAAGTGCTCGGTGCCGGCTTGGAGTGGATCGGGACGCGAACCGCCCCAGCAGCCCTTGGAGTCCTGCCGCGGTCACCAGAAAACTGTTGCCCGATTGATAAATGACACAAAACTCGGATAAGTTTTGTGGGTGCTTTATTAAGGGCCCGGGGAACTGGGGGACTCACGTCCCAAAGTCCGAGCCCCCAAATTCGCGTATGGGTGCTTCCCTCTTATACATGCGATTCACAACAAAGTTTCCAAGAAACAGTTCCCTGTTCCCCTTGCCTAGTCTCTAAAAAAACAGTCCTCCGTTCCCCTTGCCTGGTCACAGACCCCTTGTGATACATTCCTTGGTTCACAAACGAGGTCATCAATCCTCTGCTTATCTTATTCTAAGAGCATTGTATGCTGCCTCTAGACAGGTTAGCATTCTTACCTTCTTGCACTAGTTTAATTATTTATTAAATCTCTAAGACTACCTGCTAGGTAACACACAAAACCCAACACACTTTCAACGGCTACAAAACTACTTTTTAACAAACCAGTTCACACACAACTCACTATAATTAAATATTTTGCTAAATTTCATTTCTTTTCCAACATTCTGAGGCCTCCAGAAGATGCAGAAATCCGAAAGAAAGGATTTCTGTGGAGAAATGTCTGCGACACTCTGGCTTCACAGTGTCACAATGGACCACTGATGACATGAGGCCACTCTGTGTTGCCCTGGAGCTTTAGTTCCATGCAGCCCTGCAGTGTCACAAAGGCCTCTTGATTTCATGAGGCACCACAGTATCACAATGGTCCTCCCAGGGCCACCATGAGAAGGTCCATAGTATCACAATGGACTTCCTCATGGTCTCACTGGTTCTATGAGGCCTCATTGTGTCCCAATGGTTTGCTAATTCCACGGGGCATCATAGTGTCACAATGGTCTCCATGTTTACATGAGGCCCAGCAATGTCACAGTGCTCTCCATGATTCCATGGTGCCCCACAGTGTCACAATGGTCCCTTGATGTCACAGGGCTCCAAAGTGTTACACTGGCTCTTTGGTCTGACAGAGCCCCACAGTGTCGCAATGGTCCCTTGGTCTCACAGGGCCCCACAGTGTCACAATGGCCCCTTGGTCTCACAGGGCACCACAGTGTCACAATGGTCCCTTGGTCTCACAGAACCCCACAGTGTCACAATGGTCCCTTGGTTCCATGGCCCTGTGCTGCTGCATTCCACCCTCCCCTTCTCAGGCCGCCCTGCCAGCTGAGAAATGCTCCTTGGGCCTGGGCCTTAGCCAACAGCTCCTGGGCTCAGCTCCTCTGCAGCTCATCACAAACACTGTCTGCTCCAGGCACTGCTGCTGCCCAACCAGCTCCTGGTTTCTGTAGGAGCAGCCCTGGGAACTGTTTTTGTTCCCTCAGTGGCACAACATCCCTGTTCTCACACTGCCAAAGAAAGCTGTTGGTGCCAAGTGCGGCCAGGATGAGCCATTGCTGGGACTGCAGCCCCTCTCTTGGGGCCCTGCAAACAGCGCTCCAAAAGGAGCCCTTGGAGCTCTCCTGGGCCAGCCACTCCCTCTGAGTGGGGCCTCTCCCAGCTGGGAACTCTCCCGTTTGCTGCACTCGGGGATCCTGAACAACGACAGAGCCTGGGCTGATCCCCCCACTCCTCCAGGCTCAACCCTTTGCCCTTTGCTGGGGAGATGCCAAAGGATCCACAGTGAGCATTTCCTGCCCTCAGGGGAATTTCTCACAGGTGCCTTGCCTTGACTCTTTGTGTCTGTGTGCGCACAGGAGTGCCTGTGCTGGGGAAATGTGGCAGAAATGCTGCTCTCTGAGGGGTTGGAGTGCTTTGGATAGCTGAGTCAGTCAGATATCCAGGTATCAGTAAGTAAGGTTTTGTCACAAGCTCTAAGCTAAGTTAAATGCTGCTAAGAGCTGTTCTTTTGCTAAGATATAAAGTTTATTTTAAGTTATTACCTAATTTTTTAAAGTGGTATTCCTGTTTTAAAATGTTAAGTCACATGTTATAAGTTAGGTTAAATACTGTTAAGTAGCATTCTTCTGCCAAATTGTGAAGTTGAAGGTATCACTTAAGGTTAAGGTGTAAGTTAAATTCTGTTAGGTTTGAGCTCTATTAAGCTTTTAGGCTGTATCCCTTTTATCCTTGCCTTCACTGTGCTTGTGTCATAGACACACACAGGGACAGTTCTCAGCTCATTTCTGGTTTGATTGCCTGGACTTGGTTTGGTTTTGTTGTTACTTTGTTTCCTTGCTGTGCCTGAACTGTCCAGTCAGGAGCAGAGTGACTCTTGCCAAGGAAATCTGTGCTGCTGTCCCTTAATATTAAATCTGATTTTTGCTGATCCCTTGCTGGGGATTTTTTCCAGCGCTCTCAAGCCCTTGTTCGTAACAGGGTGAAGGAGCCCTGGCCCAGGCTCTGGCCCTGGGGGACACGGGGACGCTGCCGGAGGGTCCCTGTCCCCCTGTGCCACCCCCAGGGCCCCGGCCCCCCGTCCCCATGTCAGGATCTGGGGTCAATCTCATGGAACATCCTCTGGGGGAGGCTGCGGGGCCGGGGGCAGGGGGACCCGGGGGGACAGGGGACCCAAATGTGCACGAGCAGGGTTGGACTGATCTTGAGGGGAACTGTGAGGGGGGCCGGGGCAGAGTGACCTCCCCAGTGACCTCACACAGCCCCTGTGATGTCACACAGCATCCTGTGATGTCACACAGCCCCTGTGATGTCACACTGTCCCTTATGAGCCACAAAGCCATCTGTGATGTCACACGGCCCCTGTGATGTCACACAGCCCCTGTGACATCACACTGCCCCTTATGATGCCACACACCTCTTCTGCAATGTCACATAGACACCAATGATGTCACAGCCCACTCTGGGATGTCACACATCACGCTTGTGATGCCACAGAACCAAATCTGGGATGTCACCCTGGAATGCAATGCAGCTGCACTGTGATGTCACAGAAAACACTGTGATGTCAAAAAGGCACCCAGTGATGTCACTGTCTGTTCTGTGTTGTCACAGCCTGCTCTGTGATGTTACACAGCCACCCAGTGATGTCACAACCACCTCTCTGATGTCACAGAGTCACCCTCTATGATGGCAGGATCTGCTCTATGGCCTCACACCCTACTCTTTATTGTCACAGGCAGCTGTGTGATGTCAAAACAGTCTCAGTGATGTCAAAAAACCCTCTCTGCAATGTCATACTGCCACTCTGTAATGTCACAGCACACACTCGGCCCTCACAGCCAGCTCTATGATGTCATACAGCCATGCCTTGATGTCACAGACTGCTCTGTGATTTCACACAGTCCCCTCTATGATGCTGTAGCTGCTCAGTGACCTCACACAACAAACTCTGTGATGTCATAGCCCAATCTGTGACCTCACACAGCCCACTCTGTGCTGTCACACAGCCTCTTGCTGACATCACAGCTGCTTTGTGCCTCTATGACACAGCCCCAGAGGTGCTGCTGTGACACAGCCCCCTCTGGGACATGCCACAGCCCCTGCCAGTGCGGAGCCCCTGTGAGCTCTGTCTGTGCCCTGCTGGTGTCCCTGAGGGGCCCTGGCAGTGCCCCAGCCCTGCTGGGCTGTGCACAGGAGCTGCTCCTGGCCAGAGCTGTGTCTCTGCAGCGCTGCCCTTGCCAGGAGCTGCCTCTGGGCCAGGAGCCCGGCCCAGCTCAGCAGCACAGACACAGCACAGGGACTTTAATCACCCTCTGGGGCTTTGGTGTTCTTTGCTTCAGACCCATCCCCCAGAATGTGCTCAAAGAACTTCGGAGGGACTCAAAAAGAGGGGGAAACACTGAAGTTTCTCATACTATAAATAGATCCTTCTGAGGGATAGGACTGAGAAAATGTGCCCAGGTTCCAGGTAGAGCAGAACACAGGTGGAAGTGATGACAGGTGGGGACGAGCGACGGAAAGGTGTCTCTGGTGCTGGACAAAGCTGCGTCTCTGTCCCTGCAGGCTGTTGGCATCCCCTGGCTGCCCCACCTGGCTGGACCCTTCCTTTGCTGAAAGCTCTGCCTCCTGCCTGCCTCTGCCTGCCCACACAAAGCCTTTGGCTGCTCCAGGCTCCTGCTGGGGAAGTGCTGCACCACAGCCCTGCCCTGCCAGGGAAATTCCTTTCTCCTGGTGCCAGTCTGGGCCACCCCAGCTACCATTGGTGCTATTATGTCTTCTTCAGGCCCATTCCCACTATGAAGAAAAAGCTCCAGAATCTGTGGAACCACCCTTCCATCCCTCCCATGCTACTCTGTTTTGTCCTCAGTCTCCATACCACTGAACCCAGAGCCCTCAGCCTCTCCCTGATGCTTATGTGATGAGGCCTCCAAACCCCATCTTGGGAGATTTTTGTGTCCTCTCCAAGACCTGTGAAAATGGAGAAGCAGTGGTTAAAGGATTTTTCTCCTAAATCTTGCAGTGACAGAACAAGGGTCAATATCTTTAAAATGAATGAGTGTGGATTTACATTTGATATAAGGAGGAAATCTTTTATAGTTATGAGAAAGGCACACAGCTGCAAGAGTATTTCCAGAGAAGTGGATGCCCAATCCCAGGAATTGTCCAAGATCAGGATGTTTGTGCAGCCTGACCCAGTGAAACCCTCTCATCCTCAGGGACAGAATTCCTGTAGTGTGGGTTCTCTGATGTGCTGGGTGCCCTCACAGCGCTTCTTGCCAGAATGTCTGCTGAGGGCAGCCAGGCTGCTGCAGGGGCAGTGACCTCACAGCCATCGCCATGGCAGCCCTGTCCCCTGGGCCTGGCTCTGCCCTTTCCTCTGCCCCTGCCTTGGCTCTGCTGCCATGAAGAGTTTTGTCATTAATATCTTGTCCCCAAGGTGCTGGGGCCAGTGGCTTCCCAGTCAGGCTCCTGGGGCAGAAGTGGCTTTTCAGAGCCCAGCCAGGAATGAGCCCTGAGGCAGCAGCTCTGCAGGCCGGGCTGCCAAGGGAGGCTTCTGGCCATGGCCTGCAAGCAGCTGCTGCTGCTGCCAAGGTGCCTTTGGTGCCTCAGGCTCTCCCTGGCACAGCTCCCAGCACGGCACTCTGCCCTTGTGCCTGAGCCCTTCCCTGTGCTGGGGCTGGCCTGGGGCTTTGCCTGCAGCGGGACCTGCCCTGCTCATGGCACAGGAAAGGCAGTTCCTGCTGCAGCAGGAGGCTCTGCCTGCAGTGGGCTCCAACAACTCCAGCAAGGCCCATGTTGACTTCAAAACTGCTTCTGAGAGTACTTTATTATAATAATTGTTATAGCTCCTGAACTGTGGAGTAAATAATTCTGGTAAAGATCTTTCTGTCCAATCATGATCAGAATCAGCTAGAGCCATATTTATATAAATTTATCTGGGATTCCATGATTAATCCTGTGGGACAAATTGGGTTAAAGTTGAATTCCACCTGTCAAATATTTTACATATAAACCTTTGAAAAATTCTGGGGCTAGGATTGGATCCAGCCACTCCCAGTCTCCTCTCTTAGAAGGAATTGTAGAAGTCTGGGGGCCCTGCAGGGTTTTGAGGATCCATGGCGGCTGTTGGGTGTATTTTCTCCATGTCATGACTCAGCAGGAGTTTCTCCAATAAAGAAATAAAGCTTTTGCCTGAAGCTCCCATTGTGCCCATGACCGGAACCCCTGTGAGTGTCTGAGACATCCCGGCTCTTTGGCAGCCTGGGGACTCCTGGGATGTCACTGTGGAGCCTCCGTGAGTGCCTGTGACAGATCAGTGCCTTTGCAGCACAAGGTGCCCTGGGATGTCACCATGGAATGGCTGTGACTGCCTCTGGCCACAGGGCTCTTTACCATCCCAGAAAGACCTGGGAGGTGTCCATGGAGCCCCTGTCTGTGCCTGTGACATTCCAGCCCTGGAACAGCCTGGGGACTCTTGGAAAGTCCCCACGGAATCCCTCTGAGGGTCTGTGACAAATCTGATCCTTAGCAGGCAACCATCACTGGGACCCTGTTGCTATGGTCAGTTTCCATGGCAACTATCACCAGACATTTATTGCTATGGTCAGAATCCATGGCAACCATCACCGTGACCCTGTTGCTATGGTCAGTTTCCATGGCAACCATCACCAGCCGCCTGTTTCTATGGTCATTCCCTTGCCAGCTCCATGAAGACCCCATGCCAGGGGTGGTTGCCATGGACACCAGCTCAGGCCTGCAGATGAGCCCATTGCCATGGCAACCATTGGCATCCCCATCCCCAAGCTCATGGGATCCCAGAACCACAGAATTGGCTGAGCTGGGAGAGACCCATCAGGATCCTCCAGAGGGAAGAGGTTCCCACAGCCCCAGCCAGGGACCCGCTCCCAAGGCTGTTGCCATGGCCACCAGGGCTGCGACCAGCTGGGATGCTCGGTTTCCATGGGCCGGGGCTCAGGAATGGGATTCCCCAATTTCCTGCTCCAGCTAAAATTGCACTGCCCTCGCTGCCCTCCCACCTCCCATGG
Source organism: Ammospiza caudacuta (assembly GCF_027887145.1). Taxonomy (NCBI): domain Eukaryota; kingdom Metazoa; phylum Chordata; class Aves; order Passeriformes; family Passerellidae; genus Ammospiza; species Ammospiza caudacuta. The sequence goes on from NC_080611.1 coordinate 611,030, forward strand.
AAAGCGCGAAAGGCAAAGATCCCAGGCTGGGATAAGAACAATTTATTTGGAACAGAAACAAAATAAGAAACAAATAGATCAGAAACAATATTGGTAACAAAAGTGATAAATAAAATTGTTTACAAGGAAAACTTAAACACAACTCACTGGGTCTGCCTGGCCACAATTTCCCCTGTCTGGAAAGAACACCCTTCTCCTCAGGAAGAGAGAGAGAGAGAGAGACCGTTTCCTGCCTCTGGAAATGACCTGAGGTGGGAGTGAATGTAATGACAAGGCCGTGGCCAGACCCTCATGTTCTTCAATCACACATCACGTCATTGGCAGGTGCAGGAAAAGGGACAGGTGTCTTCCCAGACGGCATCACGAGGAACATGGACCACCAGGGCTCTTCCCAATGTGGGACCTCCAACGGGGGATGAAGCTGGAACTGGGCATAAGGCTCCCCCTGCAGTTGGAGCATTTGCAGGGCTTCCCTTACCAATGAATCTGTTGGTGTCTGGTCAAGTGAGAGCTCTGGGTGAAGCTCTTCCCACACTGGGGACACTCATAGGACACTCCCTGGTGTGGATGCGCCAGTGGGTGATGAGGGTGAAGTTTTGCTTTAAGGCCTTCCCGCAGTTTGGGCAGTGGAAGGGCCTCTCATCCATGTGAATCCACTCATGCAGGAGGAGATTGGAGCTGCTCTGAAACCTCTTCCCACAGGTTGGGCACTTGTAGGACCTTTCCCCAGTGTGGATGCGCCGGTGGGTGACAAGGTGGGAGTTGTTCTTGAAGCCCTTCCCACAGTCAGGGCAGAGGAAAGGCCTCTCCTTGGTGTGAATCCGCTGGTGCTGGAGGAGATGGGAGCTGGTCCGAAACCTCTTCCCACACTAGGGACACTTGTAGGGCCTCTCCCCAGTGTGGATGCGCAGGTGGGTGATGAGGGCAGAGCAGCAGCTTCACCCTTTCCCACATTCCCCACACTCGTAGGGCCATTCCCCAGTGTGGATCATCTGATGGCAGATCAGGGTGCTACTCTGCCTGAAGCTCTTCTCACACTCCAAGTAGTTGTGGCGCTTCTCCCCATCATGAAGCTGCTCATGGACCACCAACTTAGAGCTCTGGCTGAAGCTCTGTCCACCTTCCTGGTACAGAGTGGGTCTTTCCTACTCAGAGCACCCTGGGCTGTGTTTGAAGCCCCTCCTCCTTTGGAATCTCCGTGGATTTTCCTCCCCACTGTAATTCTGCACTGTGGAGTCACTCAAAACTGCCTCTTCCATGAGGTTCTGCCAAGGAGATTTTTCCTCCCTGGTGTCCATCATCCGCCTCTTGTCTGGGGGAGGAAGGACAGGAGAAGATGGGATTTGCCTCCACACCAGAGGGAAGGGGAAGGAGATTCCCCCAGTGCATCCCCAGCAGGACAGTGTTGGCAGCAGGGTTGTCCTGCATGCAGGGGTCTGTGCTGGGCTGGGAGATGGAGCAGGAGAGAGGGGGAAAGGAGCACTGACTTCCTCCTCACCTGCCTGGGTGTCCCGGGGCTCCTTCCTCTTCCTTGCAGCCTCCTCCTCCATCCAATCAAGGTTTGGGAATGGGAAGTCCTGTTCTGGGAAGAAAACAAACGGTGCGCACATTGTCTTTTGTTCTGGTTTGAAGGCAAACTTGGGGGAGGGTCTAAGTCGGAGTTACAATTTAAGAAGAAAATTTAGATCAGGGCAGTGATACAGAAACACTGCCTTAAACTGACAGAGTCAGGATATAACCTGACACCCTGGTAGTCAGGGTGGTGGCAGCAGTCACATTAAATGGTGGCTTCAGTCCTGTTGGAGTGATGAACATGATTCTGTCAGAGCAGTGATCCTGTAAAAGGGTCTCGTCTGCTTCTGAAGGTCCAGTGGTGGTTATGGAGCTCTTGTCCTCTGGGAATCCAGTAGGCAAGCTGCTCCTGGTGTTGCAAGGCTCAGCTTATATCCAGGTAGGAATGCTTGGATCCTCCCCCTGGGCGGAGCATCCCACAATGGAATGATGGAATATTATCAGTCCTGCAGTGACACTCAATGGCCCATTAGCAGAAGATATCTCCCCTGGAGGGCGTTATCAGGGGTGAGTCATGCAAGAGATAAAGAACACTGCCCCACCTGTTTATAGCAGTTGATGAAGATGGGGATTGAAAACATGCATTTGGTTACATCTTACATTGCAACCTGACACAGTGGGGTAATCCCTGCTCAGGGGTTGAATAACCCCCACCCTGGGAAGGCCACAGACAGGGGACAATGTCACACTTGCCCTGCTCCAGGGGAGGTCTCTATCCCTGTCATTCCCTTGCTCTCTCCCCCTTTTCTCTTTCTTTCCATCTCTCTCTCTACCTCACATTTACTGTTCAATAAAATGCATTTTGGATTTGGTCTCATTAGCACCTTCCTGGCTGCAGAGGCATCTCTCTAATAATTTTCTTAACCTGATTGTGACATTGTTTTGGCACAGTGAGTTTAGGCACTGTTCTCTGACTCCAAGTGCATTTAACAACAGCATGGTTCCCTCCACTTAGGATGGTTGTGGTTCTTTCTGGAAGAACTCTTGGAAACTTGGATGCAGCTTCCCTGAACGACTTATGGGAGAATTGATGAAGAAAATAGGTGTTGTGGGTGGCCTGTGTAAAGAAAATATTTTGTTGTCCTTCCTTGAAAAGTTTGTTAAAATCGCTGGAGGAAAGGGAGCAAATGCTACCAGCCAGGCTGACAAGGTTCATTCACCCCATGATGAGGAACACAAGGCTGCGGAAAGTCCCACAAGAACCCCAGCTCAAGTAGCTAAATTCCAGAATAACTTCTGAATTCACAGGCTTGGGGGCTTTGCCAAATGGGAGAATAATTTTTCTCTTCATCCCTGTCAGCTTTGTGACAGCTACACAGAGCTTTCCCTTCCTTTTCATAATCTGTATTGGGCCGAATTTCTACTTTGCTCTTATTGGAACCTACCAGCAGCTGAGCTGGAGCTGTTCAGGAACTGATCAAACTTGGAATTGCCACAAAATGGCTTCTATTTTTGGTTTATTCATGTTTGCAATTTATTTGTGTTTTCATCACATATGACTTATGGGAAAAACAAGTATTCATCAAAGCGATTTATGCAGAGTCAGGTTTGATTTCTACCAAGTTTATTTTGTCCAGTGCTCAGGGGAATCTCCCATCCTGTCTGCAGCTGCTCCCACAGGGATGTGAGGGCTTATCCGAGAGCCCCAGGGGTCACAGTCAGGGCTGCCCTCAGGGAATGCTCACCTGGTATTGAGGGACAGGGTGGGAGCACCTGGATCTTGGAGCACCCAGCTGCCCCTCATGTTTGGAGGTGCCTGAGGAGGGCTGGGACGATGCCAGGGACATCCTGCAGTGACATCCCTCTCTCCTGTTCTGGGTCAGCTCAGTCCCAAACCTGACCCTGACCCTGGTCTCAGTCTCACTCCCTGTTGAGACACACTCACAGTTCTGTATTTAATGTCATCCCAGTGCCAGACTTGTCTAGCCCCAGACCCAATCCCAACCCCAGCCATAAAGCCAATCCCATGTCTAGCCTTAACCCCAATCCCAGCTCTAATCCAAATCTCAGCCCCAACTCCAACCCAGCCCCAATTCAAGCCCCTTCCTTAATCCTCAGCCCCAAACCAAATCCCAGGTTCAGTCCTTCTGGGGATTTGGGGGTGTCTCTGTCCCTCTGACCCCGATGATGTTTGGGTGGGGTCACAGCAGGGCTGAGAGGGACAGAGACCGGCCGGCCTCCCCAGGTGTGAGAAGGTCAGAGAGCCCCCCCCAGCCCTGAGCACCCTCAGCGGTGAGAGGGACACAGAGCCCCTGGTCCCCAGCCCTGCACAGGCATTGCCTGAGGCCAGAGGGATGGAGACCCCCCGAGCATCCCCCAGGGTGAGAGGACAGAGAGCCCCAAGCATTCCCTGGGCTGAGAGAGACAGAGACTGCCCCAAGCACCCTTTTCAAGGAAGGACAACAAAATATTTTCTTTTTCACTGGTCAGTCATAACAACCATTTTCTTCATCATTTCTCCTATAAGTTCCCCAGGAGGAAGGAGGGACTGTTTCCAAGTCCTTCCAAGTTTCCAAGAGTTCTTCCAGAAAGAACCACAACCTCCTCAGAGAAGGGAACCATGCTGTTATCAAAGGCACTTGTAGTCAGAGACCAGCGCCCTGATCTCACTGTGCCCAAATAATATTGCAATATGGTTAAGAAAATTGTTACAGAGATTCCTCTGCCCCAATTAAGGTGCTAACGAGACCAAATCCAAAATGCATTTTATTGAACAGTAAATGTGAGGTAGAGAGAGAGATGGAAAGAAAGAGAAAAGGGGGAGAGAGCAAGGGAATGACAGGGATAGAGACCTCCCCTGGAGCAGGGCAAGTGTGACATTGTCCCCTGTCTGTGGCCTTCCCAGGGTGGGGGTTATTCAACCCCTGAGCAGGGATTACCCCACTGTGTCAGGTTGCAATGTAAGATGTAACCAAATGCATGTTTTCAATCCCCATCTTCATCAACTGCTATAAACAGGTGGGGCAGTGTTCTTTATCTCTTGCATGACTCACCCCTGATAACGCCCTCCAGGGGAGATATCTTCTGCTAATGGGCCATTGAGTGTCACTGCAGGACTGATAATATTCCATCATTCCATTGTGGGATGCTCCGCCCAGGGGGAGGATCCAAGCATTCCTACCTGGATATAAGCTGAGCCTTGCAACACCAGGAGCAGCTTGCCTACTGGATTCCCAGAGGACAAGAGCTCCATAACCACCACTGGACCTTCAGAAGCAGACGAGACCCTTTTACAGGATCACTGCTCTGACAGAATCATGTTCATCACTCCAACAGGACTGAAGCCACCATTTAATGTGACTGCTGCCACCACCCTGACTACCAGGGTGTCAGGTTATATCCTGACTCTGTCAGTTTAAGGCAGTGATTCTGTATCACTGCCCTGATCTAAATTTTCTTCTTAAATTGTAACTCCGACTTAGACCCTACCCCAAGTTTGCCTTCAAACCAGAACAAAAGACAATGTGCGCACCGTTTGTTTTCTTCCCAGAACAGGACTTCCCATTCCCAAACCTTGATTGGATGGAGGAGGAGGCTGCAAGGAAGAGGAAGGAGCCCCGGGACACCCAGGCAGGTGAGGAGGAAGTCAGTGCTCCTTTCCCCCTCTCTCCTGCTCCATCTCCCAGCCCAGCACAGACCCCTGCATGCAGGACAACCCTGCTGCCAACACTGTCCTGCTGGGGATGCACTGGGGGAATCTCCTTCCCCTTCCCTCTGGTGTGGAGGCAAATCCCATCTTCTCCTGTCCTTCCTCCCCCAGACAAGAGGCGGATGATGGACACCAGGGAGGAAAAATCTCCTTGGCAGAACCTCATGGAAGAGGCAGTTTTGAGTGACTCCACAGTGCAGAATTACAGTGGGGAGGAAAATCCACGGAGATTCCAAAGGAGGAGGGGCTTCAAACACAGCCCAGGGTGCTCTGAGTAGGAAAGACCCACTCTGTACCAGGAAGGTGGACAGAGCTTCAGCCAGAGCTCTAAGTTGGTGGTCCATGAGCAGCTTCATGATGGGGAGAAGCGCCACAACTACTTGGAGTGTGAGAAGAGCTTCAGGCAGAGTAGCACCCTGATCTGCCATCAGATGATCCACACTGGGGAATGGCCCTACGAGTGTGGGGAATGTGGGAAAGGGTGAAGCTGCTGCTCTGCCCTCATCACCCACCTGCGCATCCACACTGGGGAGAGGCCCTACAAGTGTCCCTAGTGTGGGAAGAGGTTTCGGACCAGCTCCCATCTCCTCCAGCACCAGCGGATTCACACCAAGGAGAGGCCTTTCCTCTGCCCTGACTGTGGGAAGGGCTTCAAGAACAACTCCCACCTTGTCACCCACCGGCGCATCCACACTGGGGAAAGGTCCTACAAGTGCCCAACCTGTGGGAAGAGGTTTCAGAGCAGCTCCAATCTCCTCCTGCATGAGTGGATTCACATGGATGAGAGGCCCTTCCACTGCCCAAACTGCGGGAAGGCCTTAAAGCAAAACTTCACCCTCATCACCCACTGGCGCATCCACACCAGGGAGTGTCCTATGAGTGTCCCCAGTGTGGGAAGAGCTTCACCCAGAGCTCTCACTTGACCAGACACCAACAGATTCATTGGTAAGGGAAGCCCTGCAAATGCTCCAACTGCAGGGGGAGCCTTATGCCCAGTTCCAGCTTCATCCCCCGTTGGAGGTCCCACATTGGGAAGAGCCCTGGTGGTCCATGTTCCTCGTGATGCCGTCTGGGAAGACACCTGTCCCTTTTCCTGCACCTGCCAATGACGTGATGTGTGATTGAAGAACATGAGGGTCTGGCCACGGCCTTGTCATTACATTCACTCCCACCTCAGGTCATTTCCAGAGGCAGGAAACGGTCTCTCTCTCTCTCTCTCTTCCTGAGGAGAAGGGTGTTCTTTCCAGACAGGGGAAATTGTGGCCAGGCAGACCCAGTGAGTTGTGTTTAAGTTTTCCTTGTAAACAATTTTATTTATCACTTTTGTTACCAATATTGTTTCTGATCTATTTGTTTCTTATTTTGTTTCTGTTCCAAATAAATTGTTCTTATCCCAGCCTGGGATCTTTGCCTTTCGCGCTTTCCATGGGAGGTGGGAGGGCAGCGAGGGCAGTGCAATTTTAGCTGGAGCAGGAAATTGGGGAATCCCATTCCTGAGCCCCGGCCCATGGAAACCGAGCATCCCAGCTGGTCGCAGCCCTGGTGGCCATGGCAACAGCCTTGGGAGCGGGTCCCTGGCTGGGGCTGTGGGAACCTCTTCCCTCTGGAGGATCCTGATGGGTCTCTCCCAGCTCAGCCAATTCTGTGGTTCTGGGATCCCATGAGCTTGGGGATGGGGATGCCAATGGTTGCCATGGCAATGGGCTCATCTGCAGGCCTGAGCTGGTGTCCATGGCAACCACCCCTGGCATGGGGTCTTCATGGAGCTGGCAAGGGAATGACCATAGAAACAGGCGGCTGGTGATGGTTGCCATGGAAACTGACCATAGCAACAGGGTCACGGTGATGGTTGCCATGGATTCTGACCATAGCAATAAATGTCTGGTGATAGTTGCCATGGAAACTGACCATAGCAACAGGGTCCCAGTGATGGTTGCCTGCTAAGGATCAGATTTGTCACAGACCCTCAGAGGGATTCCGTGGGGACTTTCCAAGAGTCCCCAGGCTGTTCCAGGGCTGGAATGTCACAGGCACAGACAGGGGCTCCATGGACACCTCCCAGGTCTTTCTGGGATGGTAAAGAGCCCTGTGGCCAGAGGCAGTCACAGCCATTCCATGGTGACATCCCAGGGCACCTTGTGCTGCAAAGGCACTGATCTGTCACAGGCACTCACGGAGGCTCCACAGTGACATCCCAGGAGTCCCCAGGCTGCCAAAGAGCCGGGATGTCTCAGACACTCACAGGGGTTCCGGTCATGGGCACAATGGGAGCTTCAGGCAAAAGCTTTATTTCTTTATTGGAGAAACTCCTGCTGAGTCATGACATGGAGAAAATACACCCAACAGCCGCCATGGATCCTCAAAACCCTGCAGGGCCCCCAGACTTCTACAATTCCTTCTAAGAGAGGAGACTGGGAGTGGCTGGATCCAATCCTAGCCCCAGAATTTTTCAAAGGTTTATATGTAAAATATTTGACAGGTGGAATTCAACTTTAACCCAATTTGTCCCACAGGATTAATCATGGAATCCCAGATAAATTTATATAAATATGGCTCTAGCTGATTCTGATCATGATTGGACAGAAAGATCTTTACCAGAATTATTTACTCCACAGTTCAGGAGCTATAACAATTATTATAATAAAGTACTCTCAGAAGCAGTTTTGAAGTCAACATGGGCCTTGCTGGAGTTGTTGGAGCCCACTGCAGGCAGAGCCTCCTGCTGCAGCAGGAACTGCCTTTCCTGTGCCATGAGCAGGGCAGGTCCCGCTGCAGGCAAAGCCCCAGGCCAGCCCCAGCACAGGGAAGGGCTCAGGCACAAGGGCAGAGTGCCGTGCTGGGAGCTGTGCCAGGGAGAGCCTGAGGCACCAAAGGCACCTTGGCAGCAGCAGCAGCTGCTTGCAGGCCATGGCCAGAAGCCTCCCTTGGCAGCCCGGCCTGCAGAGCTGCTGCCTCAGGGCTCATTCCTGGCTGGGCTCTGAAAAGCCACTTCTGCCCCAGGAGCCTGACTGGGAAGCCACTGGCCCCAGCACCTTGGGGACAAGATATTAATGACAAAACTCTTCATGGCAGCAGAGCCAAGGCAGGGGCAGAGGAAAGGGCAGAGCCAGGCCCAGGGGACAGGGCTGCCATGGCGATGGCTGTGAGGTCACTGCCCCTGCAGCAGCCTGGCTGCCCTCAGCAGACATTCTGGCAAGAAGCGCTGTGAGGGCACCCAGCACATCAGAGAACCCACACTACAGGAATTCTGTCCCTGAGGATGAGAGGGTTTCACTGGGTCAGGCTGCACAAACATCCTGATCTTGGACAATTCCTGGGATTGGGCATCCACTTCTCTGGAAATACTCTTGCAGCTGTGTGCCTTTCTCATAACTATAAAAGATTTCCTCCTTATATCAAATGTAAATCCACACTCATTCATTTTAAAGATATTGACCCTTGTTCTGTCACTGCAAGATTTAGGAGAAAAATCCTTTAACCACTGCTTCTCCATTTTCACAGGTCTTGGAGAGGACACAAAAATCTCCCAAGATGGGGTTTGGAGGCCTCATCACATAAGCATCAGGGAGAGGCTGAGGGCTCTGGGTTCAGTGGTATGGAGACTGAGGACAAAACAGAGTAGCATGGGAGGGATGGAAGGGTGGTTCCACAGATTCTGGAGCTTTTCTTCATGGAGGATATAAGCATGACAAGGAAACAGTGGCACCAAGGGAACATAGGGAGGCCCAAACTGGACACCAGGAGAAAGGAATTTCCCTGGCAGGGCAGGGCTGTGGTGCCCCACATCCCCAGCAGGAATCTGAAGCAGCTCAAGTCTCTGCGTGGGCAGGCAGAGGCAGGCAGGAAGCAGAGCTGTCAGCAAAGGAAGGGCCCAGGCAGGTGGGGCAGCCGGGGGATGCCGACAGCCTGCAGGGACAGAGGCGCAGGGCAGGGACACCGTGGGACAGCCTGGGCTGCACAGGGCACAGGGATGGGCAGCAGCTACAAGACAGCCCTGACAGAGCCAACTTGGGCAGCACTTTGGCCATGGCTGCTGGGCCTGGGCCTGAGGCAGGAGCAGGAGACAAGTCACCCTTGCAGGCCTGGGGCCTCATTGCCTCCTTTTCCCTGCTCAGCAGCCTGGCAGGGGCCGCCCCATGCTCCTGCCCTTGCCATTGCACATCCCCACATGCCAGTGCCCATCCCGGGAATGGCCCTGAGCAAGGAGGGAGGGTCAAGATGTGCCTGGCCAGGGGCTGGGGCTCAGGCCTTGGCCCTTTGCATTCCTGAAACACAGCCAAGTTTTGCTCAGCATCAGAGACCCCTTTGTCTTGCTTGTCCCCAGGTGCCGTCACTGCCTCCAGTGTTCTGCTCTAACTGGAATCTGGGGACACTTTCTCAGTTGTGTCCCTGACAGCGATCTCTTCAAAGTACAAGAAACTTCCGTGTTTCAATGTCACTGACTTCTTGAGTGTTCTATGAGATCACAGAACTGGCTGTGATGTCACAGAGTAGGGTGTAATGCCATAGAGCAGACTCTGCCATCATAGAGTGTGGCTCTGTGGCATCAGAGAGTGGGCTGTAACATCACCAGGTGGCTGTGTAATATCATAGAGGAGGCTGTGACATCGTAGATCAGACTGTGACATCACAGTGTAACTTTGTGACATAGAAGTCTTCTGTGACATTGCAGCACTGCTGTATGACATCACAGGGTGACATCATAGAGTTGGCTCTGTGACATCACATTGGCATTGTGTCATCTCTGGAGGCTTTGTGACATGAAAGGGGCAGTATGACATAACAGAGATGTCCATGTGACATCAAAGTGGGCGTTGTGATGTCACAGGGGTAGTATGATATCACAGAGATAGCTATGTGACATCCCAGGAGGCTGTGCGACATGACAGGTGGTTCTATGACATAACGGGCTGTGTGACATCACAGAGGCAGTGTGACATCACAGGGGCTGTGTGACGTCACTGGGGAGGTCACTCTGCCCCGGCCCTCCTCACAGTTCCCCCCAGAGCAGTCCAACCCTGTTCATGCACAGCGGGGTCCCCTGTCCCCCCGGGTCCCCCCGCCCCCAGCCCTGCAGCCTCCCCCAGAGGATGTTCCACGAGATCGACCCCAGAGCCTCACATGGGGACGGGGGGCCGGGGCCCTGGGGGTGGCACAGGGGGACAGGAACCCCCCAGCAGCGTCCCCATGTCCCCCAGCGCCAGAGCCTGGGGCAAGACTCCTTCACCCTGTTACGAATGAGGGCTTGAGAGCGATGAAAAAATCCCCAGCAAGGGATCAGCAATAACCAGATTTAATATTAAGGGACACAGCACAAAGTTCCTTGGCAAGAGTCACTCTGTTCCTGACTGGACACTTCAGGCACAGCACGGAAAAAAAGCAACAACAAAACCAAACCAAATCCAGGCAATCAAACCAGAAATGAACTGAGAACAGTCCCTGTCTGTGTGTGTGACACAGGGACAGTAAGGGCAAGGATAAAAGGAATATGGCTTAAAAGCTTAAAAAGCACTTAACAGTATTTAACCTAACTGAAAACCTATGTTAGAAATTTAACAGAGGAATAACACTTCACAATATTCAACTTAGCTTATAAGTTATATTAAACATAACAACTTAGCACAAGAACAACTCTTAGCAGCATTTCACTTAGCTGAGACTTCATGACTTTACCTTACCTACAGGCCGGACTCACAGCTATTCAAGGCACTCCAGCCCCTCAGAGAGGAGCATTTCTGCCACATTTCCCCAGCACAGGCACTCCTGTGTACACACAGACACCAAGAGTCAGTGCAAGGCACCTGTAAGAAATTCCCCTGAGGGCAGAGAATGCTCACTGTGGATCCTTTGGCATCTCCCCAGTGAGTGAAGGGTTGAGCCTGGAGGAGTGGGGGGATCGGCCCAGGCTTCGTCGTTGTTCAGGATCCCCGAGTGCAGCAAACGGGAGAGTTCCCGGCTGGGAGAGGCCTCATTCAGAGGGAGTGGCTGGCCCAGGAGAGCTCCAAGGGCTCCTTTTGGAGCGCTGTTTGCAGGGCCCCAAGAGAGGGGCTGCAGTCCCAGCAATGGCTCATCCTGGCCGCACTTGGCACCAACAGCTTTCTTTGGCAGTGTGAGAACAGGGATGTTGTGCCACTGAGGGAACAAAAACAGTTCCCAGGGCTGCTCCTAGAGAAAGGAGCTGTTTGGGCAGCAGAAGTGACTGGAGCAGACAGTGTTTGTGATGAGCTGCAGAGGAGCTGAGCCCAGGGGCTGTTGGCCAAGGCCGAGGCCCAAGGAGCATTTCTCAGCTGGTAGGGCGGCCTGAGAAGGGGAGGGGGGAATGCAGCAGCACAGGGCCATGGAACCAAGGGACCATTGTGACACTGTGGGGCCCTGTGAGACCAAGGGACCATTGTGACACTTTGGGGCCCTGTGAGACCAAGGGGCCATTGTGACACTGTGGGGCCCTGTGACACCAAGGGACCATTGTGACACTGCGGGGTCCTGTGACACCAAGGGACCAATCTGACAATGTGGGATCTCATGGAATCATGGAGACCACTGTGACATTTCTGGGCTTCACGGAACTGAGGGGGCTGTACTGACACTGTGTGGCTCCATGGAGTGTAGGAATCATTGTGACACTGAGAGGCCCCATCAAACCAGGGGTCCATTGTGACACCACGGGGACTCATGGAGACATGGAGACCATTGTGACACTTTGGGGTGTCATGGAACCAAGGGGCCATTGTGACACTGCAAGACTCAATGGAGTCAAAGGTCCATTGTGATGTTTCAAAGCCTCATGGAACCATGGAAAGACCATTAAGGCACTTCACAGCCTCATGGAACCAAGGGGCCATTGTGGCCCTGGGGGTCCCCACAGAACCAAGAGGACCATGGTGATACTGTGGGGCCTCGTGAAACCAAGAGGCTTTTGTGACACTGCAGGGCTGCATGGAACCAAAGCTCCAGGGTGACACAGAAGGGCCTCCTTTCATCAATGGTCCATTGAGACATTGTGGAGCCAAAGGAGACCATTGTGACACTGCAAACACCCAGGGTCCAAAGGTCCATTGTGACATTGCAGGGCTCATAGAACAGAGGAGTCACATGACATTGTGGGCCTGGGGAACCACGGAGACCATTGTGACACTGCAAGGCCTCATGTAATTGATGGGACCCCTAGGGTCGCTGAGGGGCTGTATGGAATCAAGTGGCCATTGTGAAAACACGGGGCACCATAAAACCAAGGGAACGCAGAACAGATCTGGCTGGTTTGACCTCCCATGGACTGCCTGACTGGTCCAGCTGACCTTGGCAAGTTGAGGGTCTCTTCTCATCTGCTGCTGTAACACTGGGGCTCCATTCTTTCCTTCCTATGGAAAAGATCTGTCGTTCTCCTCCAGGCACCCATGTCCAGAACTGGGATTTCACCTACGAATATCCTTATTTCCATCGATTGTTCCCATAGAAATATTGCCAGGACAAGTCTTTCTGGAAGTGGTTTCTCAAGGATCACCTCCCATCTGCTCCCGAAACACTGGGGAAGGCTCCATGCTTTCCTTTCTATGGGAAAGCATTGTGCTGCTTCTCCAGGTGCCAATGGCTGAGATTGAGATTCTACTTCCAAAATTCCTTAAATCCTAAGACTGCTCCCAGACAAAATTTGCCATTCCTGATAAGTCTGGCTGGCCTTGGACTAGTGAGGCTCTCACCTGCCTTCCAAACACTGGGGCTCTGTGCTATGGAAAAGAACTGTCCTTCTCCTCCAGGTGCCCATGGCCAAATTTGGGTTCCACCTCCAACATTCCCTGTTGTGACAGACTGGAGGAGATTGTTGGCTCTAAACATTTCTGGGTCAGGCAGTAAGGGGCAGGTCCAGCCTTGCCCTGCCCTGGAACGTCAGCCCTGCCCTACCCTGGAACACCAATCCCCCCAGAGCCTCTATCCCAGCCCAGCAATGGCTTCCAGTCCCTGGCACAGCACAGGCAATGCTCCACAGCCACCTCTGCAGCCCCCAGCCCAACTCTTGAGGGACAAAATGAGCCCAAGTTCCACCTGGGGGAAGGGCCCAGGGAGACCAAGGGGTATTTCAGGCTGACCCCAAGGCAAGCACACATCTTGGCCCTACCTTCTCTTGGAATTTCCATCTGAACCGTGCTGGAATCCAGGAGTTGGTAGCTCTGTCTGTGCTTCTCTAAATCTTATTTTTATTTTCCTCTTTCTAATTCCCTCTTCTCGCAAATTTTTATTAACTTAAAATGGAACAGGCTTGGAGTTTGTAAAGTTGAATGGGCCAAGGTAATGTTATGAGAAGTGTTTCTTGTTGATTTAATGTTATATTAAAGCTTTTGCCAAAATTTCTCTGATTTTTAAAGTTCCCAGTAAAGGCTGTTTTCCTCTTTTGAGCTCTTGAGAATCTCTTGTTGGTATTTCTCCAGTGAGTCCAAATCAGAAGACATAGACAATTGTAATTTCTTTTAAATGTCTCCTTGAGTGAGTTGTTTTGGGACATGGCAGTCAGGGCTTGTCTGTCCTGCTTGGCACAGCCCAGGCAGGGCTTTCCCAGCCACATTCCACACTCCATTTCCCAGCTGGAGCCGCTGGTGCCTCTGAGTTGTGCTGCCCCAGCCCCAGGAATGCTCTCCTTGTCTGCCCATTCCCCCACAATCTCTGGGCAGGGATGGCCTCAGTGGGGGCTGCTGACATCCTCAGCACCTTGGAGGCTGCTGCTGAATTTTCCTGCTCCAGAGGCTTGTTCAGCCTTCAGCTCTCCAGTGCAGGAATTCAGTGTCCCAGGGCTCATTAACATTCAGAACACCTTAACAAGCCAAGCCTCTGGGAGTCATTTGATTTAAGTGTTCTAATCTTTTGTGGTTGATTAGTCAGATTTCAGAAGCCTATTCAATGTGAATACCCTGAGATTAAAAAGACAGCAAGAAAATTTTTTTTAGGTCCTGTAATTTTTTTTTCACTAGTAATTCATTGACATGTGCAATCTTCAGAGTGAATCCAAGTACCTCCTCATGCAGTTTGAATGGATATGAAAATCAAGACCCTTCATGGCTGACAATCAATCAGACTCTGTCCCTACCCCAACCCCACCATTTCCCCCATCCAAGCCCTGGCACTCAGAGCAGCCTTGTGCAAATCTGAGCTCCCTCCAGCCCACACTGGACCTAGCCAAAAGATCACAGTTGAACAGGATACAATTTAATAACAATCACACAATTAAAATAACAATCACACAATTACAAACTCTTCCCTGAGCCATGTGCAGTGTCCCAGCAGGGTCTGATGAGTCCACCATTCACAAGTGATTTCCATACTAAAATTTATTTCACACAAACATGGTTCTCTTATGTATATAAACACAATGAAGTTCTTGTATCAGGATTCTTGTCCCGGAGTGAGGACAGAACAGCTCGAACAATTCCTGATTTGCAAAGCTTTCAGTGCTGGATGGAGAAGGGAGGTCAGGCTGCTCTTGGTGTTGAGGAAGTGCTGAAACCAGCCTGAGGGAAAGAACTGGCCTTCTCATCCAGGTGCTCATGGGCTGAAATTGGGATTATTCCCCCAAAATCCCATAAATCTGAGATACAGAATATTTATATCTGAGATACAAGATATTTATTCTGTTGCTCCCAGATGAAAGCTGCCAGGACAGACAGATCTGGCTGGCCTTGGCCTCTAGTGGCTGCTATTTATCAGCTCCTGGAAGACTGGGCTCCATGCTTTCCTTCCTGCTTTCCTTCCTGTGGAACCATGACGACATTTCAGGGCCTCGTGGATCCAAGGGACCATTGTGACACTGTGTGGCCTTGTGGAACCAAGGACATCTTTGTGGCTCTGTTGGGTCACATGGTCCCCAGGGGCCCATGTGAAGCAGCAGGGTTTTGTGGAGCCAAGAGGCCACTGCTGCATTTCAGGGCCTTGCGGAGCCAAAGGGCCGTTGTGATCCTGCAGGGCACTGTGGATCCATGGAGAGTATTGTGGCATTGCAAGGCCCCATGGAATCATGGAGACCATTGTGACACTGTGGGGCCCCACAAAACCAAAGGGCCACTGTGACCCTGCAGGGCCTCTTGGAAGCATGGGGCCATGGTGGCACTTCAGAAGCAAGGAGAACATTGTGAAACTGCAGAGCACCATGAAACCAAGGGAACATGGAACAGATCTGGCTGGCTTGGCCACCCAGGGCCCACTTGACAGGCCCAGCTGATCTTGGAATTGAGGGCTGCTTTTCATCAGCCCCTGGAGAACTGGAGTCCAGTGCTTTCCTTCCTAAGGAAAGAATCAGTTGTCCTTCCAGGTGACCACAGCCAAAATTGAAACTCCCCTCGAAAATTCCCTGTATTCAAGGGTTGTCCCAGACAAAAGCTGCCAGGACAGAGAGCTCTGGCTGGCCTTGGCCTCTGGTGGTCACCTCTCATCTCAAGGAAGCCCTGAGGAAAGTATGTGAACAGCTTTGACTGCTGGGACATCAATGAGTATCACGCTCTTAAAAACTCAGATGCTCTTCTGATTATGTGTCTTTTCTTTCTTATTGTGTATTATGTGTGAAGTATTATTTTCAGCTAAAAATATTATTCTTATCAATTTCCCAGAGTTATCTGAAACAAAACAGCTCATCTACATATGACTCCAGGTCACCTGTATAAGCAAACACAAGAAACAATCCAACAGGAATTATTTGTCCCTGCTCCCATCTATCACATCTCTGGAGATGGAGGTGCAGCCCCAGCACTTGGCAGGGCTCAGAGTCTCACAAGCTCAGCTCCCACACAGAGAACTGGCAGACCCTGGGGTCCTCTTCTTCGTCTCTGCACGCTCAGCCATGCTGAGATGGACACTGATGGTTTCTGGGCCAGGCTCTCTGAGCCCAGCCCAGCTCTCTGCAAGCTCTGCCCGCTGCCCTGAGCTCTGGGCAGCACCAAGGGCCTCTCCCCAGCCCAGCCCAGCCGGCTCTGGCCCCACAGCTCTGCTCAGGCCAGGCTGCTCTGGGCACTGCCCCACGGCCTCCGCCCCTGGCAAGGGCACAGCAGCAGCTGCAGCTGCCACAGGACTCAGCCCCAGCCATGGGGGAAGGTGCTTGGCCAAGGCCAAAGGAGGCTCCCTGGCTGCCCTGCTCCCCTTGGGCTGAGGTGCTGAGAGCTCTGCAGCCCCTGCTGCCATCCCATCTGCCCAGGGCAGCACAAGAGCCCCGGCCTTGGGGCCCTCAAGAGCTGCTCCTGCTCAAGGCCCAGGGCCCATCCCAGGGCTGGGGCAGCCACAAAGCTGTGCCCATTTTTGTTCATTGCTGCTCTGATGGGGATGGATCCTCATCCCCTTGGAGGTTGCTGATGGATTTTATTACTCCAAAGGCCTCTTCTCTCTTGAGCTGTTCAGGAATTCAATAGGAAAAGTTCTTAAACGTTTGTTCAAATCACCCAAAAAAAGAAAATCCCTTGAAAATAATGCAAGATTTTAATTCTACTGTTATATAGACGGATTACAAAAGTGTATTCAAAGTGAATATACTATATTGAAAACAATGCAGAGATAACTGTTTTGTCCTGTTTTCCTGTTTATAGGTTGGTATCAGCAATCCCCAGTTGATATTGGCCCCCAGTTCCTTCTAATGCAGTCTGACTAGATATGAAGATCAAGACCCTCCATGGCTGACAATCAATCACACTTTGTCCCTATCCCCTCCCCACCATTTCCCTGATCCAACCCCTGGAACTCCTGTAGATCAGGAATGGTGTGTCCAGCAGGACCAGGGCAGTGATTCTTCCCCAGTGCTCAGCACTGGTTGGGCAGCACCTTGAGTGCTGTGTCCAGTTCCGTGCTCCCCAATTTAGGAAGGCCATGGAGGGGCTGGAGCGTGTCCAGAGAAGGGCAGCAAGGCTGGTGAGGGATCTGGAAAACGAGTACTGTGAGGAGCAGCTGAGGCAGCTGCTGGGGCTCTTTACCATGGAGAAGAGGAGGCTCAGGGGAGATCTCATCACTCTCTACAACTTCCTGACAGGAGGGTGCAGCCAGGTGGGAGTTGGGCTCTTTTCCTTGAGAACAGTGACAGGACAAGAAGAGACAGCCTTCAGCTGAACCCGGGGATGTTTAGGCTGGACATTAAGAAATAATTCTTCACAGAAAGGGTGGTTGGGCATTGGAATGGGCTGCCCAGGGAGGTGGGTGAATTAGCGTCCCTGGAGGTGTTTAAGGAAAGACTGAATGTGGCACTCAGTACTGTGGTCTGGGTGACAAGGTGGTGTTGGGTCCCAGGTTGGACTTGATGCTCTCCAAGGTCTTTTGCAGCCTGGTTGATTCTCCGATGATTGTGACCCTGCAGGGCCCTGGGGAAGCAAGGGTCCATTGTGACACTGCAGGGCCTGGTGACACTAAGAGGACCATGGTGACAGTGTGTACGACATGGCAGCAAAGAGCCAAGAGGGCATTGTGACACTGTGGGACTGAAGGAAAGGAAGGAGTCCATTGTGACAGTCTGAGTCCTGATGGAAGCACGGAGGCCTCTGTGATGCTGTGGGGCCTTGTGGAACCATGCAGAGCATTGTGACAGAGCAGAACCTGGTGTCATGATGGGGCCATTGTGACACTTCAGGGCCCCATGGAACCAAGGGCCCAGGGTTGCTCCACAGGGACAGATGGAATGAAGGAAACATGTTTGACACCGTGGTGGCCCTTGGGACCAAGAGGCCACTGTGTCACTGTGGAACCAAGGAGAGCATGGCTGCACTGTGAGACCTCAGGGAACCAAGGATCAATTGTGACACTGTGGGGCCTCGGGGGACCACGGTGCCATTGTGACACTGCAGGGCACAAGGATCCAAGGGACTTTGTGACACCAAGGGGTCCAGTGGAACCAGAGGGACATTGTGAAACTGGGAGGCCTCATGGAATCAAGGAGACTATTGGGACATTCCAGGGACTCATGGATGCATGGTGTCACCAAGCTGTGTGTGAATGTGGATCTGCTGTAGGGTAGGAGGGCTCTGCACAGGGCCCTGGAAAGGCTGGATCCAGGAACCAAATCCAACAAGGTGAGGTGCAACAAGTCCAAGTGCCGGGTCCTGCACTTTGGCCACAAGAACCCCTGCAATGCTACAGGCTGGAGACAGAGTGGCGGGAGAGCAGTCAAGTGGAAAGGGACCTGCAGGGACTAATGAAAAGCAGGCTGGACACGAGCCAGCAGAGTGCCCAGGTGGGCAAGAAGGCCAATGGCTCCTGGCCTGAATTAGGAATGGTGTGGCCAGCAGGAGCAGGGCAGGGATTCTTCCCCTGTGCACAGCACTGGTTGGGCAGCACCTCGAGTGCTGTGTCCAGTTCTGGGGCCCCAATTTAGGAAGGATATGGAGGGGCTGGAGCATGTCCAGATAAGGGCAACAAGGCTGGGGAGGGGTCTGGAACACAAGACCTGTGAGGAGCGGCTGAGGGAGCTGAAGTTGTTTATCCTGGAGAAGAGGAGGCCCAGGGAGACAAGGCAGTGTCAGGGCACAGGTTGGACTTGATGATCTCCAAGGTCTTTCCCAACCTTGCTGATTCTGGGATTCTCTGAAGCCACCCTTGGAGTAGTTGCAGGATAAGCCCTGGGCCTCCTCTTCAGAAGCTCCAGCAGCCCAGGTCCCTCAGCTTCTCCTGCCAGCCCCAAAGCCCATCCTGTCAGTCCTGCAGAGCCTCTGCAGCTCCTCCTCAGTGCCCAGAACAGGGAGCCCCAGAGCCAGACACAGCAGCCCAGATGTGCCCCCCTGGTCTGGGGTGCCACTGGCAAGGGAGCAGCACCAGGCAATGCAGGAGCCTGCAGACAATTCCTGCAGCACTTGTAGGATGATCCTGCTGCCCAAGGGACGTTCCCATGGTGCCAAGTCAGGAACTGCAATGGGGAGTGGGGCCAGAGAGGAAAGGGCAAACAGGGATGGGCTGTTTGCAGGGGAGGGAACAGGGGTGGGCAAGAGGGAGAAATTTGTATCAGGGAGAGTAAAGAAAGCAAAGATGAAGTCAAGGAAATGCTCAGGGTAGTTTGGGGGTGGCTGCCAGGCAGCCCTGGCTCTGAGCAACAGCGTCTGCAGTGGGACAGGAAACTCCCAGCTGATGGGAACAAACTTTCTGGCTGAGTGCAGAGGCCAGGACAAAGCTGAGTGGTTTCCCTGGTGTCCCCCAGCCCTTGGTGGCCCCAGGGGCTGATGGCATTTGTGCTCCCTCAGGTTCATGTCCCAACACCAACAGCATTGGGGTGCTCCTGCCTGCTGCGTGCAATGCAAACAGGGGCTGCTGAGCCAGTGCTGACATGTCTGTGCCTGCAAGGATGGGGCACCTGTGTGAGCTGGGGGAGAGGCCAGGGCTGCAGAGGGGGGATGTTGTTGGCAGCTCCATGAGGACGCTCTGGGACGCTGCCCTGGGCTGTGCAGCGCACTGGGGATGGATCAGCCCCTGCTCTGCTGCTCCTTCCCGTCTGCCCCAGGGCCCTTGCAGAGCCCCAGCCATGCTGTTTGCCCCCAGCCTGCCCACAGCCAGCCTGGGGCTGCTCACGGGGGTTTTCTGTGCTGAGCATTGGCCTGGGTGGGTTCCTGTGAGAGCCTGGGCAAGGAGCCTGGAGCCCCCAGGGCCTGGCCTGAGGCATCAGCGCTGCCCCAGCAGTGCCCATGGCCTGTCCCTGCTGCAGCCCCGGCACTGCCACCCCCAGGACTGTGCCCGGCCCCAAGAGCACTCAGGCCCTGCAGCAACACCAGGGCCACCAGGGCAGCGGGGCAGGGCCAGGGCAGCAGCACTGGCAACATCAAGTGCTGCTGCTTCTGGGCACAACTGCTGGGCCAGCACTGCTCTGCCCTCAGCTCTGCACACAAACATTGCTGCTGCAGCTCCAGAGAAGGCAACTAAAGGGCATCTCTGCAGAAAACTCTGCTGGGACATCCTTTAGTTAATTTAAAGGCACATAGAGCTCATTGACACAGTCTGTGGCCACAGGGAAGGTGAAGAGAAACAAAATGAAAAATGGCAAAAACAATTATATTTATTAGTGGACAAGATTAAAAAAGTAAAATAAAAAGAGAAAGAAGCCCCAAAATGAAAACAACAAGAAGGATCAAAGATGACTTTTTTTTCAAGTGGTTTGCAGAAATTGGCCAGGAGTTTAATGTTTCTGAAACCATCCAGTCATCAGTTTCCACACTGCAGCCTTGAGCTCCTGGTTCCTCAGGCTGTAGAAGAGGGGGTTCAGGGCTGGAGGCACCACTGAGTAGAGAACTGACAGGGTCACATCCAGGGGTGGGGAGGAGATCGAAGGGGGTTTCAAGTGAGAAAACACTGCAGTGGTGATGAACAGAGAGACCACCGCCAGGTGAGGGAGGCAGGTGGAAAAGGCTTTGTGCCGTCCCTGCTCAGAGAGGATCCTCAGCACAGCCCTGAAGATCTACACATAGGAGAAAACAATGAATACAAAAAATCCTGAAAATAAACAGGCACTAACAGCAAGAAGCCGAAGTTCCCTAAGATATGATGTGGCACAGGAGAGCTTGAGGATCTGAGGGATTTCACAGAAGAAATGTCCCAGGGCATTCCCCTTGCAAAGGGGGAGGGAAAATGCATTGGCCGTGTGCATGAGAGCATTGAGAAAGGCACTGCCCCAGGCAGTTGCTGCCATGTGGGCACAATCTCTGCTGCCCAGGACGGTCCCGTAGTGCAGGGGTTTGCAGATGGACACGTAGCGGTCGTAGCACATGATGGTCAGGA
This sequence comes from Ammospiza caudacuta, assembly GCF_027887145.1. Classification (NCBI taxonomy): domain Eukaryota; kingdom Metazoa; phylum Chordata; class Aves; order Passeriformes; family Passerellidae; genus Ammospiza; species Ammospiza caudacuta. The sequence goes on from NC_080611.1 coordinate 631,959, forward strand.
GGAAATACTCTGCTGACATGAAGAACACAAAGAAAAAGAGCTGTGCAGCACATCCTGTGTGGGAGATGTCCCTGGTGTCCCAGAGGGAATTGTGCATGGCTTTGGGGACAGTGGTGCAGATGGAGCCCAGATCGCTGAGGGCCAGGTTGAGCAGGAAGAACATGGGTGTGTGCAGGTGGTGGCCGCAGGCTACGGCGATGATGATGAGGCCGTTGCCCAGGAGGGCAGCCAGGGAGATGCCCAGCAAGAGGCAGAAGTACAGGAGCTGCAGCTGCCGCTTGTCTGCCAATGCCAGCAGGAGGGAGTAGCTGATGGAGCTTCTGTTAGACATCTGTTCTGTCTTGGCATCAGGATCTGTAAAAAAGTAATCATGGAATAGTTGTGCTTGAAGAGGACTTTAAATATCCCAGCACAGCCTGGAGGTACTTTCTCCCCACTGCCTTCCCAGGGCTCTGGTGCTGGGAACTGTCCGTGCGAGCAGCTGCTTCCCTGTGCCCCGGGCTGGGCACTGCCAGTGCTGCCAGAGCCCAGCCCAGCCCTTGGGGCTCAGCTCTGCCCTGCAGACCCCTCCCAGCTCTGGCACTGCCCAGGGGCAGCTCTGGCTCTGCAGGGTCTGATACGAACGTCAGATCAACCCTGAGGAGGCTGGAAAAGCGACACTGATTCTGCCTGTGAGAGGCCTTGTGCTGATTTCTCTCACTTATTGGTTTATTCACATCTGAGAGAAATTTTTTCATTATCTTCACCCAAACTAACAGATTAATATCTTTGGGCAATTACCATCAAAGCAGCCCAGGTCATTAGATTAAAAAAGCAGGATTTTCCCCTTTTATGCAGCCCCTTTCTTCCTTTCTTGCTGTGCACCCTGTATAACCTATTTGAAAATGTTCTGCAGGTAAATGCCTTGCACGGAGCAGTCCTGAACAATGCTGCATCCTCCCCACACAAGGAAAACACTTCCAAGCCTTACCAGCTGTCTCCTCCCACCCAGATCTTGTCCCCCAGTGCTGGGAGCAGCTGCCAGGGCTGGCTGAGAGCTGTCCCTGGCAGGCAGCAGAGTCCCTGCCCCAGCACAGCGCCCTCGGCTGCAGGACCCTGCTCTGCAGGACAGTCCTGGGCACCCCTGGCTGCTCTGCACAAGAGACAATCAGAGAATGTACTCACAGAGTCTGTAGGCATTGGGATGTTCCAGCTTGAGGAGATGGCTCCAGGAGCTGCAGCTGCATTGTCCCGCAGCCAGAGGTTCCTGTGCCAAGGGCTGGCAGTGATTCTGCCCCAGGCACTTCTCAGCACCTTCCCAGCCCTGACTGATTGAAGCTCTCTGTGCCTCTGTGCTGGGGCCAGGGTGGCTGCAGGCAGTGCCCCAGCCCTGCTGGGCTGGCAGAAGAGCTGCTCATCAAGAGAAATGTGCTTTTGAAGCTCTTCTTGGTTACCAGGAGCTGCCTCTGTGCCAGGAGCCCAGCCCATCTCATCAGCACAGACACAGCACAAGGACTTTAACGAGCCTCTGGGGCTTTGTGCTCAGGCCCTGAACATCAGTCTCTGAGAGGGAGCTGAAGAAACCTCTCCAGAACTCCAAGGCAGAATCCAACTCCAATGTTTCTTGGACTTTTAATGGGTCCCACGGAGGGACACGACTGAGAAAGTGTCCCCAGGCCCCAGGCAGAGCAGAGAACTGGAGGCACGGATGATAGGTGGGCACAAAGAAAAGCCAAGTCTTGGTGCCCTGGGGAACAGCAGAGCCTGTGCCACCAAGGGCTGGGAGGAGACACCTTGTCCTGAGGCACTGGCACAGCCCCAGCCAGGCTGGGCACTGGCAGCCCCTTGTCCTGCCCTCAGCATCCCTCCCTAGCCCACATCCCAGTGGCCTCAAGGATCTGCTGGAAGGAGTCCCTTGGGAGCCTTGCTCAGGAATGGCCCTGGGGGCTCCTGAATGCTCCCTGCAGGTACTGCGGGTTTTTCAAAGGACTTTGGGTTTGGCTTTTGCCTTGGAGTCTCTGAGAGGTTTGTGCAATCATGGCCTCCAATTATCTGCTGTAATTAGTCCCTGGAGAGGCTTTGTCAATAACAACACTCAGTGGGGCTCCTTAATACTTCAGGGTACTTCAGTTATTTAAGCTGCTTGGTGTTTCCCTTTTGATACAGACTCTGTGAAAAAGATTGTGCAGTCCCTGCCTCCAATATCTCCTTTAATTAGTCCCTGGAGGGTCTTTATCAGTAATGACACCCAGTGGGCCATTTATGCTTCAAGGTACTTCAGCTATTTTAAGGTATTTGGTGTTTCCTTTTGGATACAGACTGCGAGAGATTTGTGCAATCATGGCCCCAGTTATCTGCTTTAATCAGTCCCATGAGAGCTCTGTACTGACACTCAGTTGGGCTCATTAATGCTTTCAGATACTCAAGGTTTTTAAGGTACTTTGGATTTTCCTTTGCACTCTGAATCTCTGAGAGGTGTTTATTCCAATTCTGGCCTTCAATTCTCTCCTCCAAGGAGTCCATGAGGAGCCTGTTGGCAATGGACCTCAGTGAAATTCATGCTTTGAGACACTTTCGTGTTTTCTTCTGACTGACTCTTGGAAAGGTTTGTGCAATCTCCTCTCAGGCCCTGAGGTTCAAGTGCTCAGCTCCAAATGCACCACAGGGCTCATTAGGATCAAGCAAGTCCTGACAAACCATGGTTCTGCCTTGATTTCCCTCTGCTCTTATGCAGTTCATCAGGCAGTTTTCCTTTTACAGTTGTGGAGAAATATTTCAAAGAGCTTTTAAGTAATATGTAATCCTATTTTAAAGAGTGTATTTTATTACTGTTCTCTTTGGAGAAGGGCTGATTGGAGCATTAAGTGATTTATATTGATGTAGGGGTGCTCCTAAGGAGGTCTGGCCAGGTCAGTGAAGTTGTACCTTGGAGCTGACCCAGTGTGGACAACCTTGCCTCACATTTCCCAACCTCATGTGAGAAACCATTTTCATTTTCAAAAATTTTAATTATTAAGATCTTTTCAAAATACAACAGAAGATTTAATAAAGAAAATAACACAGTGCCGGGAGCAAAGGATTCCGTCACCGTGTGCTTATCTACAAAATGGATGTTCTGTCTTTTATACCTCTTGCCCCTCCCAAAGTCTTGTCAATCAACTCCTTCTTCCCTGTCCGGGGGTGGAGATCACTGTCTTACACCTTGATTGGAGGTCAGGTGCTGCCATAGTAACAAGCCAACCCTCCCAAATGCCCCGACTACAGAGGCCATCCTGTGATAACAATGCAAGGGGGAGGAGAAAGATAACTATACGTCTAGAAAACTTCTCTTAACATATATTTAATATTAACTCCTTAACTGTGACAGTCAACCATAGAATTACTCATCTATAACAAACCCCCCTTTTCTTTTTCTAGAAGTAATTTTTCTCGAACAATTAAGTAAAAAACTTTCTCTGTCTCTTGAATGAGTCATACCAGCATCTGTTGATGTGGGCAAGGACAGTGGGAACAGCAGAAAAAATCGCAGATTTTCCTTAGACACACTTATTTGGAATGGACAAAAGGGCATCACAGAGGTCCAGTATGGCTTTGACTCCCACCTACTGTGCCTATGTGGCTGCTACCCATAATCAGTGTGTGTTAGGGATGAGCATAGAGGCCAATTAAGTCCTGCCCTCCAGTCCCTGTTGAATTAAAAGACAACTGAGCAATGATAGAGGTCTGGTATGGCCTTTTGTCCCCACCTTACCATGCCAACAGGGTTTCTACCCACAGCAGGGCTATGGAGCCTTCTTGGTAGTGAACAAAGGGGCCAACCCGATCTTGCCCTCTATTCCTTGTCTTACTTCTTAAGGATGCTGCCCCATTACCTTTTTCAGTCCCTTGTGTACTTCTCCTCAACAGATGCTGGTAATTCTCACCCACTAAAACAGGAAGACAGTTCTCTAGCTGGTTGGTGGAAGCTTGACTCTACTTTTTGGTTGTCTTGGTGTTTTCCTGCTTGTCTTTCAGTCTCTGCTTGAGAGTCAGTCTTGTTTCACCCAGCCTGGATGTTACAGTCCACTCTTTGGGTTCTTGTACTGGGCCTTTGACTCTGTTGCCATGAGTCCATCCCCGCTCTGCAGTTCACACGGCCAATTCGATGGTGAGCAGTACCTGAAAGGGACCTTCCCACTGAGAAGTTAGAGGCTGATCTCACCATGACATATTCATCACCCAATTCCCAGGATTAATATTATGCATTCTGAAATCCAGGGTGGTAGTTTGAGGAATTGCCCCGTTATGCCTTAGCCCTTCTAAGGTTTGTGCTATGGACATCAGTTATTTCTTAGCATTGGCTTCCCCTTCCTCATAGGTGGGGTGAGGTCAGGAAGGGTAACTCAAACATCATTTCATAGGGTGACACCCCCAGATCTGACTGGGATTGGGTTCTAATTCTTAATAAGGCCATAGGGAGACGTTTTATCCATGACATTTGGGTTTCAATCATTAGCTTAACTCTTTTAAGAATTTGATTCATCCTCTCTACCAACCAGAACTCTGTGGATGCCATGGAGTGTGTAATTCCCATTTTATTCCCAGGGCCTGAACAACTTTCTGCAATATCTTGAATGTGAAATGAGTTTCCCGGTCTGAATCAATCCTGTTTGCCCTCCCATATTGGGGAATGATTGATTCTAGAAGTGTTTTACTCACAACACTGGCATCGGCTTTCACAGTGGCTACCACCTCTGCCCAATGAGTCACGTGATCTACTATCACTGGCAAAAACTTCCACCATTGTACCTGGGGAAGCTCGATAAAGTCAGCTTGGATGTTTTGGAAGGGCCTTAAGGCTAGTTCTCACCCTCCCCTGGGTGTTTTCCTCACGATTTTCTTATTCACTTTTTAATATATCACACACCGTTCAGTTACTTGCTTAGCTATTCTGAAAATTCCTATGCAGCCCAAATCCCTTAGAAATTGATCACCTAGCACTTGTGTACCCCAATGTGTTGTTCCACGTATGCCTTCTAACATTTTCCTGGCAAGGGGTTTATTCAATATTTGTCTCCCACCTGCTCATCTTCACTTCCCTTTGTTTTCTTTCTTGACTCCTATTTCAATGAGTTCTTCCTCTTCTGTCCCACTGAATATGGGGACTTTTTTCATTTCTTTTATGAGTGTTAATACCATTATTAGTTTATCTGTCTCTGATTCAGTTGCATTTTTAGCTTCAAAATCAGCTAAATTGTTCCCTCGTGCCTCCTGAGTTGCCTCTTTTTGATGCCCTTGAACATAGACCACTGCTACTTCTTCTGGCAATTGTAAGGTTTCTAACTCTTCTAAGACAAAATTTTCATGAATCAGTCCCTTTCCTTTTGAATTTAATAGCCCCCTCTCTTCCCAAATTTTTCCAAACTTATGCACTATTCCAAAAGTGTATTTTGAGTCCTGTATATATTGTTCCCCTTTTCCATGATAATGTTTCCAGACTTCATTTTAGGGCACACAACTCACACACTTGTGCTGACCAGTTGGAAGGTAACTTTCTCTTTTCTATGGCCTCTAACCCTTCATGCACTATAGCGTACCCCAATACTATGTGCCCCTTTATTACCCATGAAGATCCATCGAGGTACAATCATTTTCCACCTTGTAGTGTTTGATCTGTTATGTCTTCTCTTACTCTAGTTTGATAGTTTATGGCCTCTAGGCAATTATGTACTAGTTTCTCATCTGTTTCTCCATGCAAAAACTGGGCAGGGTTGAGTTGGTTACTCATGATTAGCTCTAAACCATTATCTATTAAGATGTCTGCATACTTTAGCCTTCGGGAATCAGTGAGCCATTTCTCAGCCTTTTGGCTCAGGATACTCCTTACTGATTTTGCGATATATATCTTCAATTTTCCCCCAAAAGGTTAATTTTTTTCTTTCTGCTACGAGTATGGCAGTAACTGCCACAGCCTGAATGCAGGTTGGCCATCTCCGGCTGACAGGGTCTATAATTTTGATAAACAGGCCTCTGGTTTCCTGGACCCTCCCCAGTCCTGGGCTAATACTCCATGTGCTACCCCTTTTTCCATATCCACAGATAGAAGGCAGGAAGACTCAGTGCTGGTGAACTGACAATGTTTTGCTTTAAAGCTTCAAACTTTTGTTCGTCATCTTTTCCCCACCTAATCTCTTCTTCCACTAACTTTTCATACAAGAACTGGATGGCCTGCGTGCATCTTCTCAATCCATAGCCTACAATATCCCAACTAGCCTAGAAACCTTCTGACTTCTCTCTTTGTTTTTGCTGGTGGGAGTGAGACTAACCCCGTAATTCTCTCAGGGTTCAGCCACCAGCTCCCTTGACAAATCACATGTCCTAGGGAATTTTACTTCCCTCTCTACAAATTTGAGTTTCCCTTTTGATACCGAAAGTCCTTGGTCCTTCAGAAAATTTAACAACACTATGGTGAATTCCCAAACTTCTTTTTCTTCCTGTCCTGTGAAAAGGAAATAATTTACATATTGTATGAGCTTTATCTCAGGTTTGATGGAGAAGAATTGTGTTACTTCTCCTAGGGCTTGACCGAAGAGGTTTGGAGATTTGGAAAACCCTTGGGGTAACCTAGTCCACCAAAACTGTTTCTTACTCCCAGAATCAGGGTCCTCCCATTCAAAAGCAAATATAGCCCTGCTTTTCTTTGCCAGTAGACCTGCGCAAAAAGCATCTTTTAGGTCTATGACACTAAACCACTGGTGTGCTGGGGGGATATTACTCAGTAGTGTAGAGGGGTTAGGCACTACTGGGTAGCGATTCACTGTTTTGTTGTTCACTTCTCTCAAATCTTGAACAAGCCTGTAAGTCCCATCTGACTTCTTTACTGGTAATATGGGTGTATTATGGGGGGACATACATGGTTCTAAGGTCTCATCCTCAAGTAGATCCTGGATCAGTGGCTGCAGTCTTCATCTCCCTTCCAGGGAGAGTGGGTATTGTCATACACAGACTGGATAGCTGTCATCAATTAATTTTATTACTGTAGGTTTCACGTTCAATTTTTTGGTTTTGCCCACACCATCTCATGAATTTTGCCCTCATCCTCTTCCCTTATTTGAGAAGTTTAACTACCATTTTTCCTTCCTCTGGGAGTATTAAAATGCTTAGCTGCACTTGTAAATCTCACCCTAATAGATTGCATCCTGCTTCTGGAACTAATAGAACATCCCCAATTCCTATTTATTTGTTTCTTCAAACTTTATTTGCTTTTCTAACTGAGGCTTTGAACCTTCCTTTAGCACCTACTACTTGCACAGTATCTTGACCCTTTTTGCACCCCTTTGGGATTCTACAAAGACAAGATCTTTCAGCCCCCATGTCTACTAAGAATTCAAATTCTTCCTCCTGGGGATCTATTTTTAAAGTTCTCAAGGGCTCCTGATGGTATTCTGTCCCCAGGAGGTACAGCCCCTGACACCCCAAGTCTTCTGTTTCTCGATTTTGCTCAGTCTCATACACCCTCAGCTCCTTTTCCCTCTGGGGGCAATTCTTTCTGATATGCCCACTCTCTTTACATTAAAATCAAACTGGTTGTAGTTTCCCCTGTTTCCCAAACTCTCCTTTTTGTGCCCAGTCCCAGGGAGCTGAATCTCCCCTCCATCTATCTACCTGCACTTGGAATCCCCCTCCCTTACCTTCGTAGTTCTTTATGTGCTGGTTTCCTTCCCTAATGGCAGTTACCATTACCTTGGCTTTTGCCTTGGCTTTCTCTTCATCCCTCTTTACATACTCCTTCTGTGCTTCTCTTAAAAGATCCTCTACCCTCCTTTCTTGCCAACCATCGAGCTTTTTTAACTTTCTCCGTATATCTGGCCAGGCATGAGTGACAAAATTTACCTTTAGCGACCGTGTCAGGGTCAACCCCTGAATATTGCCTCGTATTTTTCCTCAACCTTTCTAACCACTCTGTTGGGGTTTCTTCCCTTTTTTTCTGCTCATCGAAAGCCTTACGGGCATTTTGATTACATGAAGCTGCCTCTTTGACACCACTTGTAATCAGTGTTCTGTATTTCTCCATTCTTTCTTCCCCCCAGTGCTCTTGTGGTCCCAGGTGGGGTGCACTGTGGGCATTTTCAGATCCCCTGGAGGTCCTTACATATGCTCCCTTTCCCATATTCATATCTCAGTTGCCCAGATCATCTGTCTATCTTCTGGTGTGAATAGCATGGTCATTATTGGTTGTATCTCTTCCCATGTATAAATATTGGGCCCCAGAAACTGGTCTAACTGTTCCACTAATCCAGTGAGGTCCTCTAGTAATCCCTTCAATTATTTCTTGAACATTCTCACATCAGAAGAACTGAGAGGCACGGTTACAAATCTAATTCCTTCCACCAACCCACACAGGGGTATTTCCCTCAGGGGATATAATCCTGCTGCTTGGTTCCCATCCCCTGATCTGCTTTCCTCTCATTGTGCCACCCTGTTTGTGGTGTTTTGACTAGGCCCATCAGGGGGTAGGGGAAGTGCATCTGGGGCTATTGGAGGTGGAGGGGGTAAGTGTTCGAATGGGTCCCATTCTTTATTTTCTGATACCTTAAACATGCTCACCTTTGAGGGTAAACTCTCCCTCCCACAGCATGCAGCATAGTCATTCTCTTCCTGATTGAATTGTTTCTTAGCTCTTACATGGATGTTTAATGCCTGACACATCCACCCTTCGTCTGACCCATATCCCAGTATACATGATTGCTCCTAATTTCCCTTCTGATCAATTTTACCATGCAATTCTGAATCACTTTGAGCTCATCCTTATCTCTGGTATTTGGGTCATATTTCCACCGGGCTAGTTTCCTTCCCAGTGGGCCATCTGGGGGTATAACTATTGGTACCTCTTCAATTTCTACTCCTCCCCTTGGGGATTCCCTATTTTCCCTACAGTCCCATCCTGACTGGCCGATCACAGGCCCTCTTCCAACAGAGCCCACCTTTCCAACCACAGGCCCTCCGGAGAGAGCCTGCCTCTCTCAGAAGGGAAAAGGAAAGGGGGAGTGGGAAAAAAAGAAACAAGGAAAGAGAAGGAAAGGGAAGAGAGAAAAAACCCAAAAAACTGTACTTCTCTTTTGAAAAGTAAAAATAAAAAACCTCACGATCCAAGGGCTTCCATATCACCGGATTGGTCCCTGCCCTTCCTCTCCTCCTTGGTTCAATGCTCTGGTCCCACGGTCGCACTCTGCTCCCTCTCCCGCCTGGCTCAGCTCGGCTGTGGCCTGCCCCTGGCCCAATTATCCTCGGCAGCTGCAGTCCCACCCCTGGCCCGACCTGGCTCAGCTTCGGCAGCTCCGCAGGACCCGATTCGACTCAGCAGATTCCATCCCTCTTCTGACCCAACTTGGTTCGGCTTCAGTGGCTTTGCCCACCCCAATTCAACTCAGAGGCTCAGCCCACCCCAATTTGGCTAGGCAGCTGCAGTCCTCCCCCTGGCCTGACTCGGCTCAGCCTCAGCGGCTCAGACTGCCCCGATTTTGTTTGGCTCAGCAGCTGGCACAGCCTGACCCCCTCAGTTTGGCAGCTCCACCCTGACGTGACTTGGCTTGGTCGCCGGACTGCCCCGACCCCCTTGGCTCAGCAGCACACAAACTGCTGCACCGGCTCCTGGGTGACCCCCTGCAGCAAACCCCTCAGTGGCTACCCCACTCCAGCCCGGCTCCGGTTGGCCCTGTTAATTATAGTGCTGGCTGCACCCCAGAGGCTGCCCCCGCTCTGAGTGATGCACGAGCCACCATGACATGTGGAGCTCACCGCCTCCCTTGGTGTGTGCTGGATGGGAATCCCACCCTGGGTCCCCGTCCCAGGCACAAACAGGGTTTCCCTGATGGGTGAACCCAGCTCCCAAGTCCCCACAAACCCTTCAATCCTACATGTCCCACCGGCCATGGGGTCCTTGTCTATGGGATACCTGCTCTCCTCCCCCGCCATGCATTCCACTGTTCCTTTTTCCTCTCTACCATCCAATATCCTGACACTTCAAGGGACCAGGATGGATCCAGTATATTACTAATGTAAAGCTCACTTTCATACACTGGAATTACAGAGTCACAATCTGGCCAAAAATAGTTATGTGGGTGGTGCTCACCCCCCTTCCCCTCTTTTCTTTATCCCAAAGTCTCCTGGTGTCTTTGGGCTTCCAACCTGCAACCATTGGTGGAACTGGGAGAGTCCAATACACTCTGCCAAATCTGTGGTAGGGGGTGCCCCTTTTGAAAACTCCTAAGGACACCAGGTGTATTTCCCAGACGAGTCCCCATTTGTGAGAAATGATGCTCACTTCCAAAAATTTAAAAGGATTATTAAAACCCTATCAAAAAGTACAACAGAAGACTGAACACAGAAAATATTACGGCACAGGGAGCAAAGGATTTTTTTCAACCATGTGCTCGTCCACACAATGGATGTTTTGCCTTTTAACCCTTTAGCCCCTCTCAAAAGCTTGTTAATCAACTCTTTCTTCACTGTCCAGTGGTAGCAGTCATTTCCTTACATCTTGATTGGGGGTCAGGTGTTGCCATAGCAAAAAGCCAACCCTCCCAAATACCCCAACTACCAGGAAACAACAAAACAATGGGGGAGTAAAACATAACTATAAAACTATGAAACTTGTCTTAGGATATCCATAATATGTGCCTTTTAATTGTGAGACTCAACCACCGCATTACTCATCTATATCAAAATTATTTCAAAACTGCTTCCTGTTCCACCCTGACTGTCCTGCAGAGGAACAGGCCATCTTTCATGCACTTCTGCAAGCTCAGGCTTCTCATTTTATGAGGAATCTGGCATGGAAATGGCCATATTAAGATGGAGAAAAGAAGAAGAAATGGATTAGAAATTCTTAGAAAAAATTACCCTTCTTACAGGCAAAGTTCACCAAGTCATTCCCTGCATTTCTTCTTTCCAGATTCTTTCAGTCTTCTACTCTGGGAGATGCAGATTGTTCTGCTGCTTATCGTGAACTGCTTGTTTTCATGCTCTTGATTTATACCAGCACAAGAGATGTAGAATCATCTAAACTGAAAACAGAAAGAAACTGCCTCTGACAACCAATTTTCATGTTCTAGATGCCTTTCCAGTTGTCTATGGAAATGTGTGAATGATTATCACACAACTCTCCATTTCTGGCTGCAACATCTGGAGATTCTTTCTCTGAATTCAGTCAGGGTTGCGTTCCCCAACGAGTCCTGTTACCACCTCCTGTTTTCCAAGGTTGGAACAGTCACAATGAAAACCTCACCAATGGCACAACTCCCCAGTCCACCAGCAAAAGAAAGGACAAGTTGTCCAGTTCTCCAAACATTTGTCCTGCTTTGCTGCAACAGTCCTGCTGGCACATTGTGGAAAGCCAAGAGAAGCTGCAGGTGGTGGCACATCTTGACAGGAGCTTGACCTCATTCTCCAGGAAAGGTTCTTGGAAAGGGCAGACAGGACTGTGGAGGAGATTCCTGGGAAACTGAACCAGCTTTCCAGAAGTGAAATGAAAATGGAAAGAAACCATCTGAAATGTTTTTCTCTATTTATTTCTATGCTCCCCTTTTCCATCTTGCACTACTTCTCCATGCCATGAGTTCCAAATGGATCTCACCTCACAGATTGATGACATAGTGAGTTTTAGACACTCAAAAATACCATGAGCTGCACAGTTTGCATTCCCCTGTTTTTGTTGGAAAGCAATGCTGGAGCCATCAGTGCAGTGCTTGGGTCAGGTACGAATCCTGCAGGCAGGGAATGTGCCCCAGCAGTGTGTGACCCTCAGCAGGGACAATGCTCAGCAATCCTGCAGGCAGGGAATGTGCCCCGGCAGAGTGTGACCCTCAGCAGGGACAATGCTCAGCAATCCTGCAGGCAGGGAATGTGCCCCGGCAGTGTGTGACCCTCAGCAGGGACAATGCTCAGCAATCCTGCAGGCAGGTAATGTGCCCCGGCAGTGTGTGACCCTCAGCAGGGACAATGCTCAGCAGCGTTGCTGTGCTCGGTCCCCATGGAACCATGCCAGGAGCAGCTGCTGAGCTCAGAAGCCATCGCAGCCCCCGCCCTGCTCCAGAGCCCCTTGGCAGGGTGGGCTCCTGCCCTGGCTCTGTGTGCCAGGAGCCGGCAGCGCTGGGTGCAGGGAGCCCAGGGAGGGCACAGAAACGCTGGGTGAGAAATGCTGGGGCACAGCGAGATGGGCGAGTGCAGCCGGCCAGGGCAGAGGAGCAGCACGCACAGGGGCACAGCCTGCAGGACAGATGGCCAGGGGGAGAAAGCAACAATCTTCTCAGGAGGGTGGAGAACAAACTTTTAGTTGCAAACTTCAGAGAATGAGGTACTTGGGAAATCTGAAACAACGTGTAATTAAAGTATATCACTTCATTCAGCTAAGAAAACTGAGCAAACTCTAACCTGTCCAACTTCAAGTTATCCAGATTTTGAGCAGAGGAAGTCAGGAGAAGAGAGAGAGGGAGACAGAGATCCACAGTCAGTCTTGGATCTCAGCTGCTGTGAGATCCGGGGCCATGGGATGTGTCAGTGTCCCACCCGTGTCACAGCCTGACCTGCTCTGGTCCCTCTCTCAGGTGGGGTTTTTGGGGTGCCAGGGGCTTGGCAGCCACTTTGGGGCTGCACCAGAGGCTGCAGTGGCAGGGGTGGGACAGTGACCACCCCATCTATCAGAACTCACCCTGCCCCCAAACACACACTGGAGATGTCTGGAGCTGTTCATCATTTCTCTGCTTTCCAGCACCGAGGCAACGGACTCTGGCTACAGCTCTGAGCTCGTGCCCAAGGCAACCACCCCTGGCAATGGGGGTCCATGGAGCTGCTTTCAGGAAACCCCCAAGAGCTGGGGAGCGCCCCAAAACTGCATCAGAAATGTGAGATACCTCCAAAACTCTTCAGTAATGTGGAGCATTCAAAAACTCACTCAGTAAAGGGCTTTCCCTCCCTTCATTGTCCCCAAACTTTGGCTGCCTCATTCCAGACCCCAACCCACCTCCCCAGTCCAAACCCCAACACATCCCACCACTCCTGGACATCAAGACCCCCTTCCCAAGCCATATTTTGTTCATTTCACACCTCCCTAACCACATCCCACCTATCCTGCACCACCCAGTGCCCATCTCACCTCTCCTGATTTGAAGCCCACTTTGCTCAATCCCCTTCCAACCCCATTCCACACCAAGGGGCTGTGGAATCAAGGAATTTTGGGGTGGGATTGAGTAGTTTTCAGTGGCATTGAGCAGTTTTGAGCTGACAGATCAATCCGTCTCATCTTTTGGAGTGCCAAGAAATAAAGACAGCTAAACCAAATACCCACAAAACTCCCCCATATCCTCCCAGATATCTCCCAGAATCCAAGACTTCCCCCAAAACTCAAGTAAAATGTGACGCTTTAGATGCCTTTGATGAATTTGTTGATTTTTACCCCGATTTTCCGTGTTTTGAAGGGAGAGAGATAAATCAAAAGATGATGAGAGGCAAAAAAAAAGGAACACAAACCACTTCTGACTGTATATCAAAGGGAATGTGAGTCACCAGGGCTCCAACCAATGTTGCTCCTCTGATGGGGATGGAGTTGGGCCAGTGCATGAAGCTCTTCCTGCAGTCGGGGCTCTCGCAGGCCTTCCCTTATCGGTGCCTCCATTGGTGTCGGATAAAGAACGAGCGGTCTGAGAAGCTGTTCCACCATTGGGTACACTGTAGGGCCTCTCCCCGGTGTGGATGCGCCGGTGGATGACGAGGGTGGAGTTGTGCTTGAAGCCCTTCCCGCAGTCAGGGCAGCGGAAGGGCCTCTCCTCCATGTGAATTCGTTTATGTACAAGGAGATGGGAGCTGGTGTGAAACCTCTTCTGACACTTGGGACACTCATAGAGCCTGTCCCTGGTGTGGAACCTCTGGTGGACAACCAGGTCGGAGCTGTGGCTGAAGCTCATCCCACATTCCAAGCACTCATAGGGCCGTTCCCCAATGTGAATCCTCTGGTTGCAGATCAGGTTGAATCTCTTCCTGAAGATCTTCCCACAGTCCAAGCACTCGTAGGGCCTCTCACTGTCATGAAGCTGCTCTGAGCTCTGGCTGGATCTCCAGCCACCTTCCTGGCACAGGGTGGGTCTTTCCTCCTCAAAGCACCCTGGGCTGCGTTTGGAGCCCCCCCAGAGATCCTCCTGTGGCATCTCCAAGGCTTTTTCTCTCCACTAGGTTCCTGAACCATGGAGCTGCTCAAAACAGCCTCTTCCACGAGGTTCTGCCGCGGGGATTTTTCCTCCCTGGTCTCCATCCTCAGCTCCTTCCCTGGCGTAGGAAGGACAAGGAGAGGATGGAATTTGCCTATGTGCCAGAGGGAAGGGGAAGGAGATCCCCCCAGTGCATCTCCGGCAGGACAGTGTTGGCAGAAGGGCTGTCCTGCAGCTGGGGGCCATGCTGGGCTGGGAGATGGAGCAGGAGAGAGGGGGAAAGGGGCACTGACTTCCTCCTCACCTGCCTGGGTGTCCTGGGACATCTTCCTCTTCCTCGCATCCTCTTCCTCCATCTGGCCAAGGTTTGGGAATGGGAAATACTGGTTTGGGTAAAAACAAGGTGTGAATGCCTTGGGCTGGGGATTCCTCTTGCCCAAATCCATCTCCAGAAGCCATCTGGTGTCCATAAAAACCTCCAAAAATCAAGAGTGAATTAAAAAAAGCCACCAGGAGTTTCCCATTTCCAGTCTCATCCCTCTTGAGTTATGGTTGGTCCCCCATCTCAGGGCTGGTGGGGATTCCATCGGTCCTGGGGATCCTTCCTCTCCAGGGTCCTGCTTTTGGATTCTGGGAGGTTCTGGGGTCCCAAGGTCCCCCTCTCCAGCCTCACCCCAGTCCAGCCACTTGGGGCTCCCCCCTCTTCCCAGCACCCTGTCCTGGCTTTGGACAAATTGGGGAGAAAACCTCCAAAGGGGTTTCCTCTAAAAAGCAAATTCAAGCAGCCCCTCCCCCAACCAGATCAGGAAAATATTTCCTTGGAGAAAAGGGGAAAAAACCTATTTATTTACCAGGCAAAGAATTAACCAGCACAAAAAGTGAACAATATTAAACAATAAAACCTCTTGCCGCTTCAAAAAAGATGACCAACTCAGAAAGTCCCCCTGTGGGCTGTAGCTCAGCTCACTCAGTCTCTTATCAGTCTCTTATAAGTCTCTTATCAGTCCCTCTGGCACTGGAAATGCTGCAGCCCAGGCTTGGCCAGGTGGTCCACAGGTGTGAGCTGCTGGTGCTCTCTGGCAGTTCAGTCCAGAGCAGTTTTAAACAGCTCCAAAAAGAAAAAATCACAGTCCAGGAAACTTCCCTGCCTCAGCAAGCTAAAACCTAGCTAAAAGCAAAGGAGAGCTCTGCCCTGCTGTCTGTCCATCCGCAGACCACTGATACCTTAGGTTTTAAGTTTTTCTGTTCTGCTTTGGTGTGCAGCTTTTAGCTTTATATTAAGTGTTACTGGGATCTTTTCTCAGGGTGGTGAAGACAAAACAATCCTGTTCTAGCTGGAGACTCAAAGACAATCTCTTATACTTCAGGCTCAAAGCATAAACAATGTGAAAAGAGGAGGGTGGCCAAGCAAGAAAGGAGGATGAAACATCATAATTGGAAGCTATTAATTGGACTGTTAACTCCTATCTAAAACTTATAAAAATGTCAGATCTCGTGACCAAGCCCTCTTCTGCTCCCATCTTGGAGCCATCCAGGCACAGCCACAGCTGTGGCTCCAGTACTGCCAGGGTGTGGCCTTTGAAGGCATTTCAATAAAAATCAACTTTATTCCTCTTAACTCCGTGTGGCCTCTGTTCCAGCTCCTTAAGGCATCACAACAGTCCAGGAGCCGGAATGTGGAGGAGTGAGTGCAGTTTCTGAAAACAAACTGCAGCTTCTTTCTCCTCCCCTGCGCTCTCAGAACCAGCCTTAAAGGTGCAGAACTCATTTCTGGGCTAAACAGACCGATGGGGTTCGAGCATCATGAAGTCACCCCAGGACACCCCTGTCAGGGTCAGGGGGTCCCGTCCCCGCCTCATCTCCTGTCTGCCGGGGGTCCCCCAGCTCCGGTATCGCCCCTTCCCCTCTCCCTGCCCCGGGGGTCCCCCGTTCCACAGCCCCGGCTCTCACGGGGATCCCCAAAACCAATGTCCCGCCCCGTCGGTACCGGGCCATCCCCACGTGGGCCCCCGGGACCCTCCCGAGGGGCGATCGCGGCTCCTCTGCCCCCGAAAAATCTCCTCTTAGGGAGCCCGGGGATACCCGGGACTCGAGTCCGGGATCTGCCGGCTCCGAACACTCTCCAAGAAAATCCTCCCGGAGACCCCTGGCTGGAGCCGGGGCGAGCTCGGCCTCCGCCCTCACCTGCGGCTCGGGGCTGGGGGCGATGCTCCCGGGGCAGGGGGTGCTGCAGGCTCGGCGTGCGGGCGCTGCGAGCGCCGCGATTCTCCCGGTCCCGCTCCTCCTCTCCCTCCTCTTCCTCCCGCATTTCCTCCGCTCCCAGCCCGGACCCTCCTTTCCCACCGCTCTGCCCCGCGGCCCCGCAGCACCGGCTGCTGGGTGGGGGAGCCCCCGATCGGCCCCAGGGCTGGGCAGGGGGCTCGGGGACCCCCCCGGGGCGGATCCGTCCCCCCGGCCCGAGCCCCAAATTCCGCTCCGGGGCCGCCGGGCTCTGCGGGCCCGCCTGGCAACCGGTGAGTCATCGGCGAGAATAGCTCTGGTTGGCTGAAAATTGTTTACCGCGTCCTCTGATTGGCTGGAATTGTGAAAGGCGCTGCTCCCTGCGGGTGACCCTGGGAGCTGCGGAGTCCGGGCTGGAGCCTTTTATATTTCTTTCTTTTCTCTGAGACCATTTTCCAATTTCTTTCTGTCCCTCTGAGAGTTCTTCCCGATTTCTTTCTCTTCCTCTCTCCTTCCCGTGTCTCGTTCAGTTCAATCCAAGTTCGAGCAGATCCGGAGCTTTCGCTCCCATGGTCTCATTCGCTCCTTCACTGGGGCAGAGGCGTCTCTCCCTTGCGAAATCGTAACCCATGGGCGGGGTCCTTTCCCAGCCCAATCCTTCCAGGATTTTGTTGGGGACTCGCTTCCATTTCCTCCCTCTAATTCCAGCAGGGAAGGTGCTGGAAAACGCCCGGCAAAGCCACCTTTGCTGTGTGCTCCGGGAGCCCACAGAGCTGCTGGACCTTGTCCCCTGGCCCTGCACAGCTCCTTGGGAGGCACGGCAGGAGCAGCACCCTGGGAGTTTCGGGAATGCCCCTCTGGCATCCATAGCACACACTGCCAGGGGCTAGAATTCCAGTTCCCGGCCAGGTAAAGATGTTCCTGCCCTTGGAGGCAAAGCACTTAAGAAGGTGCCAAGAGCCAAGTGGAGCAAGATCTTACAGTGACGTTTCACTGCCAGCCTTCATAACTTCACCCATGGCTGTTGTAGCTCGTGGATTGGGAATTAAATCATGACAGGGTCTTTGGTGGGAGCTGCCCTGGCTCAAGGCAGACCCTCAGAGAGAAACAGAGCAGGGAAAGAGAGGCAGGAGAGAAAGGAGGGCACAAACACAATCAGCTGGGAAGGTGGCACTCGGAAAACAGACCAGAACTGACTGAAGATGAATGGGACAGAAAGAAATAATTTTGCACCTTTTATTTCCTATCAAAATACAATTTCTTCATTTTCTCACAAACCTCCTCCCATTTCATTCAGCAGGGCTGTCAGAAAATTCTTTGTTCTCAGTCAATATTCCAGGCTGCAGCCACAAGCAAACAGGGAATGAGGATTTTGCTGCTTCTGGGGAGTTTGACATCCTCAGCTGAGAAGAGGAGGAGACACCAGAAGAAAAGAGCAGCTGGGCTTCACCCTTCCACAGGAAAAAGAGTGGAGGAAAATCTCTCGTCCCATCTGCAGCTGCTCCCACAGGGATGTGAGGGCTGATCCCAGAGCCCCAAGGGTCACAGTCAGGGCTGCCCTCAGGGAATGCTCACCTGGTACTGAGGGGCAGTGTGGGAGCACCTGGATCTTGGGGCACCCAGCTGCCCCCCATGTTTGGAGGTGCCTGAGGAGGGCTGTGACGATGCCAGGGACATCCTGCAGTGACATCCCCTCTGTCCTGCCCTGGGTGAGCTCAGTCCCAAACCTGACCCTGATCCTGGTCTCAATCTCACTCCATGTTTAGACACACTCACAGTTCTGTATTTAATCACATCCCAATTCCAAACTTGTCTAGCCCCAGACCCAATCCCAACCCCAGCCCTAAAGCCAATCCCATGTCTAGCATTTACCCCTATCCCAGCTCTAATCCAAATCTCAGCCCCAACTCCAACCCAGCCCCAATTCCAGCCCCTTCCTAAATCTTCAGCCCCAAACCAAATCCCAGGTTCAGCCCTTCTGGGGCTTTGGGGGTGTCTCTCTCCCTCTGAGCCCGATGATGTTTGGGTGGGGTCACAGCAGGGCTGAGAGGGACAGAGACCCCCCCCAGGTGTGAGAAGGTCAGAGAGCCCCCCCCAGGCCCGAGCACCCTCAGTGGTGAGAGGGACACAGAGCCCCTGGTCCCCAGCCCAGCACAGGCATTGCCTGAGGCCAGAGGGATGGAGACCCCCCGAGCATCCCCCAGGGGAGGGGACAGAGAGCCCCAAGCATTCCCTGGGCTAAGAGAGACAGAGACTGCCGTGAGCACCCCCTGGCACAGGGGTGAGAGGGAGGGAGACCCTCCAGGCATTCCCTGGGGTGAGAATGATGGAGATCCCCTGGGGAATGGCCTGGGGTGACAGGGACTGGGACAACCCCCTCCAGCCGCTCCCAAGCATTCCCAGGGCATGAGGTACAGAGACTCCTCAAGCATCCACTGAGCACTGTGTTATAAATAAGAAGCTTGACTAGGCCAATATTCAAGCAGCAATCAATTTATTAATTAATATGGTAAAGTATGAGCAATACAGCGCTGGGTACAGTGGGGGAAGTTTTCCCTCCAACTGCACACCAATAGTTGAGTCTTACAGGTATTTAGAGGGGTACTTGTGATAGAAGTATTCACTAAATTTAAGAATCGTATAATTATCTTTATTATTATGCAAGCGAGAGTAAGCAAGGTTCAGCGCTGGGAGGCCAGGAGTCTCCGCTCCTCTTAGACATGCACTTTCCCCTCCTTAAAGTTGGCTTTTTATTGTCTTCTTCTCTCGGATTCCTGGATGACATGGTCTGTCTTCTGTGCTTGCTCCTCCGGTTGCTAGGGGGTCTTTTTCTGCATTCTGGTGGTCGTGGGATGAAGGCCCCAAGTCTTCTTCTTTGGCTGCTTTCCTTATAAGGCATATCTATAAGGCGAAGTTCTACAAGCCAAGCAATTCTTGCGAGGTTAAAGATTGTTACCATATGTGGCGATATCTAGTTGCATGGGGTATCCTCTACCTATAGGGTAGAATTTGCAAACAAAGCAATTCTTGTGAAGTTCAAGATTGGTACCATATGTGACTGCACATAGGTACATATTATATCCTGCTAAACAAGCGGTTATAGCTGTTTAGCTATTGTTTTTATAATTTAAATTATCTAGCTATTAATGAACAAACGTATTGCTACTTATTACAGTACTCATAAGTTTTCTCAGCAGTTTCTATTCCACTTTTTACTCATCAGCAGTTTCTATTTCCCAATTTTTATGTCAAAATTCTATACACTATTGTGATTTAGTTTTCCTTAGGATGTTTCCAGAAAAGGAATATCCCAGATCGTGGGAGTCCAGCTTCCAAAAAAAGGAAGAAGTCTCCCAGATGGTGAGGTCCAGCTCTCCAGATGTGGGTCCACCTTTTAATTGCAAGGACTATAACTCTCATAACAGTGATGTCCAGCTTCCATTGGTAGAAACTATAAATCCTTGAGTTGATGTTAATTTTCCTTTCTCATGCTGCTTTTCACTGTTTTGTTAAGGTGTGAGATACACGTTTCCTTTTATATATTATAAAGCTATAGTTTCAAAGATCCTTACTACAAGCAATATTCTAAAATTGTACTTCAAAAGGTTATTATTGCAAAACTCTTTCAGGCTTAGCTACAAGCAGAAAGTTCCTGTCCAAAAGCAACATCTTTAATGCTTTAATTCAAATGCTCCTAAATCAACTTAAGACTTATAAATGGTAATTATGAACAAAAGATAGGTTCAAAGGCCTTCTTCCATGCTTTACTTTCCTCAGTAATTATTAGAATTTGTCTTTATAACTGTCCCATGGTCGGTTTCCACACATCAATTACAATCACAAATACACGTTGCCTGTATGTACCTGACACGAAACACAGCTTTGTTTTTCACAGGGGGGCACAGGGAAGGCTCCTGTGAGAAGCTGCTGGAAGCTTCCACCATGTCTGGAACAGCGAATTCCTGGTGGTTTCAAAGATGGACCTGCTGCTGGCAAAGCTGGGCCAGTTACAAATGGTGGCAATGCCTCTGTGATAACAGATTGAAAAGGAAATCAAAATAGAGATTGTGGCACAGTTTTAACTCCAGTCAGAGGAGAGCAGAGGGAGAACATGTGAGAAGAACAACTCTGCAGACATCGAGGTCGGTGCAGAAGGAGGGGCAGGAGGTGCTCCAGGCCCTGGAGACCCAGGCACCCTGCAGGAGAGCCATGGAGAGAGGGGCCCTGCTCCCAGGCTGGAGCAGCCTGTCCCTGGAGGAATGCACCCCCTGGAAGAGTGACCCATGCCGCAACAGTTTGGGAAGGACTGTTGTCTCTGGCATGGATTCACACTGCAGCAGTTTGCAGAGGGCTGCTGCCCCTGAAATGGACTCACATGGGAGAAGCTCCTGTAGAACTGTCTCCCTTGGGAGGGACCCATGGTGCAGCAGGGGAACCACTCCTCTCCCTGAGCAGGGCCAGAAGCCATGGGTGATGAACTGACCATAAACCCCATTCCCTGTCTCCCTGCACTGCTGGGGTGGGAGGCAGAGCTGGAAGGAGAGAGCTGAGGGGCTTATTTTATTTCCCCTTTTCCTGCTCTGACTTTGTTAGTAATAAATGAATTTCATATCTCTAAGCTAAGCCTGTTTTTTCCAGGACTGTATTTGATGAGTGATCTCGCCCAGTCCTTATCTCAACCTACAAACCCTTTATTAAATTCTGTTTGTCCAGCTGCAGAGGGGAGTGAGTGAGCAGCCCACATGGATGCCTGGCATTTGGCCTGGGTCAACCCACAACACCTTGGTACCACAGGGTCACAATGGACCCTTGGCTCTATGGGGTCTCATTGGTTCCACTTAATTCAACAAGGCCCCAAAGTTTCACAGTGGTCTCCAGGATTCCATGATGCCCTGCAATGTCAAAATGGACCTTTGGATCCATGGGGGCCCACAGTGTCACAATGGGCTCTTTTGGTCCTACAACTTCACAATGGCCCCTCGGTTCGATGTGTCCTGCACTGTTCCATGAATCCTTAGGTCCATGGGGTCCTGTATGGTCACAGTGGTCTCCATGGTTTCATGGTGCCACAGTTGCCATAATTTCCATGGTATCAAAACAGCCCTTGGATCCCAAGAGGCCTCACAGTGTGACAATGGCCCCTTGCTTCCATGACGCCCTGTTGTGTCACAATGGTGTCCATGATTCCATCAGGCCCTGCAGTGTCACCATGGGCAGTTGGTTCAATGACACTCCACAATGTCACCATGGCCCCTTGGTTCCACAGAGCCCCACTGTGTCACTGTGGTCCCTTTGGTTCCAAGGCTCAGAAGTGCCAGAATGACCCTTTGGTTCCATCAGGCCTTGAAGTTTCAAAATGGTTTCTATGGTTTCATGAGCACCTTCCACTGTGTCACAAGAGTCTCTTGGTTCCCTGAAGTTCTTCAGTGTCACAATGGGCCCTTGGTTCCATGAGGTTTGGTAGAGTCACAATTGACTCCTTGGTTCCATGAAGCCCTGCTGTATCACAATGCCCATGGTTCCATGAGTGTCCATGGTGTCACCATGGTCTCCTTGGATCCCCAGTGTCACCATGGTCTCCTTGGAACCATCCAGGCTTTGTAACAAGAGATAGGGAGCCATTTTGGGCCTTAGATGAAAGGCTGCAGAACTCATGGTGGTGAAGCTGTGTCACTGATAAGAAACAAAAACCACCTGAATCTGAACGCCAAATATCATCTCAAGTACCTTCAATATCAGCCTCAACAGAGGTAGAAAATACAAACAGAGATTCCACAGTAAATCAAAAACAGGGACCTTATTTGGAATGCAGGCAAAATGCATTCAAGTGCATTCAAATGCACTCGCTGTGATGGGGAGGTGATGATCCCCTATTCCAAGAGTGAATTTAAGAAGGGCTGACTATTGAAGGAACTGCAGACAATCACAATATAAGAAAAGCAGGTGGCACAGGCAATTCTGGGATAGGGAGACCAGAAAGCAAGAGCAGATGAACCAGCGCAGTCGCCACCAAGAAGATCACGTTCACATGCTGTGGGCAGCAACCCCATCAGGCAGTGCCACCATCCCCGGGTACAAGGGGGGTCACGAGGGTTCGTTTCACTGATCTCAGGGTGCAAAGACACACAGCAGGGGACTTTCAGTATTAACCAAAACAAATGCACCTTTTATGGAGCGTCCATAGCAGATGCAACACAAGGATTAGAAAGGAGATAAACGACAGAGAGACAGAGAAAAGGAGGGGGGAATGGCTGCCAACAGAGAGATGAAATCCTCGTGGTCTGACCAATAGATCCGTCTGGTCACATCAAGGAGAGTCTCAAAGTCTTTGGTTAATTCAGGGCTCTTTTATAATCTACCGCCGGGAGGGAGCAGGACGGCACATGGAGGGAACAGTGGAGAATAAATCCATTTGGAACAGGCACAGACAGTCCAGTTCTGAACAGCACAAACCGGTGCCAGCAGTGAGCGCGGCCCGTTGTTTCAGGACTGGTTCCTATAGGAAACTTCTTACTTCCTATGGCAGACATCCCGCTCCAGTCAGGCCAGCATCCCTGGGTTAGAATTTGAAGGGTCTCAGTCTCAGTCCTAGGGGGGCCTTCAATCTCCGTCCTTGACCGCGGCTGTGAGGCAGATGAGGGATCTTGGACCATCTCTTACAGACTGACATCCCAAAACATAGTAGTAATTATGCATTTCGCCTTAAAAATATAATTTATGGAATTAGGAAAAGTACAACTATTTTTCTTATTTAAAATAGTATTCTTCTATATTTGTAATACAAAATTTTAATATTTTTATTTAAAAATCCACAGCATTTTAGCAAGCAAAAAATTTATTGGCCATTAGTTCTAAGTAACACAATCCCCAACATTAATTCATTGAGAAGTGTGGCTATTGATTTTTCCTTCTTTATGCTAATCAGTCGTATTTTAAATCCTTTTGTTATCTTTTTTATGATTTTCAGAGACAGGATAAAAGGGGACACTTTGGGGTCCGTGGAGAGCTTTCTGGGGCACATTTGGGGCAGTTTTGGGTCTGGAGAGGGAATTCAGAGAGAACTTGAGGGTCTGGAGGACACTTGGGGGAGCCGGGTGGGCACTTGGAGGTGCACTCAGGGATTCTGAGGGACAGTTCGGTGTCCGGGGCAGCACTTGAGGGTCCAGGGGGCCCTTTGAGGTCAGGGAGGGGAATTTGGGGCCCTTCGGGGTCCGGGCGGGCCCTTGGGGGCCTCTGACGGGGCTCGCTGGGGCGCGGGGGCTGATGGGAGTTGTAAGCGCGGGGGGGGGATCTAATGCAGTTTCACGGGGCCGTGGAGCATCACGGAAGTTCGAGGCGCAGCTGCAATGGCTCTCAGTGGGGCGCGGGGTGTGACGGGAGATAAAGTCCCGGCTGGAACTGCACTGGACATGCGCCGCGGAGCGTGATGGGAGCTGTAGTCCCGGAAGTTGCTCAACGCTTTGTTTGGGGGTCCGGGAAGGCACTTGGCGGACCTCTCTGCATCCGAGCGGCGACTTGAGATCCTCGGGGGAACGTAAACGGTTCGGGAGCGCTTGGGGGGAGCTCGGGGAGCTCTACCCGGGCTCTATAGAGCCGGGGCACGGCAGGAGTTTTAGGCGCGGGACTGTGTTATAACGGGCTCTGGGGCCACGGTGGAGGAGAGGAGATGAATTTCCAGAAGCGGCTGTACCGGGCATCTGTGGGGTTGGGAGCACTCAGGGGGTCCGTGGACGCTTTTGGGGGGTCCCAAATGGGCGCTGAGGCGGCACTGAGGGATCCTGGAGGGTCTGGAGGACACTTAAGGGACAAAGGGGTGGCAGATCCCAGGGTTCTTTCGAGCGCGGGGCATGACGGGCGTTGTAGTCCCGGCTCCAATGGGGCTCAATGGGGCCGCGGGGCATGACGGGAGTTGTGGCTACCGTAGGCACCGTCCCCGGGTCTCTGATCTCTGGCGCTGATTGGCTGCTCGCGGTGATGGGCGGGAGTCCCGGCAAATGGGATGGGGTGGAGGCGGGAACAGCCCATTCAACTTATCCAGTCCCCCCCAGTACAGCCCAGTTCATCCCCAGTACAGACCAGTACAATCCCAGTACAGCCCTGTTTATCCCAAGTACAACCCCGGACGCGCCCAGTGCCCCTCCAATCCCTCCCAGTACAGCCCAGTCCCTCCCAATATACCTGAGTTTATTCCCAGTCCCTCCCAGTTCATCCCAATGTCATCCACAGGATGCCCCAGTGTCTCCAGTCTTCTCCGCAATGGCCCCACTGTCCCCAGTAAGTCCCAGTATCCCCGAGGGTCACTCCCAGTATGTCCCAGTGTCTCCCACAGCGTTCCCAGTGTCCCCAGTATGTCCCAGTCCTCCCCAGTGTCACTCTCAGTATGTCCCAGTGTCTCCCACAGCGTTCCCACTGTCCCCAGTATGTCCCAGTCCTCCCCAG
Source organism: Ammospiza caudacuta (assembly GCF_027887145.1). NCBI lineage: Eukaryota > Metazoa > Chordata > Aves > Passeriformes > Passerellidae > Ammospiza > Ammospiza caudacuta. The sequence goes on from NC_080611.1 coordinate 656,777, forward strand.
TGTTTCCAAGGACAGTTTCATTTCTCACGGTGGCCGTGGCAGCCAAACCCAGCAGTGGGGTCAGTGCAGTGCCCATGGCCACAGCCCCTTGCAGGGCCCAGTGCAGCTTGGGCTGATGATCCACCCTCACAGCTGGCCCAGGGCAGCTCTGCAGGGGCTTTGGTGGCACCTGGGGCTGGCACACACCTGAGCACTGTGTCTGTTTGCACTGGGGAAACTCAGCGGTTTGAAATTGCTGCAAAAAGTACAAAAAGTGAAAACCCCTCTGAGGCTGGGTGCAGCCAGCTGTGCAAGCACAGCAGGGCCCAGGGCAGTGAGGACAGACAGGATGGGGCTGGGCAATGTGGAGCAAGGTTGGCCACACTGGGTCAGAGCTCCAGGCACAGCTTCTGTGAGCAGGCCAGAGCTGCTGAGGAGACCCTGGGTCAATATCAATCACAGAATGCTGCAATCACCTCTGCTCTACTGAGAAATTTAATCAAAGACACCCTTTAAAATAGGAATGTATATTTTATTACTGCTCTTTGAAATCTTTCTCCATAACTGGACTAGGAAAACTTTAATGACCCTCTCAGGGCTTTGGTGTTGTTTACATCAGACTCAGTCCTTGACAGTGTCTTGAAAAAACTTCTCAACAACTCAAAGTTAAATTTAAACTCCAAATTTTCTTGAAGTTTTATGGCTCCCACTGATGGCCACGACTGCCTGCCTCTGCCTGCCCACACAAAGGCTCCTGCTGGGGGACATGCTGCACTACAGCCCTGCCCTGGCAGGGAAATTCCTTTCTGTTTGGGTCCTGTCTGTTTTCCCTATCTGCCTTTTACATTTATTCTTTCTCTGACTGTTCTCCATTGTGCCAAAAGTATCCAGCATCTCTGAAACCTCCCTTCAATCCCTCCCAGGTCTCCTCTGCTGTCCTCAGCCTCCACTCCACTGAGCACAGAGCTGCTTTGTGCCTGTACATGAATTTGCCGTTTCAGAGGGTTTCATTTATTCAGGCCAGAGCTCTGGTGAGGGATAACTCCCAACCTCACATGGACATGTAATTCTACAAGTGTGTTGCTTATGTACAGTCCCTAAATGTGAATTACAATTTACTCATTTCCATAAAACAAACCCCAAATTCCCAGATTCAGTCCTTGTTTTCTCTATCCCTGCACCGTTCAGCCAGATGTCTTCATCTTCTCTTCCACCCATTCCTGCTGGGAAAGCAGCCCCTGCATGCCTTGTTCCTGTGCTGAAAGTTCACAGGCACAGTAAAAACTGAATTAACCCTTTTGGTATCAGCCCCAGGCTCTGTGTGGGCAGGCAGAGGCAGGCAGGAGGCAGAGCTGTCAGCACAGGAAGGGCCCAGCCAGGTGGGGCAGCCGGGGGATGCCGACAGCCTGCAGGGACAGAGGCGCAGGGCAGGGACACCGTGGGACAGCCTGGGCTGCACAGGGCACAGGGATGGGCAGCAGCTGCAAGACAGCCCTGCCAGAGCCAACATGGGCAGCACTTTGGCCATGGCTGCTGGCCCTGGGCCTGAGGCCACGAGGGGACAAGTGACCCTTGCAGGCCTGGGGCCTCATTGCCTCCTCGTCCCTGCTCAGCAGCCTGGCAGGGGCCGCCCCATGCTCCTGCCCTTGCCATTGCACATCCCCACATGCCAGTGCCCATCCTGGGAAGAGCCCTGAGCAAGGAGGGAGGGACAGGATCTGCCTGGCCAGGGGCTGGGGCTCAGGCCTTGGCCCTTTGCATTCCTGAAACACATCCAGGTGTGCTCAGCACCAGAGACACCTTTGCCTTGTTTGTCCCCAGCTGCCATCACTGCCTCCAGTGTTCTGCTCTAACTGGAACCTGGGGACACTTTCCCAGTGGTGTCCCTCTGTGGGACACATTAAATCTTCAAGAAAATTTGGAGTTTAAATTTAACTTTGTGTTATTGACTCTCAAAGACTGAGTCTGATGTAAACAACAGCAAAGCCCTGAGAGGGTCATTAAAGTTCTCCTAGTCCAATCATGGAGAAAGATTTCAAAGAGCAGTAAGAAAATATACATTCTATTTTAAAGGGTGTCTTTGATTAAATTTCTCTTTAGAGCAGAGGTGATTGCAGCATTCTGTGATTGATATAGACCCAGGGTCTCTCCTCAGCAGCTCTGGCCTGCTCACAGAAGCTGTGCCTGGAGCTCTGACCCAGTGTGGCCAACCTTGCTCCACATTGCCCAGCCCCATCCTGTCTGTCCTCACTGCCCTGGGCCCTGCTGTGCTTGCACAGCTGGCTGCACCCAGCCTCAGAGGGGTTTTCACTTTTTGTACTTTTTGCAGCAATTTCAAACCGCTGAGTTTCCCCAGTGCAAACAGACACACTGCTCAGGTGTGTGCCAGCCCCAGGTGCCACCAAAGCCCCTGCAGAGCTGCCCTGGGCCAGCTGTGAGGGTGGATCATCAGCCCAAGCTGCACTGGGCCCTGCAAGGGGCTGTGGCCATGGGCACTGCACTGACCCCACTGCTGGGTTTGGCTGCCACGGCCACCGTGAGAAATGAAACTGTTCTTGGAAACACTGGGGAGGACTGGGACAAACTGGGGACAGTGGGAACGCTGTGGGAGACACTGGGACATACTGGGAGTGACACTGGGGAGGACTGGGACATACTGGGAACGCTGTGGGAGACACTGGGACATACTGGGAGTGTCACTGGGGAGGACTGGGACAACCTGAGGACACTGGTGGCATTGCAAAGAAAACTGGGGACACTGGGGCATCATATGGATCAGGCTGGGAGGAACTGGGAACGACTGGGAATGAACTCAGGTGTATTGGGACAGACAGGGCTGCACTGGGAGGGATTGGAGGGACACTGGGGTTGAACTGGCTTCTACTTGGAATGAAAAGGGCTTTAGTGGGGTTATACTGGTCTGTACTGGGAATGGACGGGACTGCCCCTGGAAGGACTGTAGGAGGGTGATTTGTCTGTTCCCGCCTCCACCGCATCCCATTTGCCGAGGCTCCCACCCATCACCGTTCCCAGCCAATCATCACTAGGAATCTGGACCTAGGGGCCGTGCCTAAACAGGCGCCATATTTTCTCCTTGCATACAACGCCCATCACACCTCGCGGCCCCTTTAAGCCCCATTGGAGCCGGGACTACAACTCCCGTCATGCCCCGCGCTCCACAGTACCCCTAGGATCGCCCCCATCTGTCCCATCAGTGTTCCCCAGACCCTCCACGATCCCTCAGTGCCCCCTCACCGCCCATTCGGGAGCCCCCGAAAGCGCCCCGGACCTCCTGAGTACTCCCAACCCCACAGATGCTCGGTACAGCCACTTGTAAAAATTCATCTCCTCTCATCCTCTGCGGCCCCAGATCCCCTCAGAACACAGTCCCGCGCCTAAAACTCCTGCCGTGCCCCGCGCCCTAAAGAGTCCGGTTAGAGCTCCCCGTAAGTTCCCGTGAGGGTTTCAAGTCGCGGCTCGGACACAAAAGTGTCCCCTAACAGCCGTCCCGGACCCCCAAACAAAGCGTTGGAGCCACTTCCGGGACTACAGCTCCCATCATGCTCCGCGGTGCACGTCCGGCACTATTCCAGCCGGGACTTCATCTCCCGTCATGCCCCGCGCCCCACCGAGAGCCATTGCAGTTGCGCCTCGAACTCCCGTGATGCTCCGCGCCCACATTAAACCGTCTGATACCTGCGCTTACAACTCCCATCAGCCCCCGCGCCCCAGCGAGCCCTGTCAGAGCCCCCCAAGGGCCCGCCCGGACGCCGAAGGGCCCCAAAATCTCCTCCCTGACCTCCAAGGGCCCCCCTGGACCCCCAAGTGCTGCCCCGGACCCCGAACTGTCCCTCGGGATCCCTGAGTGCCCCTCCAAGTGCCCACCCGGCTCCCCCAAGTGTCCTCCAGACCCTCAAGTTCTCTCTGAATTCTCTCTCCAGACCCAAAACTGCCCCAAATGTGCCCAGAAATGTCTCCGGGCACCTCAAAGTTCTGCCCCTTGACCCTGTGTGAGAAAAAGATGATGAAAAAGATGATAAAAAAGATGATAAAAAGACGACAAATATAACTAATTACCATAAAGAGGAAAAAATAAGTCGCCAAGAAATAATAATTAATTAATGGAAGGAATTGCGTTTTAATTAATTTAATTAATTAATTAATGAAGGGAATTCTTAGCATGAGAGACAATTTTTTTTTATTGCTAAAAAATTTATAGATTTTTAAAGGAAAATTTAAAACTAATGTAATAAAAATAATAAAAATATTATTATAAATTAGAATATTATGTTTATAACTTTATTTATTAATTAATTTTTTTTATAAGGAAAAACACTTTCATTTTTTTATGTGTTTTGAGATGTCAGTCCCCGGTGGGCCATGTGAGACATAGTGAGGTTGGGGGTGAGGAGCAGCTTGTCTCAGCCTGCAAGGGGCTCATTCTTCTCCCTGCCCAGACCTCCTAAGGAGACATTCAGCATCAAGATCACCTGGGAAATGCTTCTGTCCCTTCTTCTCTGAAATGAAAACAAAAAAAAATATTCCGTTGACTGAAAAGAAAAATCATGATGTGCACTTTGGAATCTCCCTCCTGAAGAGAACTCCAAACTGACTCCAATCCCTGCACAAGCCCCGGAGACTCAAAGACAATGGAAGGGAGACAGAGAGCTCCTGAGGGCTTTCTGTATTTTAATCAGCCCTACGCTGGATTTGGGCCTGGCTCCAGGAGCCTCAGGCATACAGAGAAGGATGGAGAAGCTGCTCAAGGAGTCAGCAGCAAAACTCCAAGTGCCTTGGAGCATGGCTGGGCCCCAGTGAGGGCAGGGAGTGCCAAAGGCTGCCCAGGGCCTGGTGAGAGCAGATCCTTGAGGGCAGGATTGCAGGGAGCCCAAGGCTCTGAGCAGGGAACTGCAGTGCTGAGCAAGGCCTGGCTTGGCTGGGTTTTCTCTCCTTTCAAGAGTCTCTGGGTAGGCACTGCTGGTTTCAGGTCCATGGTCCCTGTGCTGCTCTTGGCCTGCTCTGGTTAGGGTGAGGAAGGCAAAAAGCTCTGACCATGGTCCTGATGTTGTGTTATGTGTTCTCTGGTGAGAGGTGCTATTTTAATTCTTCATTTGCATGGTGGCTCATTGTTCTAGGAGTTTTCGTTAGGTCATTCTTTTCTTCCTGGTCTTATGGGATTTCCATATTTGGTTATTATGTGACACAGTCCTCTTCTTTATGGTGTTGGGTGGTTCAACATCTTAGATGGGAGTGGGAATGATAGTAAAAGATTCTAAAATCTTAAAATTCAGGGAATTAGAAAGAAGCTAGACATAGTGGGGCCGTAGAAAAATGTTAAAAATAGACTCTGGAAATGTTAGGCTTTGTGTTTGCCAGATCATGTGAAATTGCACCTGTGTAAGCAGTATATGATAAAAGATATAATTGTTAGATGTGATGATTGTTTAGTAATTAAATACAATTATTGTATAATCATAAGAAGAATTCTGAGAAACTATGTTAGATGTTTGAGGGGGGGGTCACGAGGAGCCCATGCTTGGCTGAAATCTATGTATACAATAGAACAATATAAGTTTAATAATTACCATGAAAGTTATATAATGATAGAATATAAAAACATGTTCATCCTGAACGCATGTCGGAGACAGATTTGGGTTTGTACCCCTGACACCCAGAGCTCTTCAATAAAAGCACCTGCATAGGATCATTCTCATGATTATGTTCTTCTGAATGCTGACAGGAGCAGTGGGGGGAAAACCTGACAGTGAGGGATTTACATAATTATAAATCCTTTAACTAGCATTGGAACTTGACATAACTATTAAACATTCAACAAACAATCTATAAATAACATTGGAACTTTATATTAACTCCTTTAACAATGAACTTTATATCAACTCCTTTAACAATTGATTCTCTACAATTTCCCCCTCTAATTGTTCGATTGGGCTCAAGCCTGCATCATTTAGCAATTACTTCTTCTTGAAAGTACAATTTTTAATATTGGTTGTAAATTTGCTTGGCATCTTCATGTTCTTGATCATTCATTATCATGATTACTTTTACTTCTTTTTTATTAAGCTCTTTTGGTATCATTACACTTGCTTGTACAGCAGATGTTACAACTCGGATTATACAGGGGAGCATGCAAGGTAGGAGGATCAAACCAGCAATTTCACATAAGATGAAAAAGGTTTTTTTTCCCCACCAGTTTCCTTTTAATGACCAGAAATTGTCCCACCAGCTGGTATCGAATGTAGGGGTCCACTCTTGTGTTCCAACATAAGCTTACTTCCAGATTTCCTTTGAGATATTTCTAATGACTTCTGTGGTCATCCATTTCTAATCAGCACTCGAGGAGTTAAATTTTCCACATATGCTTCCATCATCAGCTAATAAATAATCTACTGCTAGTCTGATTTGATACACCACAGTTCTAGTCTGGGATAGACATTTATGTGGTCTAAATCTAGAGAGGCTCAGTTCGATACCATCTCGAGTACTGCTTCTAATCTCAGAATCCGATTTAACCCCATATAAATTGGGGTCCAGTGTCCCCAGGACCCATCTTGAGCCCAGGTCACTGGTCCATGCGTGCAAATTATTTCCTGGGTGTTCCATACTGTGTTTTTCCGTGTCTGTGTTCCTCCAATTTCAATTAAGTTTCTTTTTTGTCAGCTAGATTTGTTGAAATAATCACATACTGGGACCCCTTGGTTCAATCCATACTCTTTTGGGAATAAGAAAAATGACGGTTTAATAATTCCGATCGTGCAAGTGCTGCTCCACTCCCCGGGTAATTCAGTGTAAGCCACATTCCCACATATCCAAACCAGGTTTTCTGGAGCTTTCCAGGAAGCATCACTGATAGTCATTGGAAATTCCCAGTACTTGGATATTTCTCTCACTCCCCAGAATGGGTCTATTCCTTTTATTCCTTTATTTATTTATTACTTTATTTATTCCTTTATTTATTCCTTTTCCAGTACACTCATGGAGTTTAGACCCTTCTCGGTAGATAAACCCTGTTTCTTTCTTCCCAATGGATTTTCAGTGTTAAATTTATTATTTTAAATTATTATTACATGATATTATTATATAACATGTATCCTATATATTATATTATATTATATTATATTATATTATATTATATTATATTATATTATATTATATTGATTCTATATTGATTATTAAATATTATTATATATAACTTATATATAACTAATATATAATTAATAGTAATAATATTAATAATATATATTATATATTATATTATATATATAATTAATATTACATATAATTAATATTATTTTATATGTAATATATTTATTATATAATACATAATATATATTATATAATTTTGATATATATATTAGCATATAGATTATATATTATTATATATGTAATATAATGTATATTATATATATTATAATACTATACAATATAGATAATATATATTAATCAATATTATAATATAATATAATATAATATAATATAATATAATATAATATAATATAATATAATATAATATATATTATATTAATATATATTAATAATACATATAATATTAATAATATATATAACATTAATATAAGAATTACTATTTATGATTATTTTAATAATTTTAAAATAGTATTTTAATAAATTAATATAACTTATTATTTAATAAATACTATTTTAATAAATTAATAATGTTATTATTTAATAAACATTAAAATTAATAAATTAAAATGGTATTGTTTATTATTTAATAAATAATATTCATTTATCCAATATATAAATAAATAATACTTCTAGTATTTATTGGGTTCTCTAGGGACCTACCCAGCTACTGGATGTTTTATTTCTAAATATCTCTTACAGGATATTTCTCCTACTGGGGTTTTTTAAATTTATACATTTTATACATTTTCCCTTTTGTAGATATACACCACTCTTCTCCAATTATTTTACACTTTAATTCCCACCATTCTTTTCCTCTTTGTCCAATAATTGGTACCTTTTGTCTTGTTTGTGTCCATTTTAAGATTTCTATTGGTCTTAAGCTGATCCCTTCCCAAGGCCAGACTTCGGCCATTTGTGTATTTCCACAGATCCAGCAATTAGTTACATTTAACTCTTTCCTGATCTTTTCCACTAAATCTATGAACAAGTTTTTCCCACGAGATGTTTCTAGGTCTTCTTTCTCATTTACTGATGTTGTTACTTCTTTCTCTTTTATTAAGTTTGCTTTGCCTTTTTGATTGGACTTACGTTCAAAGCAAAGCCAAGCATCTCCTATAGGACGCTTCCCAAGCAGTCATTGCAGTCATTCTATATTTTGTGAAATCCAGTAAGTCTTCCTGTGCCCTTGACAGGTTGCTAACAGAGAGAGGTTGACACCTCTCTGTTTAGGTTTAAATTTGTATGTCCTCGCATTAAAGATCCGGTTTCTTCCCCTCTGTAAAGGGGGTAGTAACATTTAGCACATGGGCTCTTCTGATTTCCCAGCGTGATGTTAACCAGTAAGATCAGTAAGAGCATTCCCAGGAGTCTGGTATGAGGCATTCCCCTAAACTCTACAACTACTGAGCTGCACCCAGTGATTGGAGTGGCTGTTTTTAGGTGGAATGTAGACTCACCCAGCCTTGCCTCCTGGTTATGCTTTTCTCCTACAGAAGAGCTCGTTGGTTTTAGCAGAGAGTTTTTTATTCTCTCAGTGTCAACACATTTCACTTTTCTTTACTAATTTATTTTTGCCTTGCCCTGAGGGATGTTCTATAGGAGATTACTTTGTACACTAAGATTGGAGTTCACTGGGGTATTTTAACTTTTTAACACAAAAACATGACCTAAAAACCTTGAACTCAATGGTCAGATGACTTTAAGAATTTTCGGTATCCAAAATGATAGATAAAATACTCACACCAAACAAATAACAAGGTATTTACTCTTATGCCTAATCCTACAAAATCATAATATACGCCGAAACAAACAAAGGCTCCAACGGAAACGAAAAATTCTTCATTATTTAATAAACACTAACTAATAATACTTGCAACAGAAAAGTATCTACTTTTCAAACTCAAAAGTAAAATATAAATAACATTAACTGCAATTTTTAACAGTTCTTAAAAAGTTTTGATTATTTAAACAGTTCTTAACAAGTTTTTGACTATTAACACTCTCTAATAGTCTTTAGGTCTCCTCTGGAGGGTTAGCTTTAGATCGTCTGAGTGATTAGTCAAATCCATTCATTAGAAGACTTAGTAGGGGATGTGGTTGGTTTTGACTCTTCAGTGGGAGGTGGTGCAGGTCCTTTAATCTGGGTTATATGTGTCCACCCCTTCTCTTGGGTTGTATGGCTGTATTGGTGGTGAGTAGGACCTGAAAAGGGCCTTCAAACTTAGAGGTTAAAGGTGCAGAGTTCCATGATTTAACTAACACCCAGTCCCCTGGATTGATGTTATGTCCCTTAGTGTCTAAGGGAGAGGTTTGAAGGACCTTTTCCCTAAGATCTTTGAATCTCCTTCCTATGACATTTACCTATTTTTGGGTGGCTGTCTCTCCTTCTGGATAAATTGCCGTGCTATACGGGATTGTCAAGAAGGGGAGTCCTAACATCATTTCATAAGGTGAGACTCTTATGCCTGTTCGAGGCCTTGTTCTAATTTGTAACAGTGCTAAGGGTAGACATTTAAGCCAATTCATCTGGGTTTCTGTAACTAATTCAGTTAACACGTTTTTGATGGTTTTATTCATTCTTTCTACTCTTCTGGAGCTCTGGGGATGCCAATGGGCTGTGCAACCTCCATTTCATTCCCAGGGCTTCAACAACTTGTTGTAAGACTTGGGCAGCAAAATGTGGACATTGGTCAGAATCAACATTATTTATCAACCCATATTGGGGAATGATGTTTTCTAGGATTGCTTTTGTGGCTGCTTGGGCTGTCTCTGTTTTGGTCAGGAACGCCTCTACCCAATGGGTGAGGTGATCCACGGTCACTAATAAGTGTCTGTATCCCTGAACAGGGGACATTTCTGTGATGTCTACCTGCACACTTTGGAATGGCCGCAAGGACAACTCTCTTCCCCCAGATCAGACAGTACTCTTCTCATTAATTTCTGATTAATTTCTTGGCAAGTTAAACGTCCCTTGGTAACTGCCTTTGCTATGGTACGTACTCCCATGCACATTTGATCCCTTGGAAAGGGGTCACATAAGCCTTGTATTCCCCAATGGGTCAATTCGTGTAACTCCATCATCACCTTTCAGGCTAGAGCTTTATTTAAAATTTGCCATCCATCAGAGGTCCACCATTCTTCATTTTCTTTTTGCTGTCCTCTCATCTTTTCTAACTCTCTTAATTCTTTCTCATCAAAGGTGGGTCTTTCCTCTGTTCTTTCCCCACTAGGTGTTCCTTCTATCTTAAGAATTTTAATGGGACTACCTTGTTCCAAGGCTACTTCTTTCCCTGCTTGATCAGCTAATCAATTTCCTTTCATTTTAAGGGTGTCCCCTTTTTGATGTCCTTTTACGTGAACTTTGGCTATCTCTGTTGGTTTCCTCAGGGACTCTATTACTAATTTTCTTAGCTCTTCATGTATTAAATTTTTGCCTTTAGAATTAAGGTACCCCTGTTCTTCCCATGTTTTTCAAAATGTATGGGCAATCCCAAATGCGTACTGGGAGTCAGTATAGATTGTTCTTTTGTCTTTTTCTAGTAAAGGGCACAGATTTCACAGCACCGGGCACACCAATTTGAGGGTAGCTTTCCCATTTCCTCAACTTGCATGTTCTGCCCATCTATGGTTGCATACCCTGAGACCTGTTTACTGGCTACCGTTTGTGATGATCCATCTGTAAATAAAATTCTCCCATATGGGAGCGGCCCTTTTTCTAAATCTTGTCTCACTTTAGTCTGCATTTCAATCATTTCTAAACAATCACGCTCCAGGTCTGTTAACAGCTCTCCTGTGAGGAACTGGGCTGGATTTAAACATTTTGAAGTGACACATTCAAGGCCCTTGGTACTTATTAGGATGACTTCATGGTTTAGTATTTGGGAGTCGGTTAGCCACTGAGGGGCCTTGTGACTTAAAACATCTTTTACATTGTGTGGAGTATGAACCCGGATCTTCCCCTTTCAGGTTAGTTTCTGTGTGTCTTCTATTGGGGTGGCTGTTGCTGCTATCACTTGTACACAGGCTGGCCACCCTCTGGCTACTGGATCTGGTAACTTGGAGAGAGATGAGACCGGCTTCCTGCATCCTCCCCTATCCCGTGTAAGGACTCCACAAGTTATCCCCTCTTCCACGTTTACCAATAGGCCAAAGTTCTTTATAAGGTCTGATAGACTCAGTACAGGGGCAGGGGACAATTTAATTTTCAGATTCCGAAGCTGTTCCTTGTCATTTGAGGTCCAGGTTACAGGCTCTGATTCGTTCAATTTGCCATATGGAAATTTAACACTCTTATACTGATTAAGCCATAATCTGCAATGCCCACACAAACCTAGTAATTTTCTAACGTCTCTTTTGGTCTTTGGGGCAGGGAGGGACAGAATTACCAACATTCTCTTGGGGCTTCACCTTTTAAACCCTTGGGTGATTATATGTCCTAGATCTGTATTGGAATATGGCTCCCAATATTACCAGTTAGATTGTGCCTGGGCCAGTCTGACCCTCGCTGCTGGGCGAAAGGCAGCAACTGCGGTGTATCACCCCAGAGATACCTTGGCTTGCTGGAGATTGCAGCTGGGCACTGAACAAGTCCAGGCTTGTTAGGAACTCCATTTACCTCAGGAGGAATGGCTTCAGGCGATGGTGAAGAGAAAAAGGAGATGGTTTCTGCTGGAGGGTTTGATGTCCAGAGGTTTATTCCATGGTTACAGAGGTCTGAACGTGAGCAACTGCTCCAACAGAATCCCAGCCACATGGTCTGATTCACCTTTTACGCTCAGGGACAGGGGGAGGGGAGGTGCAGGTGAGCCACCAACCAGGTGAGAGGGGCAGGGTCTCAAGGGAAGATGACACCTAGACAGGCCAATGACCCCTGGGCCTGAGGGGCATCCTTTGAAAGTGACCAACCACACGACGCCTTGCTGGAATGTTAAGCCTGATTGACAGGACTCACTCAGCATGGGGGCAAGGGGGAAGGGAGAGAGGTATAGGCACACCTGAGGAAGTGACCTGGAAGTCTAAAATGGGACATTACAGCACACCACAACAGATCTGCTACTTCTTGTTTCACAAATTGCAGTTTCTTTTGTGATACTTTTAGGCCTTTTTCCCCTAAGAAATTTAGGAACTCTATGCTAGAACTTCTAACTTTGTCTTGTTCTCCCTCTGATGCAAGTAAATTATCAACATATTGTAAAATATTTACCCCATTCTCAGGTTTAAACTGTTCTAGGAGTTCTTCTAGAACTTGCCAAAGAGATTGGGGGATTCTGTAAACCCCTGGGGAAGATGTGTCCACCTTAGTTGCTGTTTTCTTTTCTTTTCAATGTCCTCCCATTCAAAGGCAAACCAGTTCCGGCACTCTTCAGCCCGGGGACACACCCAGAAGTCATCCTTTAAATCCATGACTGACAACCACGCATGCTCCTCAGGTACTTGGCTTAAAACGATGTATACGGGTTTTGTACTACCGGGTGCCTCGCAACCATTCTTTTATTAACTTCTCTTGAATCTTGTGCTAATCGTTAACTTCCATCAGCTTTTCTCAACGCTAGTATGGGAGTATTATGTGGAGACATGCGTGGTGCTAAAATCCTTCCTTTAATAGCTGGTCAGTTACTGGAGCTGGTCCTTGCTTTCCCTCTGGGGAAATTGGATACTGCCTTACCCGAATGGGGGAGATGTCTTTCTGCAGCTCTACTTCTACTGGTGGAATATTCAAACAACCAATTTTTCCCTCCCCCATCCACACATTTGGGTTGATTTCATCTATGTCTCCCTTAGTTAAGACCATTATATTTACTACCATTTTTCCTTCTTTTGGCATTACTCCAGTTCTCAATTTGATTTGTAAATCATATCCTAATAAATCACAACCTAACTTGGGGATGTAAATGAACTTAGCTCTCTTGAATTTCCTCTAAGTTCTATATCTTCTATAATCTGGGCCTCCAATGCTTCTCCTTTGGCCCCTCGTACTTTGCAGACCTTTTTACCGACTGTAATTCCTGTTGGTATTTTAGTCACACATGACTTGTCTGCTTCAGTATCAACTAAAACTTCAAATTCATCATTCTGGAGACCAATCTCAAAATTTACAAAGGGCTCTTCTAGATGATTCAATAAATTCCCCAGGGCATACAACCCTTGACACCCCTATTCCGCATATTTCTTGTCTCTTCTTAAGATGTTCTCTAGAGTTTCTTGCTCTCAGGCTATGGCTTCATCTAATTGGAGTTTCTTACAGTTTCTCTTTAGGTGTCCTTTCTCTCCACAGTAATAACAATATTTGTCACTGGGTAGAGCCCTAGCCCCTTTTGGTCCAATAAAACCTTTGTCACTTCTAAGTGGTTCTACTGGCCCATCCTTGTTGGCTCCTCCACTTTCTCTGCCTATAGCTACCATAATTTTAGCTTTTGTTTTTGTCTTTTTTTCTTCTCTTCTCAGATATACTCCTATGGCTTCTCTCAGCAGTTCATTATACTTTTTTCCTGCCAGTCCCCTATTCTTTCTAACTTTCATCTGATATCTGGCCAGGATTTAGTTACAAATTGTATGTTGAGAAGGATCTGGCCTTTGGGGCTATCTAGGTCAACATTAGAGTAAATCTGGAAGTTTTGCTTTAGCCTATTAAGCCATGGTGCTGGGGTCTTGTCTTTTTCCTGGGTGCTGTCAAATGCTAACCTGGTATTACTCCCTCTAGGGACTGATTCTTTCATCCCTCTGGTCATCAGGGACCTGTAATCTCTCATATTCCTTCTCCTCTCTTCTTGATTAGGGTCCCAGTCAGGCTCCACTAAAGGCATTTTTTGTTACCTTGGGGCCCGGGTTGGTTTGCTCGCTCACAAATTTTCATTCCTGTAGTTCTTATTATTTGAGTCTCTTCTGGGGAAAATAGGATGTTTAAAATGTACAATTCTTCCCATGTATAAATATTAGGGGCTAAAAATCAGTCAATTTGATTTGCTATTCCTACTGGGTCTTCCACTAAATTTCCCAATTCTTTCTTAAAGTTTCCAACTTCAGACACAGTCAAAGGAGCATTTACAAATCCAATCTCACTGGCCACCCTGCACATGGGAACTTCTCTGAGGGGGAACAATTTTTCCACTTCATCCACTTTGGTCCGAGTGGTAAAACATCAGCTGTGGAGGCCGACTGGTTAACTTCACTCTTGGGCATGAGATTCTGAGATGTTGTTTGGCTTCTCATTTGTGGTGGGGGGAGGCAGAGCAGGAACTTGCTGGTGAATAAGGGGTGCATGAGATGGTTGAGGTAAGGGAACAGTAGTGAAGGGTAAAGAGAGTAAGGAGAGGGTGGAGGTATAACTGGGTTAGGAGGTGGTAAAGGAATGACAGCTGGGAGAGGAGGAGGAATTGGTTCCACAGCAAGAGGAATTGGAGGAAGGATTTGAAGTACTGCAAGGGTAGGGTGAAGTAAGTGGTCTAGGAGGTCCCAGTTTTTGTTAGCCTTCCCAGCCTCTTCTTTTACTTTCCTAGCTTGCTTTCCCTCTTTTAATTTATAGACTCTTGTATTTTCCTTCTCTGAGGTGTACTTTAGCCAACAGGTGAAGTTCTGTATGTGATGGGCCTTTAGCAGGAACTTGGGGCAAAACAGAACGTGCATCACCTTTGGACAGAGAGGTAGGTATCTCAGGATATGTTTCAGGATGTTGTTAGCTCATGCAGAATGAAAATTAGAGAGCTGAAAGCTTAAGACTTAACAAGGCCATGTCTGTGAAGGATAATAAAAATGTTTCTATAAGTACATTAATGGCAAAACGAGGTACAAGGACAATATCCATTCATTATTAGGGGAGATGTGGTTACCAAATATGAGGGAAAGGCTGAGGTACTTAACCCCTTCTTTGCCTCAGTTTTCAAGAATAAGTCAAGTTGTCCTCAAGAAAAGTGTTCTCCTGAGCTGGTGGATGGGCACAGGGAGCAGAACAGCCCCTCTAATCTAGAAGGAAGCAGCTGGGGACCTGCTGAGTCACTCAGATGCTCACAGGTGACTCTGGGAGCAGATGGGATCCATCCCAGGGGGATGAGGGAGCTGTGGATGAGGTCCCCAAGCTGCTCTCCATCATTCACCATCAGTGCTGGCTCAGCAGGGAGGGCCCAGAGGACTGGAGGTGCCAATGTGAGCCCATCCCCAAGAAGGGCTGGAAGGAGGAGCTGGGGAACTCCAGGTGTGTCAGCCTGACCTGGGTGCCCAGCAAGGTTATGGAACAGATCACCCTGAGTGCCACCACAGGGCACCCACAGGATGGCCGAGGGGTTAGAGCCAGCCAGCGTGGATTCCAGTGTCTGCATGGAATGGTCTGGATGAGGGGATTGTGTCCAACATCAGGAAATCTGCAGATGACACCAAACTGGGTGTGAGTTTGGATCTGATGGAGGATGGAGGTAGGAGGGCTCTGCACAGGGCCCTGGACAGGCTGGATCCAGGTGTGGTTTAACAAGAATGTGTGATCCAACAAGGTGTGGTTTAACAAGACCAAGTGCTGGGTCCTGCACTTTGGCCACAACAACACCTGCAGCACTACAGGCTGGGGACAGAGTGGCTGGAGAGCAGCCAGGCAGAAAGGGACCTGCAGGGACTCAGGGGCAGCAGGCTGGACATGAGCCAGCAGAGTGCCCAGGTGGGCAAGAATGCCAATGGCTCCTGGCCTGCATCAGGAATAGTTTGGCCGGCAGCAGCAGAGCAGGGATTCTTCCCCTGTGCTCAGCACTGCTTGGGCAGCACCTCGAGTGCTGTGTCCAGTTGTGGCCCCCCAATTTAGGAAGAACATGGAGGGGCTGGAGCGTGTCCAGAGAAGGGCAACAAGGTTGTGGAGGGGTCTGGAACACAAGAGCTTTGAGGAGTGGCTTAGGGAACTGGGGTTGTTTATCCTGGAGAAGAGAAGGCTCAGGGGAGACAAGGCAGTGTCAAGGCACAGGTGGGACTCGATGACCTCCAAGGTCTTTTCCCACCTTGCTGACTCTGGGATTCTCTGAAACCACCCTTGGAGCAGTTGCAGGAGGAGCCCTGGGCCTCCTCTTCAGGAGCTCCAGCAGCCCAGGTCCCTCAGCTTCTCCTGCCAGCCCCAAAGCCCATCCTGTCAGTCCTGCAGAGCCTCTGCAGCTCCTCCTCAGTGCCCAGAACAGGGAGCCCCAGAGCCAGACACAGCAGCCCAGATGTGTCCCCCTGGCCTGGGGTGCCTCTGGCAAGGGAGCAGCACCAGGCACTGCAGGAGCCTGCAGACAATTCCTGCAGCACTTGCAGGATGATCCTGCTGCCCAAGGGACGTTCCCATGGTGCCAAGTCAGGAACTGCAATGGGGAGTGGGGCCAGAGAGGAAAGGGCAAACAGGGATGGGCTGTTTGCAGGAGAGGGGACAGGGATGGGCAAGAGGGACAAATTTGTACAATCAAAGAGTACAGAAAGCAAAGGTGAAGTAAGGGAAATGCTCAGGGCAGTTTGGGGGTGGCTGCCAGGCAGCCCTGGCTCTGAGCAACAGCGTCTGCAGTGGGACAGGAAACTCCCAGCTGATGGGAACAAACTTTCTGGCTGAGTGCAGAGGCCAGGACAAAGCTGAGTGGTTTCCCTGGTGTCCCCTAGCCCTTGCTGGCCCCAGGGGCTGATTTGTGCTCCCTCAGTTTCATGTCCCCACATCAACAGCATGGGGGTCCTCCCCCTGCTCTGTGCAATGCAAACAGGGGCTGCTGAGCCAGTGCTGCCGTGTCTGTGCCTGCAAGGATGAGGCACCTGTGTGAGCTGGGGGAGAGGCCAGGGCTGCAGAGGGGGATGTTGTTGGCAGCTCCATGAGGACGCTCTGGGACGCTGCCCTGGGCTGTGCAGCGCACTGGGGATGGATCAGCCCCTGCTCTGCTGCTCCTTCCCGTCTGCCCCAGGGCCCTTGCAGAGCCCCAGCCATGCTGTTTGCCCCCAGCCTGCCCACAGCCAGCCTGGGGCTGCTCACGGGGGTTTTCTGTGCTGAGCATTGGCCTGGGCGTGTTCTTGAGAGAGCCTGGGAAAGGAGCCTGGAGCCCCCAGGCCCTGGCCTGAGGCATCAGCGCTGCCCCAGCAGTGCCCATGGCCTGTCCCTGCTGCAGCCCCGGCACTGCCACCCCCAGGGCTGTGCCCGGCCCCGAGAGCACTCAGGCCCTGCAGCAACACCAGGGCCACCAGGGCAGCGGGGCAGGGCCACGGCAGCAGCACTGGCAATACCAAGAGCTGCTGCTGCTGCTGGGCACAGCTGCTGGGCCAGCACTGATCTGCCCCCAGCTCTGCACACAGATATTGCTGCTGCATCTCCAGAGAAGGCAACAAAAGGGCACCTCTTGGCTGGGACATCCTTTAGTGCGTTTAGAGGTAGCAAGGGCATAGCCCCTCATTGACACAGTCTGTGACCATAGGGATGGTAGAGAGAAACAAAATGAGAAATGGCATAAAAAGTGACCTTTCTTTGTGGACAAGAATAAAAAAGTTAACAAAAGAAAAAACCCACAACCAAATGAACAAAAAGTATCAAAAATTACTTTCATTAGAAATGATTGGCAGAAATAGGCCAGCACTTTAATATTTCCAAAACCATCCAGTCAGCAGTCTTCTCACAGCAGAAAACCCAGTGCTGAGAAACAGGGAGACCACAACCAGGTGAGGGAGGCAGGTGGAAAAGGCTTTGTGCCGTCCCTGCTCAGAGGGGATGCTCAGCATGGCCCTGAAGATCTGCACATAGGAGAAAACAATGAACACAAAACAACCAAATAGTAAAGAAATGGAAAACACAATGAGCCCAAATTCCCTGAGGTAGGATTTGGAGCAGGAGAGCTTGAGGATATGCGGGATTTCACAGAAGAACTGGCCCAGGGCATTGCCATGGCACATGGGCAGGGAAAATGTATTGGCTGTGTGTATCAGTGAATAGAGCAAGGCACAGGCCCAGGCAGCTGCTGCCATGTGGGCACAAGCTCTGCTGCCCAGGACGGTCCCGTAGTGCAGGGGTTTGCAGATGGACACGTAGCGGTCGTAGCACAAGATGGTCAGGAGGAAATGCTCTGCTGAGATGAAGAACACAAAGAAAAAGACCTGTGCAGCACATCCAGTGTAGGAGATGTTCCTGGTGTCCCAGAGGGAATTGTGCATGGCTTTGGGGACAGATGTGCAGATGGAGCCCATGTCAGAGAGGGCCAGGTTGAGCAGGAAGAAGAACATGGGCGTGTGCAGGTGGTGGCCGCAGGCTACGGCGCTGATGATGAGGCCGTTGCCCAGGAGGGCAGCCAGGGAGATGCCCAGCAAGAGGCAGAAGTGCAGGAGCTGCAGCTGCTGTGTGTCTGCCAATGCCAGCAGGAGGAAGTGCCTGATGGAGCTGCTGTTGGACATTTGCTGTGCCTCAGCAAATGGGATTCTGTAAAAAGTAATAACGCAAAAGTTATGTTTGCGGAGAATTTCAAATATCCCAGCACAGCCTGGGGGCACTTGCCCCCCACTGCCTGCCCAGGGCTCTGCTGCCTGGAGCTGTCCCTGCCAGCAGCGGCTCCCTGTGCCCAGGGCTGGGACCTGCCAGTGCTGCCAGAGCCCAGCCCAGCCTTGGGGGCTCAGCTCTGCCCTGCAGAACCCTCCCAGCTCAGGCACTGCCCAGGGGCAGCTCTGGCTCTGCAGGCTCTGATGGCAACATAATATCAACCCTGAGGATACTGGAAAAGGAACACTGATGCTGCCTGTGAGGGGGCCTCAGCTGATCTCTGTAACAGCCCAGTTCATTCACTGGGCTAAGAGAATTTTTTTGTTTATTTTTCTCAGCCTTAACAGTGAGATGAATATCTGTGGGCAGTTTCCCACCCAGGCAACCCAGAGCAGTAGATTCAAAAAGCAGGTTTTCCCCTTTATGCAACCCCTGCCTTGCTCTGCTCCCTGTATAATCTACTTGGAAATGTCATTCAGTTAAATGCCATGCTGGGAGCAGTCCTGAACAATGCAGCATCCTCCCCACACAAGGAGAACACTTCCAAGCCTGACCAGCTGTCTCCTCCCACCCAGATCTTGTCCCCCAGTGCTGGGAGCAGCTGCCAGGGCTGGCTGAGAGCTGTCCCTGGCAGACAGCAGAGTCCCTGCCCCAGCACAGCGCCCTCGGCTGCAGGACCCTGCTCTGCAGGACAGTCCTGGGCACCCCTGGCTGCTCTGCACAAGAGACAATCAGAGAATGTACTCACAGAGTCTGTAGGCATTGGGATGTTCCAGCTTTAGGATATCATTCCAGGAGCTGCATCTGCATTGTCCTGCAGCCAGAGGTTCCTGTGCCAAGGGCTGGCAGTGATTCTGCCCCAGGCACTTCTCAGCTCCTTCCCAGCCCTGACTGATTGAAGCTCTCTGTGCCTCTGTACTGTGCCCGGAGTGGCTGCAGGCAGTGCCCCAGCCCTGCTGGGCTGGCAGGAGAGTTGCTTATCAAGAGAAATGTGCTTTTGAAGCTCTTCTTGGTTACCAGGAGCTGCCTCTGTGCCAGGAGCCCAGCCCAGCTCAGCAGCACAGACACAGCACAAGAATGTTAATGAGCCTCTGGGGCTTTGTGCTCAGGCCTGAACATCTGTCCCTGAGAGGGAGCTGAAGAAACCTCTCAAGAACTCCAAGTCAGAATCCAACTCCAAAGTTTCTTGGACTTTTAATGGGTCCCACTGAGTAACACAAATGAGAAAGTGTCCCTAAGCAGGGCAGAGAACTGCAGGCAGTGATGGCAGGGGGGGACAAAGACAAGCCATGTCTTGGTGCCCTGGGGAACAGCAACAGGGTCTGTGCCACCAAGGGCTGTGAGGAGACACCTTTTCCTGAGGCACTGGGGCCTCCTGGCACAGCCCCAGCCAGGCTGGGCACTGTCAGCCCCTTGTTCTGCCCTCAGCAGGCTCCCCTAGCCCAAATCCCAGTGGCCTCAAGGATCTGCTGGAAGGAGTCCCTGGGGAGCCTTGCTCAGGAATGACCCTGGGGGCTCCTGAATGCTCCCTGCAGGTACTGCGGGTTTTTCAAAGAACTTTGGGTTTGGCTTTTGCCTTGGAGTCTCTGAGAGCTTTGTGCAATCATGGCCTCCAATTATCTGCTGTAATGAATCCCTGGAGAGGCTCTGTCAGTAACAACACTCAGTGGGGCTCATTAATCATACAGGGTACTTCAGTTATTTTAAGGTACTTGGTGTTTCCCTTTTGATACACACTGTGTGAGAGGTTTTGCAGTCATGGCCCCAGTTATCTGCTTTAATGAGTCCCTGGAGAGCTTTGTACTGACACTCAGTGGGGCTCATTAATGGCTTTAGATACTCAAGATTTTTAATGTACTTTATGGATTTAGGAATACTTTTAGGTATGTTAATGTGTTTCCTTCCCAAACTGAGTCTCTGAGAGGTTTTTGTGCCATCCTGACCTCCAGTTCTCTCGTCCAAGGAGTCCATGAGGAGCCTGTATTGGGTATCTTCCCTCTTTCTGTTTTACAACCAAGATGGAACTGAAAGAATTTTATAAGGCTTTCTGAAAGCATCCAAACAAACATGAGACAATTAACAATACAACAACAGCTAAGAAAATAAATGTCCTGTTTTACATAGACATCATCCAATCCTTTAGTCCCTTGGATTGGAAGAGTTCATTGACCCAGTCTTTCTTTTCCACTTGAAGCTTCTTGAACTCTTCATTCAGTACCTTAATGCTCTTGTGGATTGACTCGCTTTGGCTGGAAAGTTTCTTACAACACAGCTCTCGGAGTCTACACAGCCATGCCCATGTGCGCAGAGTAAAAACTCTATCACTGTTCTGCGAGATAGCATGTCTGATGGTCTCTATGTCCGAGAGCAGGCCACTTAATGTGAGGAAGGTAGCATTGGTTTGCTTACTTAACAGGCACCCAAGGTGGTCTGATTGTCCTAAAGCTTTAGCTGCAGCCACCCAAGGTAGTCCAAATTGGGGGTGCTACCATCCGATATCTGGATTAAAGCTTGCAAAACCATCTCTTTCATATCATCCAATAGTTCTCTGAGGATACCTGCTGCTTGATCATCTGGTAGCCTGTGTTGTCCTTTTCCAGCTAGATGGTTGATTGTCAATTCTGCCCTTGCCTCATTATTAGCATAGTCTGCTATTAATTGATTTAGTAGACACTTCCATCCCCCTTCCCACAGGGTGTATTCTGTAGGCGACAACAACATGGTCATAATATATTTTAAATCATAGGGGTTTAAGACATGCTGTAAACATGGCCCTCATTAAGTCATTAAAACAAGATAAGTCCTTCCTATGTTTTTTAGCTGCCCTGCACAGATCCTTGATTTCCCCGTAAATCAATGGCTGATACCTGGGATTCTACCCCCTTCTTTCATAACATATGGGGGCAAAGGGAGTTTTGAGATTATTGGCCAGTCTCCTTCCTTAACTGCTTCTTGCTGGATTCTTTCCTAGGGGTCTTCTGGGGTTGAGGGGAAAGGTGGCTCTGGGGAATCCAAACTGTCTTCTGGAGAGGAAGAATAACTTGGAGCAGAAACTTTTGGATTAGAAATCGTGTGACAGTTGGGCTTAGTATCTTTGACCATGGGGTTATATTGTTGCTGGATGGTGAGGCAAGGGGCACTGCCATTTTGTCAGGTATTCCAGGCCTTGATTTAGGATGGCGGACTTCTGGGGTGGAGTTCTGGAGGCATGTCCCAGGGTGAAGATGGAATGATTGACAGTGGGGGAATGACCCGCAGTTGTGGGGGTGGAGTCTGGAGATTTGTTCCGGGCGGAAGAGAAGGTTGTGGTAGCCGGAAGTGGAGGAGCCAAGATGGAGGGAGAATGGTCGGGCTCCCAAGTCACATTCAGGCTCCTTCCATCTTGACACTCCAGGGCATGATGCTCCAAGACTGCGTGGCCATTGCCATCTTGGACCATCATAAAAGGTCTGAGAAGGGCCGGTTTGAGGGGAGGTCCCACTTTAGGAGTGACCAATGGATTGAGCTTTCAACATGTTTCTTGCTGGTGAAGGGGCTCAAATTTGGTGTGGAAAATGGGGAGCATGCGGGGTGCAATGGGGTCCTTCTTGATTGAAAGATTGTACAGTTTAAGTCCCACTGAGTCCCAAAATTCAGTGGTATGGATTTCGTCAGCAGTGGCCTCCGGAAAACTTTTAAACATCCACCTCATGATTGATTTTAATTCATTCTTTGAAAATATGATGTCATGATCAGTGAGAATGAAAGGATCCATATATGCTCCTTTCTACTTTGGACATCTGGCTTCCCATTTTTCCTTTTCTTTCCCTTATGGGGAAGAGCCACCAGAACACCCCAAATCAATAATGGGATGTGGGTGCATCTTGTAAAAACAAAGTGGCAAAATGGGCAATAAATGTCTTGCATTTCCCCAAACCCACCTGCAATCCTATGCAGGTGAAACCATCATTGTCCCTGCTGATCCTGGCCAAGGTCCCTTGAAGAAACGATGAATCCGCCAGGCCCGGCACAATCCAAAATCCTGGGAAGCACTGGCCTATCCATCAGCTAACCCCAGCTGACATGACTGACACAGGGAGCCCTGAATGTCATGGTCCCTGTTTGGATGCCAATTGTCACAATGAAGGTGGCTGCAACAAATCTCTCTGGTTCTCCTGACTTCAGGGCAAGGGTGGCAAAAATGAAAAGGAGCAGGATCAATGGAGTTGTTTAAAAGGAACTTTAAAAACAGGGTGATAAACAATAAAAACAGAGAACTTGAGAACAGTATGAGGGGCAGGATCCAAAGATCCAAGACTAAGAGGAAGCAAAAACATGTACGCTTGGAGGTAGAACACTCTAGAACAATAACTCTATAAGGGAAACAAGTAACCAATAGGGGAATAGAATTTGGACAACTTAGCATAACAACACTAAAGGCTTATGCGGGAACTCTCAAGCTCACCTTAAGTTAAACAAATGATTCCTAGGGCTTGAAACTCATGCCCAGTTCTTTTGGGGTAAAATCTGGCTGACTCTGAGTTACAGCTGGCCTAACTACCGTACTGCTTGTTTGCACTGGCTCCTTGTGACCATGCAGCCCAGCAGAGCCACAATGATGTCCTTGGTTCCATGAGGCTCCACAGTGTCACATTGGTCCCTTGTATCCATAGTGCTCTGTGGTGCCACAATGGCCCCTTCATTTCACAAGGCTCCCAAAAGTCACATTGGTCTCCATAGGAAGGAAACCACGGAGGAAACCTCCATGTTTCAGGAGCTGATGAATGGCAGCCACCAGAGGCCAAGGCAAGCCTGACCTTCCTGTCTTGGCAGGTTTGCTTGCAGCAGCCCTTGGATATTTGAAATTATTGATGCGGAGTCTAATTTAAAGCATTTGTGCCTGGGGAAGAGTTGGTTTTTTTTTTCACAAAAAGAAAAGCACAGATTCCTTTCAAGTGTTTGGAAACCAGGTGAATGCTGCCCCTCAGGAGTGAAAGACAAGCCAGACTTGTCTGTCCTGGCAGCTTTCGTCTGGGAGCAATCCTTGGATAGCCAAACATTGGGAGGTGGAATCCTGATTTTGGCCATGGATGCCTGGAAAAAATGGACAGTTCTTTTCCAGAAAAAGAAAAGCCCAGAACCCCGGTGTTTCACTGGCAGATGGGAGTGACCTTCCACATTCCAAGGTCAAACAGACCTGTCAGATGACCCCTGGGAGGCCAAGGCTGCCACATCTATTTCATGTTCTCTTGCTTCCACAGGGCCCTGCAGTGTCACAATGGTTCTCTTGCTTCCATGATGCCCTCTGGTGTCATAATGGCCTCTTGGTTACACAAGTCCTTAAGGATCTTAATGGCTCCATGGTTCCACAAGGCCTATAGTGTCATAATGGCCTATTGGTTCCATGAAGCCTTGCTGTGTCCAATGGCCCCTTGGTTGCATTGGAGCCCAGTAGTGCAACAATGATTCCCTTGTTACCACAAGTTCCCATAGTGTCACAATGGCCCCCTTGCTTCCATGAGGCCCTGCAGGGTCACAATGGCCTTTTGGTTCCGTGGGGCCTCACATTGTCACAATGGTCTCCATGATTCCATGGGGCCTTGCAATGCCACAATGGTCTCCATGGATCCGTGGTGCCTCACAGGATCACAACGGCCCTTTGGCTCCATGAGGCCCTGAAATGCAGCAATGGCCTCTTGGTTCCACAAAGCCCTGCTCCTTCACACTGGCCCCTTGGGACCATGCGGCCCAACAGACCCACAAAGATGTCCTTGGTTCCACGAGGCCCCACAGTTTCACAGTGGCCCCTTGGATCCATGGTACCCTGCAGTGTCACAATGTTTCCCTGGTTCCACAAGTTCCTACAGTGTAACAGGTGCCACAAGGCCCTGCAGTATCACCATGGCCCATTGGTTCCACAATGCTCCGCAGTGTCACAATGGTCTCCACAGGAAGGAAACAAGCGAGCCCCAGTGGTGCAGGGGCAGATGAGAGGCAGCCACCAGAGGCCAAGTCAAGCCAGACTTGACTGCATGGACAGATTTTGTCCGGGAGTAACCCTTGGATATAGAGAATTTTAGGCGCAGAATCCCAATTTTGGCCATGGGTGCCTGGACAAAAAAGACAGTTCTTTTCCATAGGAATAAAAGTACAGAGCCCCAGTGCTTCACAGTCAGATGGGAAGTGGATCTTGATACCGTCAAATTCAGTGGGCCCTGATAGCCCCTAGGAGGCCAATCCAGACAGATCTGTTCCATGTTCCCTTGATTTCATGGATCCCCACATTGTCACAATGGTCTCGATTCCATGAAGTCTTGCAAATGTCACAATGGCTTCTTGGTTTCAGGAGTCCCAACAGAGCCACAGGAGTCTCTTGGCTCCATGCCACCCCACTGTGTTACAAGGGCTCCTTGTTTCTATGAACATCACAGGTCGATCACTGACCCTTGCTTCCATAGGGCCTCTGAGTTGCAAAATGGTCTCCTTGATTCCATGATTCCCGGATTCCACAGTCTCACCATAGTTTCTTTGTCCAACTGTCATTGGACACTCCATTGTCACAACTGACCCATGGTTCCATGAGGTTCTGTAGTGCCACCATGGTCGCTGTCAGAGGCTGGATGAGATCAATGTCCCGAGACACCTTGGGATGCTTGTAATGCCCGTGTGGGGCCAGGGCTGGGTCAGGCCTTGGTTTGTGGTGGGAGAGAGCCCTGCCCCAGCCCTGGCCTGGCAGAGCTGTCAATCACACAGTAGGGGCTGTGCTAACCCAGCTCTGATTGGCCCAGCTGTCAATCAATCACACACTAGAAGCTGGTGCTACCCTGACTCTGACTGGGTAAACAACTGGCAGTCCTACCCCAGGGATCGGCCCATGAAGGCCCAGGGGATTAAAACCAGGAGCATGAGGCCAGCCCAATGAGACAGAGTAAAAATCCATTTTGAATTAGGCGAAGTGCCTAGGAGAGGTAAAAAGTCTGTAAGGCCAAAGCTGAAGAGAAAAACTGCAGGACAGAGATAGTGAGGAGACAGAGAAAAATAACCAGAAATGGCCACAAGGTCGATCTGCCCTGACCTAGAAATTCTTTTGATAAAGAGGAACTGGCAATAAATGTCACACGGAATGAATCTGTATGAACCTATTGTGAAACTGTATGCATATGTATTTGGAAGGGGAGATAAAAGGAAATCTGAAGTTCTCAGAGGTACACATGCCTTTTTTTAGGAGAGCAATCTCCGCATGCGTCCAGCACTGTAAGAAACATACCAAGCTTTACAACTTTTACACAAAGTTGTGATGTTTCTTCTTTTCTCTGCAAAACATTATGGCGAGCCAGCTAGGAAGTTCTCTGTCCCCACGGGGGCAGGGAGGATAGATGGACCTCCAAGGCGCGCCCTAGGATTTTTTTTCCTGGTGGGTCTCCGCTTGTCTCAACTTGCCTCCTGCGAGGACAGACAAGGACCTGCTGGCTGCAGAGGAAGATATGGTATGTACTGAGGGGCCCCTGGGGGAAAAGAGACCTAGGGAGTAAATCACTCAGAGATGTCTGGGTCCAGCTGATGGAGCAGCTGGAGTAGAGATGGGGGTTCATTGTTCTGACAGGGCAGACCGCTAGCGACCCTAGGGGTGGGTCGAATGAATCTCTATGTGTGTGTGTATGTATAGTGTCAGGACACTGTATGGGGGTTCATTGTCTGATAGAGCAGCTGCTAGCGACCCTGGGGGTGGGTCGAGTGAATCTCTATGTGCGTGTGTGTCAAACACTGTGTCGCTGTATGGTTAATTCATTGTATGGTCAGTGCATTGTGTTTCTAATCGTGCAAGTGTCTAAGTGTATGTTGTATAAAAGAGAGTAGATCTACAGTGCCCTACAGTGCGTGGGGGTGAGTACGTCCCGTGTTTGAAGCAGCTGAGTTAGGCCTGAGGTGCCAGCTGCAGCAGGCTTTAGGGGCAGGGAGAGAAGTGCCCTGCGGAGAAGCGAGTGGAGGAATGTCAGTGATGGTATTTATTGTGTTTATTTTATATGTAGTGATTTGTATAAATTTGGTTCATTTTAAATGAGAGTACGAGCTCAGAGAGTTCCTTTGCCTGGATGTTTGGTCTTGATCTCTGGACTGTGTGCTGTTATTTTGATTGTGTCCAGGAAAAACTGATGTGAGTAAATGCTGAATTATGATATGCTGTGTTGTGTTTAGAAATGTGGGCACTTTGAGACATATGCCCTTTCCCAGTGATTTTGTGTGGTGATTTTCTTCCACTGCATTGTGGTAATTTGATTCTCAGATTGTATAGTGGTGTTTGTGGAGATTTTAAGATTTTGTTTGCAACAAGAGTAACATTTTACACAGAAGAACTATGGTATGGTGATTTATGCTTAACTATGATAAAGCGAATTAAAGGAATTCCAAGAATTCTCCCCTATTACCGTGCCTGAGGGGGCGCAGCTGGTGAGAGAGAGACGGTGAATCTTGTTTCTTGAATCAGAAGGCTTGATTTATTAATATATGATATAATACATTATAGTTATACTAAAAAGAATATAGAGAGAGGTTTTGCAGAGCAGCTAGGCTAGCTAAGAATAGATAGAAAAGAATCTACAACAAAGTTGTGTTCAAGGACTCAGTCCCCTAGCTTGCACTGGTGATTGGCCCTTAATTATAAACATAGGAAATGAGCCAATCAAGGTGTCCCTGTTGCATTCCACAGCATCTGATAATAATTGTTTACCTTCTCTTCGGGGGCCTCTGGCCTCCTGAAGATGCAGAAATCTGAAAGAAAGGATTTCTGTGGAGAAATGTCTTCGACATCTCACCTTTCTAAATTGTATAAAATAAAAGAAAAATGCTGATGTGGAATGAACAGGAAATTCCTTCACCTATAAAATATAGAATACTAATAATTCACTACAACAATCCTACAATATAAGAAAATTGCAAGATACAATGCAAAGAGAATTCAAGTCCATGCAGCTGAGTATCAGGAACAGTCCATCAGCTGAAGCTGTTTCTTTTGGACATCTGAGAGTCCTTTTTGTCCTGAAACAGCATTACACAATTTTAAAGAATTTAAAACAATTTAAAACAATTTGAACAATTTTGAAATGTCCTTTCTGGCCTTTCAGTGCTTCAGAGCTTCAGAGCTGCTGCCCACTATTTTCAATCTTTTTTATTTAATTTTTAATTTTTTTTTTTTTTTTTGATCGAAAACCAAAAGAGCGTCAGCCGAGCAGAGCAATGCCAGAGAAGGAAAGGCCCTGGGGGCCCTTGCCCATGCTGGACCAGGAACCCCAAAACTGGCTCACAAATGGGGACCCAGACCGGTAGGACAAACCAGAATCCCCAAAAACATAAGGAGGCCTCACAGTGGGCCCGGCCCAGAAATTTCCTGAGCCAAACGGCCCAGGCCAAACCCATAAGGAAGGCTGTGCATATCCACAGGCCTGAACCCAGCTGCCAGCACAATGGCAGCACGGGTAGTGAGACGCTTCCTTTCCCCTAAACCACTGAGGCATGCCAGCAGCAGGGAAATAGAAGCCTTCCCCAGCAATCCCATCTGGGGTCTGGAGATGTTTGTTTCCCACAGCAAACCAGCTATGGTCTCCTCCAACTGTGCCCTCTCCCTCTGCAATGCATCGGGTTTGTCTCTCATCCGCCCCGTGGCATCATCCCCATCCCCTCCGGGCTGGGGATCAAAGGCAGAACTCTCTGGATGCACCTGCCCCCCCATGCCACTAGGGCACAAGAGAGGCGGCGGCCTCCATGGGACAATCCCCGAAAAACCACCCCCCAAACCGCCGAGAATGCTGATCTTAAATACAGGCAGCTGGACTGCCACAACAGTCAGCTGGTGGGCAGCCCCCGCTCCACAGAAGGAGAGACCCCCCTCCAGGGCGGCTGCTGGGGCAGTCTCTGACAACGGCAAAGCCGCTGGGACGTCCGGTGGAAGCAGCGGGGGGGAAGCCGGAACTGGGGAGGGAACCACGCTGAGAATGGGATCCGCCGCGGGCTGCTCCGAGGGTCCCGCGGGTTCAACTCCGTTTTCAGCCCCATCCTGAACAGGAACTGTCTCGGCTGGAGGAGGCGGGGACGCGCGGGAACACGCTGTTGCTGCGTCCCTTGGCTCTGAAAGCGGCGGCAGGCACGGCACGGGCAGCAGCGGAGCTTGGAGAAGCGGCGGAGCGTCGCTGTTGCTTAGCAACAGGTCAATCGCCGGAAGTGCTGTCTCTTCTGCCTTCTCCGACACAGGCTCTTGCGGGGGCAGGGAGGTCGGTGAAACCGCGGGCGGGACCTCCTGGAGAGGCGGAGACGGGATCTCCTGGAGTGACAGCTCTAGCAGGGCCATGGAGGAAACCTCAGAGACCGGTGCCGCCCCCATGTCTGAAGGCGGAGTCTGAGAGGCCGGCACTGGCTTGAGCGGCCGCTCCCATCCCCCCAGAGATTGAGAAGGGGGGGAAGGAGAAGGCTCCATCTGAGCATGCTCCGGAGAAAGAGTAAAAAAACTTCTTCGCGCCGCGAAGTTTCGCCCTCCCCCGCCGTGAAGCAGGGGTGGAAAAAAGCCCAAAGTCATCACCCACCGGGTCTTCTGCCAAGGGTGGTGGAAACGGAGCTTGGCCATAACAGTTAGAGATCCATTGAAAACAAGCTGCTCTGCGTTTCAGGACAGGGAAAAGCTTTATAAATGCTGGGTAGATAGAAGGCAACACGCATCCCTCAATGTAGACGCGCTGGATAATGGAGTCCATGCACTCCCAGACAAAAGCATCTAAAGCGTACAGGATATCGGTAAAGAACCCAAAAAGCTTTGCCCATCGAAAGAATTCATAGATATCTGTTTCTGACAAAAGGAAACCATCTTCCCTGCACCAATGTTTCCAGAGGGCTATGACTTTCTCCTCTGAAGGGGAGAATTGAATCTCTTCTGGCAAGGCATGTGTCTGCCATACGAAAAACCACAAGCTACGAAGGGCTGGTTCATCAGGGATAGAAAAGTGAACAGTACCTTTTGAAAGAGTCCAGCTTGCTCTGCCCAGCTCCACAGGTCTGCTGCTCTTTTCCATCATCTTTCCTGATGGTTTTCCAGAAGAAGGTTCTCTTTGTGGTCAGCCTTGGCTGTGAACTCTGTCCAGATCAGGATCTTCAGTTCTTCAGCTCCTGGCTTGAATCCACTTTCTGTGGTCACTTCAAAGCAACCATCAAATGCCACACATACAGGATTTTATCCAGTGCAGCAATTTTGCTCCTCTGGTCTTATTAAATTAATTTCTGCTCTCACACGTCGGGTCACCAGATATTACCGCGCCTGAGAGGGCGCAGCTGGTGAGAGAGAGATGGTGAATCTTGTTTCTTGAATCAGAAGGCTTGATTTATTAATATATGATATAATACATTACAGTTATACTAAAAAGAATATAGAGAGAGGTTTTGCAGAGCAGCTAGGCTAGCTAAGAATAGATAGAAAAGAATCTACAACAAAGTTGTGTTCCAGGACTCAGTCCCCTAGCTTGCACTGGTGATTGGCCCTTAATTATAAACATAGGAAATGAGCCAATCAAGGTGTCCCTGTTGCATTCCACAGCATCTGATAATAATTGTTTACCTTCTCTTCGGGGGCCTCTGGCCTCCCGAAGACACAGAAATCTGAAAGAAAGGATTTCTGTGGAGAAATGTCTGCGACACTCCCCCCCTCAGCAATTCAAGCCTTGGCTCTAGTGAATTTGAGATAAAGTGGGGGGGTATGTGTGTCTGTGTCTGTGTCTGTGGGCATATCAGAGTTCCGGCTGTGACATGCACAGCCTTTCTGCAAGGCAGTAAAACAAGTGTAAGTAGACACAGTGCTTAATTAGATTGTGCAAGAAGAGAACTAAAAAAGATTGATATTTTGGAAAATAGAGTTTAGATAGAAGAGATGAATGAGTTTATGAGACTTCAGCTGGTACTATAGTAAGTCTGGACTGGGAACGGCCTGCGGTAGGGATTTAGAGTTCTCTGTAATGAACAGAATAGCCTGCCTTTGCGGGCAATTCTGGGGAGCCTTTGGCGCATCAAGAGACTGGCACGCTGCTTGGGTATTACTACAGTGCGGTGTTTGTGAGAAACGCTAGTATTGCTGTTCTAATGAGCATCAGGGAACATGCCCCGAGTGTAAATTAAAGGTTTCTGATCAAGCTGATTCAGAACCTAAGATCTTAAGGCTCGTGTGTGGGAAATCACATCTGATACCTGCCACCTGGATCTGTGTGGGGGTGTGGGAGGAAGACTGAGAAACTACTGTGAAGCTTTGTAAAGAGAAGTTTGGGGGGAAGCAAGACAGGGCAAGGAAAAAGAGATAATGAGAACTGACCAGAGCAAAGAGGTTCCTAAATTAGCCCCTTTTAAGAGGGGCTCACTGGGAGAAGGCTGCCAGTAAGAGCAGCTCAGAAAATAAAAAGATTTATAATACTTCATTGCAGTTAAAACTGTTTTAAAATAGGAAGGTAAATGGGATGGGGTTTTGTATGCTGATATGTCTTTTTGTTTTAAGAAATCACCAAGAATGGCAAAGAGACTGTAAGATCAGACCGCCCTCTGGTCTTGGCCTTTAAAAAAGGAAAACAAGGCAAAGAGAAAGCAAATCAAACATGTTGTTCAGCATGCAGCATAAGATAGCAACGTATAAAATCAGGCAAGGATTATCATGCTGAAATGCAAAGCAGTCACAGTTCACAAAATGAGTACATATGATTTGCTAAAAGCTCCTCCCAAGGTAAGGGAGGAAGGGTAAAGATGACCTCCCCAAAAGGGAAGAATTTTTGTCGACACAAGGGCCATATATTCAGTTTTAAATATAGCTTTAGTACCTGTGGAGAATGTTTATGTTGTAGTGTGGAGAATGAACAACTGGCCAGTCTGAGAAGGCATACTTGTGCAAACCTTTAAAGTAACATGTGTACTATGTGTACCTAAAAGCTTTTGTACAGTTCGCTCAATTTGCTAAACATTCTCAAATGAGAAAGGTTACTCTGGAGGCAAATGATATAAAGAGGTTAGGCCTTAACATTAACAGACACTGAAATTAAAGACATTAGTAAGGAGATATTAGAATAAGGAAATAAGTGTTTTCAAGGGTATGGGCCTCTGCTGTACCAGGGAGAGTGAAAGATGCTCCCCCATGAGCATCAAGTTTAAGGAAAGAACACAACTAGTGAGAACTGAGTAGTACCCTCAAAAGGAAGATAAGGAAGGAATCAGCCCAATAACTGATAGTACTGGATTAAGGGCTGTCAATAAGATAACACAGAATTTATACCCTGTGGTAACAAATCCATATATCTTACTAACTTGTTTAACACCTGAGCTAACCTGGTTCACTGTTTTAGGCCTAAGAGATGCCTTCTTTTGCTTCCCTATCCACGAAGCCAGCCAGAAAATTTTTGCATTCAAACTCAAGCTCACATAGTCCATGTGCCTGAAGGCTTCAAGATTCCCCACTCCGACTGGAGAACAGCTTGCAAAGACCCAGAGTCTGGGGAGCTCCACAAGAGGAAAGGAGGCTGTTGCAGTACATGGATTGTCTTCTAGTAGCCACTCGGACGAGGGAAGCAAGAGCAGTCTGGACGGTAAGCCTTTTGAATTTCCTAGGACTCCAAGGACACAGAGTCTCAAAGAAAAAGGCACAGGTAGTGAAACAAAAGGTAATCTACCTGGGGTAAGAAGTGAGTGCTGAGCAGCAGACTTTAAGGCAGGGAAGCCCTATGCCAAACCCTGAAACCCCAGACAACGAAAGAACTCCGAACCTTCTTAGGCATGGCAGGGTAGTGCCAGCTGTGGGTTTATAATTATGGACTGCTCATCAGACCCCTCTATGCTCTTATTGCCAATGGAAACGGAGATCTCCAGTGGACAAAAGACACCACACGGGCCTTTCACCAGCTAGAGAGTGCCCTCATGTCAGCTCCAGCATTGAGACTTCCAGATGTAAGTAAACCATTCTTCCTATTTTTCCATGCAAGGTATTGCCCAGGGAATATTGGCTCAGGACTTGGGCCCATACTGAAGTGCAGTTGCTTACTTCTCTAAGCAACTAGATGCAACAGCCAAAGGATGGCCAGGTTGCCCCAGAGGTGTAGCAGCAGTTGTGCTGAATATTCAAGAGGCACCCAAGTCTACCCTAGGACAAAAATGACTGTGCTAGTGTCCCACACAGTGTCCGCAGCACTGGAAGTAAAGGGTGGCCACTTTGTGGCCACTGGCTTTCACCACAGAGGTTTCTGAAATACCAGGCCATCATGGTAGAGCAAGATGATGTAGAGATAGTGGTGACTAATATTGTCAACCCAGCTTTTTTTCTCAGTGGAATCAAGGAGAAGCAGTACACCATGATTGCCTGGAGACCATTGAAGCTACCTACTTCAGCCTCCAGCCGCCCAGACTTAAAGGACACTCCTCTGGATGATGCAGAGACCTGGTTCACTGACGGGAGTAGCTACGTTGCCCGTGGAAAGCGACATGCAAAGTACGCAGTGACTCGCTGCAGAGAGGTAATAGAGTCTGAACCCTTACCAACAGGTACCTCTGCATAGAAGGCTGAGATAAATGCATTGACCCATGCCTTAGAAACAGCAAAAGGCATTCAGAGTCATGCATGCACATGGAGCCATCTGGAAGGAGAGGAGACTGCTGACCTCACAAGGGAAGAAGAGACAATCCAGCTGCTGGAAGCAGTTCAGCTACCTGAAAAAGCATATTAAGGCCCACTTGAGAGTGAGCTTAAAATTGGAGGGAAGAAATGAGCTGGCGGATGGAGAGGCAAAGAAAGCAGCAAAGGGTGAGGTACAGATTTTCCTTGAAGGTAAGCCATAATACAATAATACTAATCAAAAGAGACGCACAACTGCAAGGGGTGGGCTACCATTGAAAGAGAGATAGTAATCCCTTCCCATTTTTGTGGTTACTAGTGAAGGAAGGGCACTAGAAAACACACTAGGGCCTAACTACTTAAAAGCCTTTTATAGAGTGTGGCTCCTTTCTCAAAATGACCAAGGCTGCGAGTGATACAGAGAGCATTGAAATGAAGTGTTGACTTTGAAGCAGTAATTTCCACAGGCTTTCTAGAACACACATCTGATTGAAACAATCGTTGTATCGTTGTCAGGAATTTATATGCCACTATCACTCAGGTGAGCTGACAGTGTGATCCTTGCCTCCAGACTAACCCCAAAATACCCCCCGGCCAAAACTCGGTCAGACTGGGAGAGGACATGGGCCTGTACAGCAGTGGCAAATTAACTTTTCAGAACTCCCAAGGAAAGGGGGGTATCAGTATTTATTGGTATTGGTAGATACATTTCCAGGGTGGCCAGAAACATTCCCCACCAGAACTGTCAAAACTCAAGAGGTGACCAGATTATTTTTACAACAAATAATACCACGCTTCAGAGTTCCAGCCACGATATCCTCAGATAAAGAATCACATTTCATTTCCAAAATAGTGCAACAGATTAGTAGCCATCTGGGCACAGATTAGGAACTTCACAGCCCATACCACCCCCAATCAAGTGGCCAGGTGGAGAGAATGAATAAGACTGGGGCAAGAAGTTAATCTACCCTAGCCCAAGCTCTTCCACTAGCACTATTGCAAATTCAAACTAAACCTTGAGCTAAAGGAATGCTGAGTCCTTTTGGAATGCCTTATAGAAGACCATATAGAACACAAAGGGAACGTCCAGAATGTCCACCTACATGGTGGCATTAAGCAAACAGCTCAGAGTACATGTGGCTGGAACTCGGAGCAGGGAATTAGATAGCCTGGGGATGATGTATATGTTAAGTCTCCTACAGAGAAGACTTCGGAACCACAGTGGGAGAGACCACTGCAAGTACTCCTCACCACCTTCACTGCAATCAAAATCAAGGTGCAGGACGCCTGGATTCATCATTCTTGGGTGAAGAAGGCCCAGAAACCCCTTAAGGAGTGACACCAGGAGACAATGAACTGAGATTAAAACTTACTCGGGCAAAATGAGTACATTGCGGTCGGGAGTAGCTCATATTTTAGTTTGTAGAATTGTTTTGTGTGTAATCATAACTGAAGTTTTAGAACTTGAGAGTAGCTCTATTCAAAGCAATGCTGAATGGCCTTGGTCCCTGGCATTTAATCAGTATACTGGATCCATGGGAAAACCTTCTGAGATAAAAGATTTAAACATATCTACTGTAGTAATCCACGAGAATCAGGTATATGAGGAGCAAGAATGGCAGGAACAGGAACTGTGGACACTTCAAGGAATCAGAGGAGAAGAAATCAAAGTAGGGTGCCAGGTCATCAATTGGACAGCTTATGAGAGACCAGATGTAATTAGTATCTGAACCTCCCCTGGTGTATATGAACACCAGGAAGTCTGTGATAACCTAGGTGAATCAGACTGTTAGTGTAATTTCACCTTGATACAGCCTGTAGAAGTGACCTGCCTTTGAACTCGAATTACTATCAGACTTTCATTTGAATTCAAAGTAGACACTGCACTTTTTACCACAGCAAGGCCTTATACACCCCATACTAGTTCAGACTCCACCCAAACTCCAAACTTGAACCTAACGTAGTAAAGAATGTGACTGAACAACAGCTCCTTAAGTCACTTTCCAAGCCGGTTGGCTGAACACTCAAGTAATGACTAGTAAAAAGTGCTGAACTGCAAGTAGTAAATTAACCCAAGCAAAGAAGGTGATTTTCTTTATTTATAACTATCCCTTTTCCTTCTGAGATTTAGATCAGTGATTGTTCCAGTCTGAGGCAGTTAGATTCTGCTTAAAAGAAGTAGAGAGAGACCCCCCCTCAGAGCTCAGCAGCAGGCTGTAAGATTTTGAGCATCACTTTTGTGCTGAGTGTTTCAAGTAGCAGAAACCTGATCCCAGTTTCTTCTGAAGCGCTGCAATGAATTTAAGCTCTTCTCTTAGACTTCCCCTTCATTATTTACTTGAAGCTTAGACCTGAAGCTAAGAGCAAAGTGAGTGAAGTTTCGTAGACCAAGAAAGACATTCCTGCTTGCCACACATCTGAGAAATCAAGTGCTCTAGAAGAAGAAAGAGATTCCTGAAGTCTCTACATTTTAGAACAAACATCTACCTCAAATATGACCTAAACCTCTGTCAGATACACTTGTGAAGTGTGTCTGAATTTGCAGTGTAAGCCCAGTACATCCCTCTAGCAGGGAGGGATGGTCATAAACAGAAAGCAGTTCCTGTTCCCCATAACAAACATCTAACTGGCAAATTAGGGACAAGATTAAGAGTTTTAAATGGAATTGATTCAGAAATACTAATGAATAAACTAGCCACTGCAGCAAGTAGCCTAACAAAATTAAAGCAGCCTTTATAGTAATCTCTCTTAGCATTAAAAACTAGCCAGTGACAGATTTCAAAAGTACTGCCAAAGTAAAGAAGTATAAAAAAGCCGAAGACCGAGACCACAAGTTGATAGTAAAAACAATTAGTATAGTACAAGATAATGTGTCTTTAGCTTTCAGTTGTATACTAACACAGTTATAGATACAAACAACAGCAACTCTGATCATATGGGAAAGGGGTGAAAGTAATTTTCCAATTCATAAAATTGTGTAAAATAATGCAATTGATGTTGAAAAGAAATTTCAAACATAGCGAACTACAGTGAATTTCACCTATGATCCTGTTTCTAATGTAGCAACTGCCTTTGTACTTATCATACATAATGCCACTGTTTATTTTATCCATCCCATCGTTGCTCTAAAATTAAACCATAAAACTTAGAATCCTGCACTGCTAGAGAACAGATAAGATTCATTTGTAAAAGCAATACTATTAATACTCAAAATGTGTGTTTAAACACTGAGCAGAGTATTTGTCGCTTCGAAATTCATCCAGTCACTAACCAGAAAACTGTGCTCGTATATACTGGAAAAGGGGGTATGCTTGAGAACTGTTTGTGCTACTGTATGCTACAACGAATAGCTGTACTAACATCTTTGTCAAAAGCACATAGTAAAGCACTAAAAAACACTTACTGTTGTGAAAGTTTTCATTAAGTAAAAGAATTTACTTATTTCCTAGGAAAGGGGGGAATGAGACAGAGTAAAGATCCATTCTAAATTAAGTGAAGTGTCTAAGAGAAGTGAAAAGTCTGTGAAGCCAAAGCTGAAAGAAAAACTCGCATGCCGAGACAGCAAAGAGACAGAGAAAGAAAAACAGAAAAGACCACAAAGTCAATTTACCCCCGACTTAGAAATTCCTTTAATAAAGAAGAACTAGTGCTAAATGTCACACAAAATGAATATGTATGAACTTATTGTGAAACTGTATGCATATGCATTTAGAAGAGAGATAAAAGAAGACCCGAAATCTTCAGAGGCACGCATACCTTGTTAAGAAACTTGCGTCCAGCGCGCGTCGTAAATAAACATACCGAGCTTTACAACTTTTATAAAATTGTGAAATTTCTTCTTTTCTCCGCAAAACACCATCACCCCAACATCTCCAAGGTCCCCAATGTCCCCAACGGCCCCAACACCCTCCATATTCGCAAGGTCCCCAAGGTCTCCAAGGTCCCCAATGTCCCCAACGGCCCCAACACCCTCCATATTCGCAAGGTCCCCAAGGTCTCCAAGGTCCCAAACATCTCCAGTGTCCCCAAGGTCCCCATCATCCCAATGTCCCCAGGGTCCTCAAGGTCCCCATTGCTCCAACATCCCCAATGTCCCCAGTGTCCTCCATACTCCCAAGGTCCTCAAGGTCCCCAACATCTCCAATGTCCCCGAGGCCCCATCACCCCAACATCTCCAATGTCCCCAAGGTCTCCAATGTCCTCAGTATGCCCAAGGTCCCATCACACCAACATCTCCAGTGTCCCCAACGTTCTCCAATGTCCCCAAGGTCCCTAAGGTTCCATCACCCCAGTGCACCTGATGTCCCCCGTGCCCCCAATGTCCCCAAGGTCCCAAAGGTCTCCAACATCTCTGATGTCCCCAAGGTCCCCAAGGTCCCCATTGCCCCAACATCTCCGATGTCCCCAGTGTTTTCCAATGTCTCCAATGACCTCATCACCCCAACATCTCCAATGTCCCCAACATCTCCAATGTCCCCAAGGTCCCCAACATCTCCAATGTGCCCAACAACCTCCATATTCCCAAAGTCCCCAACGTCCTCAAGATTCCCAAGGTCTCCAACATCTCCAACATCTCCAAGGTCCCCAGTGTCCCCAAGCTCCCCAAGGTCCCCAAGATCCCCATCACCCCAACATCTCCAACATCTCCAAGGTCCCCAAGGTCTCCAAGGTCTCCTCACTCGTGTCCCCTCTCCCCCAGGCTCGTCCCCGGTGTCCTGCCACCCCATCCTGGCGGGTGACGCGCTGCTCCTGGTGGTGGCCCAGCTGCCCCGGGTGTTCCTGTGGGGCGCCGGTGGCTTCGCGCCGCATGCGCACATCCTGCACAGGGACATCCCGCACAGGGACATCCTGCACGTGGACATCCCGCACAGGGACATCCCGCACGCGGACATCCCGCACGCGGACATCCCACACGTGGACATCCTGCACGTGGACATCCCGCACACGGACATCCTGCACAGGGACATCCCACACAGGGACATCCCGCACAGGGTCATGTGGTTATGGGGGTCCATCAGGATCATGGGAGTAACCAGGGTCATGGTGTTATGGGGGTCCATCAGGGCCATGTGGTTATGGGGTTATGGAGGTCCATCAAGGCTATGGGGTTATG
This sequence comes from Ammospiza caudacuta, assembly GCF_027887145.1. Classification (NCBI taxonomy): domain Eukaryota; kingdom Metazoa; phylum Chordata; class Aves; order Passeriformes; family Passerellidae; genus Ammospiza; species Ammospiza caudacuta. The sequence continues at coordinate 695,072 of NC_080611.1, forward strand.
GGGGTCCATCAGGGTCATGGGGGTCCATCAGGGTCATGAGGGTCCATCAAGGTCATGGTGGGTCAGCAGGATCATGGGGTTATGGAGTTCCATCAGGGTCATGGGGTTATGGGGATCCATCAAGGTCATGTGGTTATGGGGGTCAATCAGGGTCATGGGGGTCAATCAAGGTGCTTGGGGTCCATCAAGGTCCTCGGGGTCCATCAAGGTTATGGGGTTATGGAGGTCCATCATGGTTATGGGTTATGGGGTTCCATCAGGGTTATGGGATCATGGGCTTATGGGGGTCCATCGTGGTTATGGGGTTATGGGGTTCCATCAAGGCCATGGGGTTGTGGAGGTCCATCATGATTATGGGATCATGGGGTTATGGGGGTCTATCAGGGTCATGGGTCCAGGGGGTTCCATCAGGGTTATGGGGTCATGCGGTTCCATGAGGGTCATGTGATTATGAAGGTCTATCAGGGTCATGTGGTTCCATCATGGTTATGGGATCATGAGAGTCCATCAGGGTTATGGGGTTATGGAGGTCCATCAGGGTCATGGGGGTCCATCAGGGTCATGAGGGTCCATCAAGGTCATGGTGGATCAGCAGGATCATGGGGTTATGGAGTCCATCAAGGTCATGTGGTTATGGAGGTCCATCAGGGTCATGTGGTTATGGAGGTCCATCATGGTTATGGAATTATGGGGTTCCATCAAGGTCATGGGGTCTTGGGGGTTCCATCATGGTTATGGAATTATGGGGTTCCATCAAGGTCATGGGGTCTTGGGGGTTCCATCATGGTTATGGGGTTATGGGTTCCATCATGGTTATAGGGTTATGGGGGTCCATCAGGGTGATGTGGTTATGGGGTTCCATCAGGGTCATGGGGTCATGGAGTTCCATCAAGGCCGTGTGGTTATGGAGCTCCATCAGGGTCATGGGGTTATGGAGTTCCATCAAGGCCGTGTGGTTATGGAGCTCCATCAAGGCCGTGTGGTTATGGAGCTCCATCAGGGTCATGGGGGTACATGGAGGTCATGGGGTTATGCAGTTCCATCAAGGTCATGGGGTCATGGGGTTCCACTAAGATCATGTGGTCAAGGGGGGTCACCAGGGCCATGCGGGGCCACCATGGTCATGATGGTCACCACATGGCCATGGGGGCCAACTGGGGTCACGTGAGAAACCTCTGACCCCCTGACCCCATGAGCAGGTAGGTGATGGTGCTGGGAGGGCTCCAACCCCACCCAACCCAAACACCCCATGGTCCCACCACCCATCTCATGGGCCCACTGCTGACCCCATGGTCCCACCACCACCCCATGGTCCCACCACCCATCCCATGGTCCCATGACTGAGCACAAAACCCACCCAACCCAACTCAACCCAACCCAACCCAACCCAACCAACCCGACCCAACCAACTCAACCCAACACACCCAACCCAATCCAACCCGACCCAACCCAACCCAACCCAACCAACCCAACCCAATCCAACCCAACCAACCCAACCCAATCCAACCCAACCCAACCCAACCCAACCCACCCAACCCAACCCACCCAACCCAACCCAACCCAACCCAACCCAACTCAACTCAACTCAACCCATGGTTGTATCACCACCCCATGGTCCCATCACCCATCCCATGGTCCCACCACTGATCACATCATGTCCAGGTGATACACTGGGGGCACTCCAACCCAACCCATCCAACCCAACCCAACCCAACTCAACTCAACCATCTCATGGTCCCATCACCATCCCACGGTTCCACCACCCATCTCATGGTCCCACCACCCATTCCCTGGTCTCACCACAGATCCCATGACCCCACCACTGATCCCATGGTCCCACCACTGACCCCAAAACCCACCCCAACCCAACCAACCCAACCCAACTCAACCTAACCCAACTCAACCCAACCCAACCAACCCAACCCAACTCAACTCAACCCAACCCAACCAACCCAACCCAACTCAACTCAATCCAACCCAACCAACCCACCCCAACCCAACCAACCCAACTCAACCCAACCCAACCAACCCAACCCAACCCAATCAACCATGGTCCCACCACCCATTCCATGACCCATCACCCATGCTATGGTCCCATCATCACCCCATGACCCATCATCCATCCCATGGTTTCACCACCCATCCCATGGTCCCACCACTGATCCCATGGTCCCACCACCATCTCATGACCCCACCACCATCTCATGACCCCCCTGGTGCCCAGGTGATGCTCTGGGAGGGCTCCAACCCAACCCAATGAACCCACCCCATGGTCCCACCACCCACCCCATGGTCCCATCACCACCCCATGACCCATCATCCATTCCATGGTCCCACCACCATCTTGTGGTCCCACTTCACGCCCAGGTGATGCGCTGCGAGGGCTCCATGGCCACCACCAGCTTCAGGGGCACCACGCAGATCTACGCCCACGTCACCAAGGACATCAGCACCTAGGGGACCTGTGGTGGTGGCATCTGGAGGGACGTGGGGGTGGTGGCCACCATGATGTTTTGGAGATGGGGACATTAAGAGACACCTGGGGACATCTGGAGGGACATAGGGATGGTGGCCACCACGGTCTTGTGGAGATGGGGACATCAGGGGACACCTGGGAACACATGGTGGCATCTGGAAGGACGTGGGGATGGTGGCCACCATGATCTTGTGGAGATGGGGACATCAGGAGACACCTGGGGACATCTGGAGGGACGTGGGCATGGTGGCCACCACGTCACCATGGAGATGGGGACATCAGGGGACATCAGGGGACACTTGGTGGTGGCATCTGGAGGGATGTGGGGACGGTGGCCACCACATCACCATGGAGATGGGTACAATCAGGAGACACTTGGTGGCATCTGGAGGGATGTGGGGACGGTGGCCACCATCATCTTGTGGAGATGGGGACATCAGGGGACATCAGGGGACACATGGTGCTGGCATCTGGTGGGACGTGGGGACGGTGGCCACCACATCACCATGGAGATGGGGACATTCTGGGGACATCAGAGACATCAGGGGACATGTGGTGGCATCTGGAGGGACGTGGGGACGGTGGCCACCATGTTGTTGTGGAGATGGGGACATTCTGGGGACACCGTGGGGACATTGCTGCCGCCACCGCGGCCTCGTGCAGCTGCAGGGACCGGGGGACGTCCCCTGGGCTCGGTCACCCGAGGGACGCAGGGACATCGGGGAGCGGACACAGCCGGACCTGGGGCCACCCTCACCCCCTGTCCCCACGGCCACCGGTGTCCCGATGTCCCCAAGGCCACCCTCACCCGATGTCCCCAAGGCCACCCTCACCCCCTGTCCCCACGGCCACCACTGACCCGATGTCCCCAAGGCCACCCTCACCCGGTGTCCCCAAGGCCACCACTGACCCGATGTCCCCAGAGCCAGCCTCACCCAGTGTCCCCAAGGCCACCATCACTCAATGTCCCCTCCTGGTGCCACCATCATCCTGATGTCCCCAAGGCCACCACCACTGACCCGATGTCCCCACAGTCGCTGTCACCCTGATGTCACCCTTGGCTTTGTGTCCCCTCCTGGTGCCACCAATGACCCGATGTCCCCAAGGCCACCACTGACCCAAGGTCCCCTCCTGGTGCCACCATGGCCCCAGTGTCCCCAAATCCACTCATGTCCCAGTGTCCCCAAGGCCACCATTGTCACCTCAGTGTCACCTCTGGTCTCGTGTCCTCTTCTGGTGCCACCCTCGCCTCAGTGTCCCCACGGCCACCAATGACCCGGTGTCCCCAAGGCCACCATCACTCAATGTCCCCAAGGCCTTGTGTCCCCTCCTGGTGTCACCAATGACCCGATGTCCCCTAGGCCACCATCACCTCAGTGTCCCCAAGGCCACCATCACCTCCCAGTGTCACCCTTGGCATTGTGTCATTCTCTGGTGCCACCATGGCCCTGATGTCCCCAAGGCCACCATTGTCACCTCAGTGTCACCGCTGCTCTCACATCCTCTTCTGGTGCCACCATCACCCCAGTGTCCCCAAGGCCACCCTCACCTTGATGTCCCCAAGGCCACCATCATTGACCTGATGTCCCCAAGGCCACCACCCCTGCCCCGATGTCCCCACACTCGCTGTCACCCCGATGTCACCCTTGGCTTTGTGACACTCTCTGGTGCCACCAATGTCCTGATGTCCCCAGGGCCACCATTGTCACCTCAGTGTCACCGCTGCCCTCGTGTCCTCTTCAGGTGCCACCATCGCCTCAGTGTCCCCAAGGCCACCAATGCCCCGATGTCCCCAAGGCCATGATGGCCCTGATGTCCCCTCCCGGTGCCACCGCTGTCCCCGTGTCCCCTCCCCCAGTGACCAAAATCCCATTTTTTCTTCCATTTTTATTCATTGCCTTTGCTGGGGACATTTGGGGACATTTGGGGACATTTTGGGGACATTTTGGGGACATTTGGGGACATTTGGGGACATTTTGGGGACATTTTGGGGACATTTGGGGACACTTTGGGGCCCTCCCATTTTGTCCCAGTTTGTCACTCACCGTACTGGAACGGACTGGAGGCACCTGCGGGGGAGAGGAGGGGTCAGAGACCAGTACGGACCAGTATGGACCAGTACGGACCAGTATGGACCAGTATAAACCAGTATGGACCAGTACGGACCAGTATGGACTAGTATGGACCAGTACGGAGCAGTATGGACCAGTACGGACCAGTATAAACCAGTATGGACCAGTATAAACCAGTACGGACCCTCCCTCCCAGTATAAACCAGTATCCCCAGTTTGTCCCAGTCCCTCCCAGTATGACCCAATCCATCACAGTTCCCTCCCAGTATAAACCAGTCCCTCCCAGTTTGTCCCAGTTCATCCCAATCCATCCCAGTTCCCTCCCAGTATAACCCAATTCCCTCCCAGTATCTCCCAGTTCCTTCCCAGTACAACCCAGTCCCTCTCAGTTAATCCCAGTTTATCCCAGTAACCCCAAAACCATCCCAGCTCAGACCAGTTTGTCCCAGTTCCTTCCAGTAACCCCCAAATTCCCTCCCAGTGCCCTCCCAGTATAAACCAGTACCCCCCAGTCCCTCCCAGTCCATCCCAGTTCCTCCCAGTTCAATCCCAGTTCCCTCCCAGTATAACCCAGTTCCATCCCAGTCCATCCCAGTTCAATCCCAGTTCAATCCCAGTTCAATCCCAGTTCCTCTGTCTCCCCCACTCCCTCTCAGTTCCCTCCCAGTATAAACCAGTATCTCCCAGTCCCTCCCAATCCTCCCTCAGTTCCCTCCCAGTCCTTCCCAGTTCCCTCCCAGTTCACCCCAGTTCCATCCCAGTTCCCTCCCAGTCCATCCCAGTTTGTCCCAGTTCCTCCCAGTATCACCAGTGCCCGCAGCCGCTCTCACTCCATTCTGTGACCTCTGAGGGAACTGGGAGGGACTGGGATGGACTGGGAGGGAACTGGGAGGGACTGGGGTGGACTGGGAGGGAACTGGGAGGGACTGGGATGGACTGGGACAGACTGGGACAGACTGGGATGGACTGGGAGGGACTGGAACAGACTGGGATGGACTGAGAGGGACTGGGAGGGACTGGGATGGTTTTGGGGTTACTGGGATAAACTGGGAAGGACTGGGAGGGACTGGGAGGGAACTGGGGCAGACTGGCAGATACTGGTTTATACTGGGAGGGACTGGGAAGGAATTGAGGGATACTGGGAGGAGGGAATGGGACAGACTGGGACAAACTGGGGGATACTGGGAGGGAACTGGGACAAACTGGGAGGGACTGGGGGGAACTGGGAGGGACTGAGGGAGAATTGGGAGTGATTGGGTTATACTGGGAGGGACTGGGATAAACTGGGAGGGACTGGGAGGGTATTGGGACAAACTGGGAGAGGACTGGTTTATACTGGGAGGGCACTGGGAGGGACTGGGGTGAACTGGGAGGGACTGGGGTGGACTGGGAGGGCACTGGGTCATACTGGGAGGGGACTGGGATGGTTTTGGGGTTACTGGGACAAACTGGAAGGGAACTGGGAGGGAATTGGGATGGACTGGGTTATACTGGGAGGGGACTGGGTGATACTGGGAGGGAACTGGGATAAACTGGGAGGGAACTGGGACAGACTGGAGGGATACTGGGAGGGACTGGGTGGAACTGGGAATGGATGAAGGGGGAACTGGAGGGAGAAACTGGAAGGGACTGGGAGGGGACTGGCAGATACTGGTTTATACTGGGAGGGACTGGGAGGGACTGGGGGTGCACTGGGAGGGAATTGAGGGATCCTGGGAGGACAGAATGGGACAGATTGGGACAAACTGGGGGATACTGGGAGGGAAGTGGGACAGACTGGGAGGGACTGGGGGGAACTGGGAAAGGATTGGGACAAACTGGGGGGGACAGGAGGGGAACTGGGATGAACTGGGAGGGACTGGGAGGGAACTGGGTTATACTGGGAGTGACTGGGTTATACTGGGTGGGGACTGGGGCCGGGGGAATCACTGGGATTCCTGAGCAGGGCGGGACTGGAACAAACTGGGACAAACTGGGGGGGACTGGAATAGACTGGGAGTTACTGAGATGGACTGGGAGTTACTGGGATGAACTGGGAGTTACTGGGAGATACTGGGGGGTTACTGGGATGAACTGGGAGGGACTGGGACATACTGGGAGGGGACTGGGGCAAACTTGGACATACTGGAAGTGATACTGGGATGAATAGGAGGGACTGGGAGCGACTGGGAGTGATACTGGGATGGACTGGTCTGTACTGGGATGGATTGGGAGATACTGGGAGGCACTGGGACAAACTGGGATGTACTGGGAGTAATCCAAGAATGGACTGGGAGGGCCTGGAAGGGCACGGGGGCTGTACTGGGACAGACTGGGATGAACTGGGAGATACTGGGAGCGATAGTGGGATGGACTGGTATGAACTGGGAGGCACTGGAGGGTTAAAGGAGGCTGTTCCCGCCTCCGCCGGCTCCCATTGGCTGCCGCTCCTGCCCGTCACTTGCTGAGACCAATCAGCGCCCGGGAACACGACCTCAAAGTGGGGCCTGGAGGCGGTGCCATTTTAGAAACTTTTAGCCTGTCATGCCCCGCGGCCCAATAGACCCTAATGGAGCCGGGCCTACAGCTCCCGTCATGCCCCGCGGCCCAATAGACCCTAACGGAGCCGGGCCTACAGCTCCCGTCATGTCCCGCGCTTCCCACAGCGCCCGTTATCGCCTTCCCGTGCCCCATTGGTGCCCCCAGACCCTGCGGGACCCCCGGCTGCCCCCCAGAGCTAGCCCGGGACCCCCAAACGCCTCCTGGGACCCCAAACGCCCCAGGACACACAGAGACCTCCAAGAGCCGCTTTCGGGCCTACATCTCCCGTCATCCCCCGCGGCCACAGAGCCCCCTCATGGCCGAGTTCCAGCCCTGCCAACACCGACACGTCCCGCGCCCCACGGAGACCCCTCAGAGCCCCCCCAGGTGCCCTCCAAGGGCTCCCCGAGGCCACAGGGTCCCCCCAGAGACCCTCCCGGACCCCCAAACGCTTCTCACAGCCACTTCCGGGACTACAGCTCCCATCGTGCCCCGCGGCTCGATTAAGCACCATTAAAGCAGGGCCTCTATCCCCCATGATGCCCCCCCGGCCTCATTAAACAAAGCCTTCATCTCCTGTGATGCACCGGGGCTCTAATAAAGCAGCACCTACATCTCCCATCATCCTCCACGACCCATCGATCCCTATTTTATCCGTGCATACAACTCCCATCATCCCCTGAGCCCTATAGAGCTCTATTATACCCGTGCAAACAACTCCCATAATTCCTCGCGCCCCGTTGAGCCCCATTTTACACAGGCCTCCATAAAGCTCTATTATACCCGCGCCTACATCTCCTATCATCCCCCGCGCTCCATAGAGCCCCCTTATACACAGGCCTCACACTCCCATCATGCCCCGTGCTCCATTGAGCTCATTATACCCTCGCTTCCAACTCCCATCATCCCCTGCGCCCCATAGATCCCTATTTTATCCGTGCATACAACTCCCATCATCCCCCGCGCCCCATAGAGCCCAATTATATCCGTGCATACAACTCCCATCATATCCTGAGCCCTACAGAGCTCTATTATACCCGCGCCTACATCTCCCATCATCCCCCGCGCCCCGTTGAGCCCCATTATACCCGCGCCCACATCTCCATTATATCCGCGCATACAACTCCCATCATCACCCGCGCCCCATAGATCTCCATTATATCCGCGCCTCCAACTCCCATCACCCCCCGTGCCCCACAGATCGCCAATAATTCCCTCCCACACCCCAAAAACCCACCAAAACAACGAAAAAACCCCAAATTTCTTTGACCACCAACACTCAGACACCTCCGAACTCCCAAATCCTGTAATAATCACAATTTCCCCCTGTTTAACCCCCCCCCTCCCATCGAGTTCAGCTCACCGGGTTTGACTGAGCTCCATCTCCTCCACCGGGGGTTTTTGGGGGGATTTGGGGTTTTTGGGGGGGTTTTTGGGGTCCCTCAGAGCAGGGCCCGGCCCCGCTGGGTGGGCAGGACCCCGAATCTCCGTTTCAGGGCCAGGCGGTGCCGCGAGAATTTGTCACCGGGGGAGAAGCGGGCGGGGTGGGCCGAGCGTGTGGGGAGCCCGGCCGGGGACACTTTCTGAGGGGAAAATTACACAGAATCCTATAAAATCCCACAAAATCCCACAAATTATCCCAAATCCCCCCTCAGGACAAGCAAACTCCCCCAAAATCCCCCCCAAATCCTTAAAACTCCCCCCAAATTCCTCTCCCCAGGACACCCGAAATTTCCCGCCAAATTCCCCCCTGAGGACACTCCCAAATTCCTCCAAAATCCCAAAACTGCCACCTCAGGACACTCAAAATCCAACAAATTCCCCCCAAAATGCCCCAAATTCCCCCTCAGGATCCCCAAAATGCCCCAAATTCCCCCAAAATGCCCCAAATTCCCTCCAAAATCCTCCAAATTCCCCCAAAATCGCCCACATTCCCCCATCAGAGACCCCCCCAAATCCCCCCCTCAAATTCCCCCCAAAATCTCTCAAACTGCCCCTCAGGACACCCAAAATCTCCCAGATTCCCCCAAAATCCCCAAATTTCCCCTCAGGACACCCAAAATCTCCCAAAATACCCCAAATTTTCCCCAAATGCCCCAATTTCCTCAAAATCTCCCAAATTTTCCCCTCAGGATCCCCCAAAATGCCCCAAAATCCACAAATTCCCCCTCAAGACACCAAAAATGCCCGAAATTCCCCCCAAATCCTCCAAATTTCCCCAATTATCCCCTCAGGACTCCCAAATTCCCCCAAAATTCTCCAAAATAACCCAAATCCCCCCTCAGGACAACAGAAATCTCCCAAATTCCTCTCAAATTCCCCAAATTTCCCCAAAATCCCTCAAATCCCCCCTCAGGAAACCCAAACTCCCCCAAAATCCCCAAATTCGCCTCTCAGGACACCCAAAATGCCCAAAATTTTCCAAATTTCCCCAAATCCCTCAAAATCCCCCAAATCCTCTAAATTCCCTCAAATTCCCCCTCAGGACATCAAAAATCCTCCAAAATGCCCCAGATTCTCCCCCAAATTCCTCCAAAAATCCCCCAAATTCCCCCTCAGGACACCCAAAATCCACAAATCTCCCAAAATTCCTCAAATTCCCCCCTCAGGACATCAAAAATCCATCAAATTTCCACCAAATCCCCAAATTCCTCCAAAATCCCCCAAATTTCCCCTCAGGACACCCAAAATCCACAAAAATCTCCCCAAAATTCCCCAAATTCCCCCCTCAGGACACCTAATATCACTCAAATTCCCCCAAAATCTCCCAAATTCCCCCCTCAGGACACCCAAAATGCCCCAAAATGCCCCAAATCCCCCAATTTCCCCAAAATCTCCCAAATTTCCCCCTCAGGATCCCCCAAATTGCCCCAAAACCCACAAACTCCCCAAAATCCCCCAAATTCCCCCCAAAATCCCCAAATTCCCCCTTAAGACACCCAAATTCCCATAAATTCCCCCCCAAATCCCTCCATTTCCTCCTCAGGACACCCCAAATTCCCCCCTCAGGAAACCAAAAATTCCCCAGGATTTCCCCCAAATTCTCTCAAAAATCCACGCTCAGGACACCCAAAATGTCTCAATTTCCCCCAAAATCCCCAAATTCGCCCTCAGAACACCCCAAATCCCCCAAATTCCTCCCAAACTTCCACAAATTCCCTCAAAATCCTCGAAATTTCTCCCCAGATCCCCCAAATCCCTCAAAATTCCCCCAAATTCCCCCCTCAGGACACCCAAATTCCCCCAAAATTCCCCCTCAGGAAACCCAAAATCCCCCAAATTCCCCAAAATAACCCAAATTCCCCCAGCAGGACAACAAAAATCCCCCAAATTCCTCTCAAATCCCCCAAAATTCCCTCTCAGAACCCCCAAATTCTCCCAAATCCCCCCCTCAGGACACCTAAAATCCCTCAAAATCCCCAAAGTCCCCAAATTCCCCCTAAACTCCCCCTCAGAACATCCAAAATCGCCCAAATTCTCCCTCAGATCACCCAAACTCCCCCAAAATGCCCCAAATTTCCCCCTCAGGACACCCAAATTCCCCCCAAAATCCCCCAAATTCCCATAAATAAACTCCACCAAATTTCCCTAAAATTCCCCCAATTTCCCCAAAATTTCCCAAATTCCCCCATCAGGACAACCTGAATCCCACTAAAAAACCCCTTAGGACACCCAAATTCCCTCAAATTCCCCCCAAAATTCCCCCTCAGGATGCCCCAAATCCCCCAAGTTCTCCCAAAATGCCCCAAATTCTTCCCCAAATTCCCCCCTCAAGACATCCAAACTCCCCCAAAATCCCCCTCACGACACCCAAAGTCCCTCAAATTCCCCCAAAACCCTCCCAAAGTCCCTCAAATTCCCCCAAATCCCCTGAATTATCCCTCAGGACACCCCAAATCCCCCCCCAAATCCTCCAAATTTCCTCCTCAGGACACCCAAATTCCCATGAATTCCCCCCAAATTCCCCCAAAATTCCCCTCTCAGGAAATCCAAACTTCCCCAAAATGCCTCAAACTCCCCCAAATCCCCCCTCAGGATACCCCAAATCCCCCAAATTCTCTAAAATCCCCCAAATTCCCCCCGTGGGACACCCAAAATCCCCCAAATTCCCATTTTTGACCCCAAACTTTCCACCTGAGCACCCAAATTCCCATTTTTTCCCTTCCTTGACACAAATTCTCCTTTTTCAGTCCCCAATTTCCCTTTTTGGCCCCAAATTCCCCTTCTTTGGTCCAATTTTTCCCTTTTTTAGACTAAAATTCCCCTTTTTTAGATCCAGACTTCTCACCTGAGCACCCAAATTCCCCTTTTAGACCCAAATTCTCCTTTTTGAGCCCAAATTTTCCCCTTTTTTCAGCCCAAATTTCCCTTTTGGAGCCCAATCTTCCCACCTGAGCACCCAAATTCCCCTTTTAGACCCAAATTCTCCTTTTTTGGTACAAATTTCCCTTTTTTGGACCCAAATTCTCCCATTTTCAGCCCAAATTCTTCATTCTTGGCCTCAAATTCTCCATTTTTTGAACCCAAATTTCCCTTTTTAGTCCCAAATTTCCCCCTTTTGGACCCAAATTCCCCCCCCCCCCCCTGTTTTTTTTGTTACAAGTTTCTCATTTTTGGACCAAACACACTTGATTCCAGTTGGTGGGAGAACCTGGAGATTTTCAAAAAGGATGTGTGGGAAAGAGTAGTTTTCCTCACTGTGTATACTTGGAGGATTGCTCTTTTTACTGTGCTTATTTATCTGTTTCACTAAAACAGCATTTGCCGTGCAGACCAACCTAAAGAAACCAAGGAAAGTGACAAAGTTAAGTAACCGTGATTACCAAAGTGCACAAGAAATTTACAGTCAATTCAAGAAATTAAATAGGAAACCCACGAATGAAAAAATTGTGAGTTGATGCGAGCTTAAAATTTAAGCTCGATCAAAGAGAAAGAGGGGGGACTGTTATGAACAAAAATTCTGTTGATTTTTTCTGTGAGAAAAAGGTTACCACTGTTGCTGCTGGGGTTCTGCCTGTGTTATGGTAATTACGGGTCACTGTTGTTAATGGTTGTTTTTGTATCAGTGAAAGCCCTGGCTGGGGCCAGGTAATGGCCCCGCTCTGAGACAGTGAAGGGTGGGGACCTCCCGAACAGCGAGGAGAAGAGACTTTGGAGGGGAGGGATGTGGAAAATACTCCAAGGACCAGCATGCTGTGTGGGACCCCTGCTCCAAATGCGCTGAGAAAACCCCAAAAACAATGAGCCAGCTCAGAGTTGAGAGATTGGAGTGATGTCTGGACGAGAGGAGCGGAGTGCTGGGCCTGCAGAGATGCTGAAAACCTTCGCTGTTCCTCACCCTGCGATCGAGAGCCCCCGGGCCGGGTCTGGGAGGAAGTGAGACTGAGGCCAATCCAACATTGGAGGGTGTTGATGCCCTAAAGGCTCCCACGAGGACCGGACCCCCAGCTCTGCCCGTGGTGGACAAAGCTGCGCATGTCGTCCTCATCCTCTGAGTCGCCCTGGGAGAGACGACGGGGACTGCAGCCCCGCCGAGCCGCCCAGTCCTGAGCTGATCACTTATAATAAAGGCATTAAAAAGGAGAAGAAGTCTCCTGGCCCTGTTTATTTCAAGCAGCACAAAGTTCCTTGGCAAGAGTCACTCTGCTCCTGAGGGGACACTTCAGACACACCAAGGAAACAAAGCAACAACAAAACCAAACAGAATCCAGGCAATCAAACCAGAAATGAACCGAGAACAGTCCCTGTGTGTGTGTGAGACACAAGGACAGTGAGGGCAAGGATAAAAGGAATATGGCCTAAAAGCTTAACAGGGCTCAAACTTAACAGGATTTATCTCATACCTTAATTTTAACTGATACAGTCAACTACACAATTTAGCAAAAGAACAGCACTTAACAGTATTTAACCTAACTTAAAACCTATGTTAGAAATTTAACAGAGGAATAAAACTTAACAATATTCAACTTAGCTTATAAGTTATATTTAACATAATGTAGCAAAAGAACAACTCTTAGAAGCATTTGACTTAGCTTAGACCTCATGACTTAACCTTACTTACAGGCCTGACTGACTCAGCTATCCAAGGCACTCAAGCCACTCAGAGAGCAGCATTTCTGCCACATATCCCCAGCACAGGCACTCCTGTGTGCACACAGACACCAAGAGTCAGTGCAAGGCACCCGTGAGAAATTCCCCTGAGGGCAGGGAATGCTCCCTGTGGATCCTTTGGCATCTCCCCAGCGGTGAAGGGTTGAGCCTGGAGGAGTGGGGGGATCAGCCCAGGCTCTGCCGTTGTTCAGGATTCCCGAGTGCAGCAAACGGGAGAGTTCCCGGCTGGGAGAGGCCCCACTCAGAGGGAGTGGCTGGCCCAGGAGAGCTCCAAGGGCTCCTTTTGGAGCGCTGTTTGCAAGGCCCCAAGAGAGGGGCTGCAGTCCCAGCAATGGCTCATCCTGGCCGCACTTGGCACCAACAGCTTTCTTTGGCAGTGTGAGAACAGAGATGTTGTGCCACTGAGGGAACAGAAACCGTTCCCAGGGCTGCTGCTAAAGGAACCAGGAGCTGGTGGGGCAGCAGCAGTGCCTGGAGCAGACAGTGTTTGTGATGAGCTGCAGAGGAGCTGAGCCCAGGGGCTGTTGGCCAAGGCCGAGCCCCAGGGAGCATTTCTCAGCTGGCAGGGTGGCCTGAGAAGGGGAGGGGGGAATTTCTCAGCAGCACAGGGCCATGGAACCAAGGGACCATTGTGACACTGTGGGCCCTGTGAGACCAAGGGACCAGTGTGACACTGTGGGCCCTGTGAGACCAAGGGACCAGTGTGACACTGTGGGGCCTCACGGAATCATGGAGAGCACTGTGACATTGCTGAGCCTCATGGAACAAGGGAATTGTAGTGATAGTGTGTGGCTCCATGACTGTAGGGATCATTGTGACACTGGCAGGCCCCATCAAACCAAGGGTCCACCATGACTCTATGGAGCCTCATGGAACCAGTGAGACAATTGTGACCCTGGGGTTCCTTACAGAACCAAGAGGACCATTGTGATACTGTGGGGCCTTGGGAAACCAAGAGGCCTTTGTGACACTGCAGGGCTGCATGGAACCAACCATTGTGACACTGTGGGGCCTCGTGTCATAATTGGTCCCTTGTGACACTGTTGACCCAAAGGAGAACATTGTGACACTACAAACCCCCAGGGTCCAAAGGGCCATTGTGACATTTCAGGGCTCATGGAACAGAGGAGTCACGTGATATTGTGGGGCCTGGAGAGCTACGGAGACCATTGTGACACTGCAAAGCCTCATGGATTCGGTGGGACCATTGTGACACCACTGGGCCTTATGAAACATAGGGACCATTGTGACAATGCTGGACTTCATTGAACCAAGGGTCCGTTGTGACACTGCAGGTCTTCTTGTAATCAACAGGCGATTGTGCCTGACTGGTCCAGCTGACCTTGGCACATTGAGAGTCTCCTCATCTGCTGTTGAAATACTGGGGCTCTGTGCTTTCCTTCTCATGGAAAAGAACTGGCCTTCTCCTCCAGACACCCATGGCCAGAATTGGGATTCACCTCCAAAATCCCATATATCCAGAGATTGTTCCAATAGGAAGATTGTCAGGACAAATCTGGCTGGTAATGGTTTCACAAGGGTCACCTTTCATCTGTCCCCAAAACTTTGGGGAAGGCTCTGTGCTTTCCTAACTTTGGGAAAGAACTGTCCTTCTAGTCCCGGTGCCCATGGCCGAGATTGGGATTTCACCTCCAACATTGTCCATTGTGACAGACTGGAGGAGATTGTTGGCTGAAAACATTTTGTCAGGGGCGGGAGGGGAGGAAGGGGCAGGTGCAGCCCTGCCCAGCCCTGTAAGCCCAGCCCTGCCCTGCCCTGGAACCCCAATCCCCCCAGAGCCTCTATCCCAGCCCAGCAGTGTCTGCCAGTCCCTGGCACAGCACAGGCAATGCTCCACAGCCACCTCTGCAGCCCCAGCCCAGCTCCTGAGGGACCAAATGACCCCAAGGCCCAGCTGGGGGAAGGGCCCAGGGAGACCAAGGGGTATTGAAGGCTGACCACAAGGCAAGCACACATCTTGACCCTACCTCCTCTTGGAATTTCCATCTGAAATGTACTGGAATCCAGGAGTTGGTACCTCTGTTTGTGCTCCTCTGTATTTTTTTGCCTTTCCCTCTTTCTGTAATTTCCTTCTATTTCTGTCCTTTTGTAAATTTGAGTAATGTAAAATTCAAATAGCTTAGAGTTTGTGAAGTTGAATGGGTCAAGTCAGTGCTTTAAGAAGTGTTCTGTGTTGATTGAATGTCGTTTTAAACCAGTAGCTAAAATTTCTCTCGTTTTGTGAAGTTACCAGCAAAGTCTGTTTTGTTGTTTTGGGGTCCTGAAAATCTCTTGCTGGTATTTCTGCAGTACATCCTACTCAGAGGACACAAACAATTGTAATTCCTTTTAAATGTCTCCTTGAGAGAGTTTTTTGGGGAATGGGAGTCAGGGCTTTTGTGTCCTGCTTGGCACAGCCCAGGCAGGGCTTTCCCAGCCACATTCCACACTCCATTTCCCAGCTGGAGCCGCTGGTGCCTCTGAGTTGTGCTGCCCCAGCCCCAGGGACGCTCTCCTTGTCTGCCCATTCCCCCACGGTCTCTGGGCAGGGATGGCCTCACTGGGGGCTGCTGACATCCTCAACACCTTGGAGGCTGCTGCTGAATTTTCCTGCTCCAGAGGCTTCTTCAGCCTTCAGCTCTCCAGTGCAGGAATTCAGTGTCCCAGGGCTCATTACCATTCAGAACAACTTAACAAGCCAAGCCTCTGGGAATAATTTGATTTAGGTTTTCAAATCTTTTGTGGTTAATCGGGCAGATTTCAGAAATGCATTCAAACGGAATATATTTTATTTAAAAAAACAGCGAGAAAAGATTTCTTAGGTCCCATTTAGGTTTTTTTCCCTGTTGATAAATTGATATGTGCAATCTCCTATTGACACTGAATCCAAGTACCCCCTCATGCAGTTTGAATAGAGATAAAAATCAAGACCCTTCATGGCTGACAATCAATCAGACTCTGTCCCTACCCCCACTCCACCATTTCCCCCATCCAAACCCTGGCACTCAGAGCAGCCTTGTGCAAATCTGAGCTCCCTCCAGCCCAGGCTGCACCTGCAGCTTTCAGCTCCTTGGCTCCAACTCCCACCTGCTTTCCTTGAGGAGGAGCTGCCTAAGACACAGAGGGATGTTCATTTATTGCCAGCCAACAAAGCCAAGGGAAGGCACAGCTCCATCAAATGCAGAAGTCATCCCTCTGCTGGATATTAAATCCACTTTCCACAGCAGACAGCCTCAGAGCAATGGAAAACACCTTCTGTGCCCAGCACAGATCCCAAGGTCTCCCCAAACCCTCCCTGGCCTGATTCTGCCCAGATTTGCTCTTTGCACACATGAGTCACACACTGAAGTCAGGAGCTCCCTCCATGCCCAGAGGGAGGAAAAGAGAGAAAGGGGATGAAGAGCTCTCCTGTGCAGAGCCAAGGTCCAAGTGCACTGGGATGTCCCAGCAGCATCGGACGTGTCCACCATCCCCCAGAGATTTCTGTACAGCAACAGTTGTAGACAAAGACAAAAGAAAAGGTAATTCTCTGAGATATACAAACAATTAAGATGTTGACTAATATGATATTTATTTGAGCTTCAGAAAGATTGGGCAATTCCCTGAAGCTCAAAGCATGAAACCAGTCAGCTGAAGGGCACTTAATGACCAGAAAGCATTGGGAGGAGTGTTGAGGGTTTTTTTGCAGGACAATGGACATATGCAACATATGCACAATGCAGCCTTCATAGAAACTGAATAAGGTCACCATGCCGTTGAAGGACACAAAAGAAGGAGAACACATTCAGGACCAGACGGTTCAGGATGCAAAGGCAGACAAGAAAAGGGCAGTGACATACATGAAGAAGAAAGACTAACTAAAATTAAATGAAATATCAAAATTTGTGTGTAAAAAGGACTTAACCAATCATGTATTAGCTTGAGGTGTGAACAGTAGAGAACAGTATAAATATAGATTGTTTTTTGTAATAAATTGGCTTCACTTGATCATATTGATCATGGTGTGATGTCCCGTTAATGATCCTCTGCACCTAGGAACCAGAAATGCATGCAAGCCTCCACCCCAAGAGACATTATGAATTAAAAAAACATGGCCATTAACTGCTTTATACCAACACAGAGTAATGGCAACCAAAATGCACTCAGACCAGGGTTTTTTCCACTCTCTTTCAAGCCTCACGCGTTAGGCACCAAATTTTGTCCTGGTTTAGGGCAAATTTGGGAGAAAACCTCCAAAGGGGCCCCTCCAGAAAGCAAACCCACATTGCCCCTCCCCACAACCGGGTCAGGAAGGATTCCCTGGAGAGAAGTGGAAAGAACCTGTTTATTTAACAGGCAAAGCACCCCCAGCACACAAAATGAACAATACCAGGTGACACCACTCTTTCACCACTCTGAAAAAGATGACAAATTCAGAAAGCCTCTCTTGGGGGTGGTCACTCTGTTATCAGTCCCTCCAGTGCTGGGGCAGCTGCTGCAGCCACAAGGTGCAAACTCTCGGTGTTCCCAGGGCCCAGTCCAGAGCAGGTTTGAGTGGTTCCAAAAAAAGGAAAGGAGAAATAGTCCAGGGAAAAATTCGGACTGCTTAGCTAAACTAATTAATGAACAGAAGCAAAAGCAAGAGCAAAGCAGGAGCAAAGCAGAAGCAAGAGCAAAGCAAAAAGCCAAGCAAAAAGCAAAAGCAGCACCATGTACTGCCCTGTCTCTGTGTCCCGCCAGCCATGGGGGAGTGGCTGATAACAAAACCAAAACAAAACTTCGCTCTTCAGAGCCAGTCTTGAAAGCACAGAACATAATATCCAGCATAAACAGAACAGACAGCTGGGGATACAAGCATCCTAACCTCACCCTAGGACAGCAAAGTTATTCCAAACTGCCCCCCAGCAGCTCCCTCCTCACCGATGCCATCTGCTGGGGCTGTGCCAGCTTCAGGAGATCCCTCCAGGGCCTGCATTCCCTGTGTGAAAAACGCATATTGTATGACTGGCTTTTAACAAATATTAAAATGAATATTATATGTGTTGCGTTAGAAAGTTATGTTGTACTAATTTTCTTAAGTAGTGTTTTAAATCTAGTTTTAGGTTATAACATAATGTTAAAATAGAAACTATGCTATGTAAGATACTTTTTTAAAGAGAGGACTCACAGTGAGATAGCAGCCACAGGACACCTAAATCTTTCAGAGAAAGAGAATTTATTGCTCTCTTAACAGAAGAAACGAACTTCTTCTTGCCTGCTCAGCCATGAAGACGCCGTCAGGATTCAGAGGAAGAAGCTGACACTGACCAGACAGAATCCGGTGTTTGAATGGAATTTATGCATCATGTATGAGGGGTATGAATATGCAACAGGCTATTGTTTTTAAGGGTTAATCCTCTGTTAACCTGTGTCCTTTCTCGGGCTTATTTTGCCCAGAAAAAGGTACTTGGACATCCATAACTCTTTGTTCTTCTTGTCTCATATTGTCCTAAAACTTAATTGTCCAAATTTTTATTATCCTAATTATATTAATCTTTTTATAACAATTTAATTACTATTAAAATTTGAAAATTTTAAAAACAAGTGATTGGCGTTTTTCACACAGTATCTGACACACAACATCCCATATATCAATGTTTCTGGGGGAAGCATTTACAACATGATGGGGATCACAGGATGTGAAAAACACCAATCACTTGTTTTTTAAAAATTTAAAAGTAATAAAATGGTTATAAAAATAGCAATATAATTAGAGTAATAATAATTTGGGTAATTTGGATTAAGACAATATGATACAATAGAAACAGAGTTACAGATGTCCGGGTACCTTTTCTGGGCAAAATAAGCCCAAAAAAAGACACGGGTTAACAGAGGATTAACCCTTAAAAACAATAACCTGTTGCATATTCATACCCCTCATCCATGATGCATAAATTCCATTCAAACACAGGATTCTGTCTGGTCAGAGTCAGCTTCTTCCTCTGAATCCTGACGGCATCTTCATGGCTGAGCAGGCAGGAAGAAGTTCGTTTCTTCTGATAAGAGAGCAATAAATTCTCTTTCTCTGAAAGATTTAGGTGTCCTGTGGCAGCTATCTCGCGGCAAGTCCTTTCTTTAAAAAAGTATCTCACATAGCATGGTTTCTATTTGAACATTAAGTTATACCCTAAAACTAGATTTAACCTACTACTTAAGAAAATGAATTGTAAAATACAAAGCTGTGTTTCGTGTCAAGTACAAACAGGCGATGTGTGTAGTTGTGAATGCGAAATGTGTAGACCCCGACAATGAGAGAGCTGTGAATTCTAATAATAACTGAAGAGAATAAAGCATAGAAAAAGGCCTTCAAACCTATCTATTGTTTGCAAATTAACCCTAGTTGATTTAAGAGCATCAGAATTAAAGTGTTAAAAATGTTGCTTTTTGCCTGCATTTAATCCATAAAGAATTCTGCAATAATAACCTTTTGAAGTATAATTTTAGAATATTACTTGTATCCTTGAAACTATAGCTTTAGAATATATATAAAAGAAATATGCTTATCTTATGCCTTATTGAAGCAGAGAAAAACAGCTTGAGAAAAGAAGATGAACATCACATCAAGAGTTTATAGTTTCAACCAAAAAGAAGCTAGACATCACTGTTATGAGATTTATAGTCTCTGCAATTAAAAGGTGAACACACATGTGAAGAGCTAGACCCCACCACATGAGATTAGTCTTTCTTCTTTCAGAAACTAAACCGTCACCATCTAGAGATACTCCTTTTAAGATACATGCTGAAAAACTAAGATCACAATAGTGTATAGAATCATGATGTAATAATTTAGAATAAAAATTGCTGATGAGTAAAAAAATTAGAAACAGAAACTGCTGAAAAAGCTGATGAGTACCCCTGTAAATACCTGTAACCCTCAATTATCGGTGTGCAGTTGGAGGGAAAACTTCCCCCACTGTACCCAGCGCTGTATTGCTCATACTTTACCATATTAAATAATAAATTGATTGCTGTTTGAATATTAGCCTAGTCAAGCTTCTTATTCATAACATTAATACAGCATAACTTTCTGACAAAACACATATAATATTCATTTCAATATTTGCGAAAAGCCAATCATAAAATATGCATTTTTGCCACAGGAGGACTGGGCTCTCCCAGTTATTCCCTGTACAGGCGTGACCCCCCCCTTCCCCTCAGAGCTCTCCCGCGCTGAGGGGCCGCTGCCGCTTCCCGCCCTTCGCGCCCGCCCTCAGCGGCCGCCGGGAGCTGGGGCCGCCCCGCCCGCCCTTTTATCGGAGCCATGGAGAAGGAAAACCGCTTTAAATTGTTTATGCTGCCGCGCCTGAGCGCTGGGCAGGTGTCTGCGGGCAGATCCCAGGTGAGCGCTCGGCCGCGGGGCCGCTGGGGGCGGCCCATACCACACCTTCCCCCCCCACCCCCGGCTGCCCCTTCGGGCTGTGCTGCTCTGGAGGCCGCGGCTGAGGAGGGGACGAGGGGAAAGCGCAGGGGCCCTTCCCCAGGGACACGGGGACAGTGCTGGGCCCGCGGAGTGCCCCCGCAGGGCCCCGAGCTGGAGCACCCACACACCTGCCCCTTGCTCCCAAAGAGCCGCGAGCTGGAGCGCACACACACACCTGCCCCTGTATGGGCCGGGACGGCTCCTGTGCTGGACTCATTTCTGTGTGTATGCCTAGAGTGGCACATGCACAGACATCTTTGGTTTGAGTTTCAAAGACCTTTGTTGTTGTTTTCTATCAAAACTGAAGGGAATCATCTTCTCAAGCATCCACTCTGTTTTGTAAGTCCGTGTTTGATGTGGGTAATTCAGCCCAGAGAGCGAGCAGGGCTCTATCGCTGGCCGGGGTCTGTGTACAAATCACCAACGGGACGGGATTGCTGAGGAACTGCCTTGAGCTGTTTTATTTTCCAGCATCAGTCTCATTACATGGTTATGACAGTGGGAAGATGCCAGCAGCTCACATCCCAGGCAGCTGACCAAGAACTTAATGTTACAACTTACTTAAAAGTTTTTTGACCAGTCACACAAATCAAAAGCACATTGACAGTAGTTCAGTCCAAGCACTATAAGCACACACGTACCTTTGGTTAAAACAATGCTTGCTTATTTTGAATACAATACCTGCTTTTAAGCCTTAAAGCAAAATGCACATAGCTCCATTATTAACCTTAAAACTTCCTAATATCTCGCTAGATAAACTTTTCTGTAACTTAGGGAGTTATTCTAGCCAAACGTTAATACACAGACCATTGTTCTATTTGTCCTTACTTTTCTACTTTTTACATTATTTTTCTGCTTGTCGCAGACATTTCTCCACAGAAATCCTTTCTTTCGGATTTCTGTGTCTTTGGGAGGCCAGAGGCCTCTGAAGACAAGGTAAACAATTATTATCAGCTGCTGGGGAATGCAACAGGGGCACCTATTTTGATTGGTGATTGGTTCATGTTTTATGTTTATAATTAAGGGCCAATCACTAGTGCAAGCCAGGGGACTGAGTCCTTGGCCACAGCTTTGTTGTGGATTCTTTTCTATCTCTTCCTAGCTAGCCTAGCTGCTCTGCAAAACCTCTCTCCTTATTCTTTCTAGTATAACTATAATGTATTATATCTTATATTAATAAATTCAGCCTTCTGATTCAAGAAACAAGATTCACCGTCTCTCTCACCAGCCAGCGCCCACTCAGGCGCGGCAATATCTGGTGACCCGACGTGTGAGAGCAGAAATTAATTTAATAAGACCAGAGGAGCAAAATTGCTGCACTGGGTAAAATCCTGTATGTGTAGCATTTGATGGTTGCTTTGAAGTGACCACAGAAAATGGATTCAGGCCAGGAGCTGAAGAACTGAAGATTTGGACAGACTTCACAGCCAAGGCTGAGCTCCTTCCTGAAATGAATTTTTCTCATGGAAGGCATTGGCAGTAGCACCAGAGCACCATCCATTGCTGAGTTTCGCAGGGCAATTAGAATGCCACGTTAACAGTCTGAAATTTCCTTGTGCTTTTCTCACTCTCTTTCCCACATTCTGGAGAAAACAGAATCTGCCCAGCCTCTGCTATTCTCAGCTTCAGTTGCTGCATGTCTTGCTCTGGCAGCTCATGTCCAAACAAAACTGTGTCCCTGCTGAGCACAGCAAGAAGCGGCCACAAAGTGGCAAGTTCCCCAGTGAACATCAAGGCAGATACGTGGAAGTGCAGAGGAAAAGGACAAGTCTGGGAGGAGAAGCTCTTCTGTGTCTCTGATGATGGTGCCCACACCCTGAAGCAGCAGCCAAGAGAAGCGCTGGAAGCAGACGGGCGCAGTTTTGGGCAGCAAAATATCAAAAGTTATGAAACCATTAGCCAGAATGCAAAGGATGGAGTGTGGCCCGGAGGGGAAGCCCTAGATGCAGCTGAGACCACTTTGTTCAGCCTGGAGGAGAGTAAAGGGCGTCATTGTGGTCTTCAACCTCCTCCTGAGGGGAATCAGAGGGGCTGCTGCAGCTCTCGTCACTGTTGGGACCAGTGACAGGACTGGAGAAAAGGGCAGGGAGCTGGGACAGGGCAAGTTTCATTTCCGTATCAGGAAAAGGTTTTTCACCCAGAGCACGGTCAGGCACTGGGATGGGTTCCCCATGGACGCAGCCCAGCGGAGCCCGGGCTGGCTCTTGGGAAAACTGCGGCGCTGCGCCAGGAGTGGGGAACGGCCAAGGCGTGGGTTCTGCCTGCGGCTGAACCTGCTGAGCCCCTGCTCAGTGGTTCAGGATCTACTCACTGCAGCACGGAGCAGCCAAAGAGAAGGAGGAGGCTCCTCGATTGTGAGGTTCCACAGGCAAAGGTTTATCCCAAGGGAAGGATTCAGCAGCATAGAGCCGCCAGCACTTCTGTGCATGAGATTTTATCGGGGTACAACTCAGGGGGGTGGATACAAAGGATTGAGCAAGAAGGAATCTGCAGGGGAGGAGCGAGGGCATTCCATCAGTTGCTTGGGACTAATTAGGACAGATGAGAGGAGAGGGTAGGTCACATGGGCCAGAGGGGCTTCCAGCAATAGGGAATTCCAAAGGGGCGGTGCAGTCAGGGATTGGTCCAAGGCAAAAGTGACAGGGAAGGTTCAGGAATAAAGAGCTGGATTATCTTGAGAGGCAGGGAAGGAGCTGGAACAAAGAGCGGGGAATGGCATGAGGGACAGCTTTGAGGGAGGGAAAAACCTAGGGGTAAACCAACTTGGGGAAAATACGGGGTACATGAAAAGAAACCATTCTACGATAACTGATAAATAGACACGAACCGCAACAGCCCAGGGAAATGGGCACAGCATCAATCCCGTCTGAGTTTGAGAAGTGTTTGAACAACTTGGAGCAGTCACCCAAGCTTTTAGACACTACATCCAAAGCCAAGGGTTGTGACCTCTAGGTTTACGTGAGTATATACTCCTGAGTATGACTTTAGGCAGTGTTTTAAGAAACTCGTTTTATGTCCGATCATACCCCAATTCCTTGCAGATTGTGTGGAATGTGGAATCCTTTTGTTTTCACCGCTTGTTAGGACTATAAAAAAGAATATTCGTGCTGGGTGACTCAGAGACAGCCTGTGTATGTTAAGTGTAGTCTACAGGGGATAAAGAGAAGGAAACAAGAAGTACTAATACATCCGGCTAAGTTTGGAAATGGAGATAGCATGAAGAATGAATAACACAAGAAGTAAAGATGGTATTAAAAAGAGTCCACTAGAATGTAATTTAGCAGATGAGAAAGATTTGGGAGGAGTCCCAGGGGGTAATTTTTCATGTAAGGTAATCTGATGGCATACTCTTACCCAATGGTAGGCTTAGTATCAATTAGAAAGTGGTGAAAAGTGACCCCCGAATGGAACGTTATGATCCATTGTTACAGTTGATGTTATTTTTAAGACAAGGAGAAAAATGAGATCCAGTGATATATGCAGACATGGTTTTTACCCTGAAGAATAAACCCAAGTGTCAGAAAGAATGTGGCTTTGATTTGGCCCCATGGGACCTTTAGTCCTAACTTTGGAAAGAGATAAGAGGCAGAAAAGAAAGAGATGTCATTTAGCACTCAGCATAAGGCAGAGATGTTTGAAATTGGCTCAGATTCACCAGGAAGATTGTGTTCTAGGTGTCCAAGACTTAGAGCTGAGTTAGCCCAGGCCAGCACGGGTACACTCCACCTCAGGCAACCACTCCGGCCCCTGAATGAAAGCCAAATGGCCGTGAGGATGAGATGAATAATCCAGGTGAGGGGACAATGTCAGGGACCCCCAGTGACAACCAACACAAGGAATAAAACCAAGAAAGCTTGGCCTTTAGTCACCCCCTTAAGGCAAGTCTTGAGTCCCCCAGGAGAAGCCATGTGGGTGAGCATCTGCTTTTCTACTAGTGACCTCAAGAGTTGGTGGCAAAAAGTTAAAATGGATAGAGAAAACGCTAGCAAAGCAGCAAAAAGATTGGAGTTCATAGTCAAGAGTCAAGAGGCAGACTGAGGTGATAGTGATTTCATATTGACAGAGCTAACCAAACCAGCAGAAGAGTTGGTGATCAAGGTGGCCAGAGCACGTGTGCAGGGACAAATTGCTAGTGGAGCCTTGCAAGGTACAATGGACCAGCTGTGTCCTACTGCAAGCCCTTTGTGGGACGCGAACAATGCAGGCAGCTGTGCAATGTTAACCAGATACCAGGAGATAGTCACATTGGAATTAAGAAATGCCATTCCAAAAGCAATAACTTGGTCAGTAATAGATAACGTTACACAGGGACAGCACAAGTCACCCACTGACTTTGTGGACAGGCTGTGAGCAGCTGCATGTAAATGCGCAGCCCTGCATCCCTGGTCGGATATGGGGAAGCAGCAGTGGGTTTCCCTGATGTCAGGGCAATCTAGCCCAGATGTCAGGCAGAAATTTCAGAAGCTGAAAGAGCCTGTCAAGAGAGACTTAAAGGCCTGAATGAGAAAAGCATAGAAAGTGTATGACAATCAAGAGAGAGAAAATAAAGAAGAGCTCCCTTCAGCCATGGTGGCAGCTCTGGATCGGCACCAGGGAGAGGCCGGACGTGGGCGTGGATGAAGCAGAGGCAGGGACGAAAAGAGCAGAGGCAGAGGAGGTTCAAAGCAGCCACAGACCAAGCTGGGGCCAAATCAATGTGCATCTTGTAAGAAATCAGGACACTGGAAATAAGGCCAGTGCCCAGAGTTAGCAGACAAAGTACACAAAACTCTTGCAGCCACTCTAGATGATAAGAAATGACCGAGACTGGCAATTCTTACCCTAGCAGGTTACCGGTTAAAATACAGCTAAAGAATAATAAAGAAGTTGAATTTTTAACTAATTGTGGAGACACATTTTCACTCTTGAATCAAGCACTGATACCCAAAAGTGAAAACTATCTTCAAGCACTAGGAGCCACTGGCCAGCGTGAAAATGCATTCTTCCTGAAACCACTTCGATGTAAAATCAAGAAGAAAATGGGAATACATCAGTTTCTTTATTTACCAAACTCACCCAAATCTGTCCTATGCAGGGATTTGCTTGAAAATTTGGAAGCAACAGTTCCGTTTAGAAAAAGAAAACTTCAATGGAAGGTACCTGAACACAAATGAGTGGTTTCAGCAGTAGGACTGACAACTGACACCAGACCAACAAACAAGAAGAACTAGTTAGAGGAAGTATTGAATCAGGTATACCCAAGAGTATGGGATACTGACAGCCCAGGAAAATCAAAATGAGCAGACCCTATGAAAATTGAGCTACAGACAAGAGTTAAGGCAGTAGTCAGAAAGCAATACCCTTGAAGATTAGAAGCTAGGAAAGGAATAGAGCCAACTATCAATTAAATCCCTGACATCAGGACTGCTGGAAGAATGGCAGCCAAAATTTAATACTGCTACATCAGCAATAAAGAAACCTAATGGAACTTGGAGACTAGTGCCAGATTTCCAGGCAATTAATGGTTTATACCTTACTAGCTTACTAGCTAAGCTTGGAGATGATTTTATTTGGTGCGGGGAAGGTCCATGGGCAGGTGCTGTCGGGAGCTGTTGCCTCTTGGTCTGAGAGACCGGCTCCCCCAGCCCACCCTGCTCTCAGGCCCGGAGGTTGTAATGTGCGCTCGACCGGCAGCCGAAGGAGGGCTCTTGACACCGTGTCTGATGCAACAGGGGTTTTTGAAGGTAGGTCAGAGGGTGCAGGTTGGGTGAGGGTGAGAAGAGGGACAGGAAGAGGCAGGAGCACAAGCACTGTAACATGACACATAAGGCACCTGCAAGCTGCTGGGGAAGCCTCAAGTCTGCTCAGTGAGCCACGTGTGCCCTCAGCATAGGGACAGCCACCTTTCCCTCCGTGAGCCTCACATCCCAGGGTCAGCAAATCAAGAGGCACCAGCCATGCTGTAGGTGACTCAGAGCGAGTGCAGAGGGTCATGGTGGCCAGGGGCCAGAAGCAGGCAGAAAGCCATCGGGGCTGGGGAAAAGGCTCTGCTCTGCTTACAGCGTGGGCTGAGGGCTGGGGGAGCTCCATTTCCCCCTTGAGATGTCGGAGACGGGGACTTTCACCCTCCTGATAGGGCTGCAGGCAGCCAAAGGAGTACGACGACACAAGGCCGAGAGCGGCAAAGCAAAGAGCCAGCCGTGCGCAACACAGGGAGGTGGCCCAGTGCAAAGCCAGCGTGGCATCCTGAAAGTGCCCGCTGCACTCTCATGTGTCCCCGGCCTGAGAAGGACAGGAATGTCCGTGGTCCAAGAGGGCCTTTCTGTGGCCCCTTTGGGCTCAAAGCTGCTGCTCTTCTGGCTCCATGGAGCCTAAAGCCACAGAGCTCGGCCTCCCCCACAGCAACAGGAACAAGACTTGGATATCAGGCAGTGGAGCTCAATGCCTAAGGCTCAGGGGCAGGGGCCTGCAGTCTGGAGCACAGGGAGGGCACACGCCCAGCCCCATAATTGCTGGCCTCACAGCCCTGAAAGGCCAGGACCAGGGTCTCACACCTGATTCCAGGGGGTCCCTCCCACTAGCCACTGACCTAGAAGCACCAGAGCAGCCGGCTGTCGGGATCAAGGCGGCTGCCAGGCGGCTGCTTATGGCCTCTGCCAGCCAATTGCTCAGGGCTTAGAAGTGCCTCAGCCCCAGGGTCTCCCCCAGCCTGGCCAAGCTTCCCGGCAGCAGCCCCGCAGTCCCACAGCAGCTCCAGAGCAGCCCCATCCAGAGGCACCTGGGAGCCCTCCGCAATGCAGCCAGCAGCGTGCAGCCAGGAGGACACGGATGGTGCTTCCTGCCCGGCACAGGGCTTGAGGCCATCTCCAGGCACCGCTCCGGCAGGGATCCCCGCAGCTCCGGCCCCTGCCCAGTCGCTCTGTGGCCGGCACAAAGGCTTCAGCAGAACCACCAAAGGCCAAGGGGCTTCTGGCTATTTTCCCTGTAACACTGCACACCTGGGCACCTGGCTGAGCACAAGCACCCTTTGCCCCCTCTTCTCCTATGCCCTACTGACCCTGTGCAAGAAAAGAAAGATCCTGGGACTCTGTGTATTGTAAGACATTCTATTCTATTCTACTCTAAGATATTCAATACTCAACAAAAACGAAAATACAAACAGAAAAATCTCAAAGAAGAAAAAGAAAATCCCTGCTGGCTCAAATGGCTCCAGCAGACAGTCTTGCAGATCATCTCTCTGCGGAGCTCCAGCAGAACAGCAAAGCAGTGCCGCACAGACGCAGACGAGGCCGTTTCCTCCATGCACTGCGGAATTGATCTCGCAGCTTACGCCATGGGGAGTAGGGAGCTCTCTGTACGGCCCGGAGAACTAAACAAGATTCAATGGCAGCATCTCTGATTGCAGGACTGCTGTCATAGGCCATTTCTTCAAGGGCTGCAAGAGAGAGGAACAGAGGCAAGGTCAGATCCCGCATGTGCAGGGAGCCCAGGAGAGGCCCCTGCCAGGGCCATCCCGGTCGGCTCTTGCCATGGCCCGCAGGGAGCAGGGAGCAAGGGGATCAGCCCGAATGTGCTGGACACGAATGGCACACGTGGCCCTGAAATCTCGGTGTGCTCTGCCCACGGCTGCAGATCCCTCCGCAGCCGGAGCAGGGCTTGCAGCTGCCCCCTCCAGCCCCCGCGATCAGCCCGCTGCCCTCACTCACTCACCAGTGCAGATCCGCTGCAGCTCTTGCTGCTGCCCCCTCAGGTGCCGCCCGGCCATGCCTGTGAACACAGAGCCTGTCACGGCCCCAGCGGCACAGCTCCCTGCCAGCGGCGCTGCCGGCGCTGTGGCCACACGGGCTGCTGCTGGCCGGGCAGGGCTCAGCCCGGGCCCTTGCCGCACGCTGCCGCCCCAGGGCACGGCTGCCAGAGGGCGGCAGCAGCAACGCCCAGGCCAGGCGGGGCTCCACGGCGCCGGGCCGGGCTGGCGCTGCCGGGGCAGCAGGCGGGGCCGGGGCCGAGCTGCGGCGGGCCGGGCCGGGCCGGGGAGGAGCCGGGCTCGGGACTCACCCATGAACCTGACGGCCGCCTCTCGCAGGGGCTCCTGTGGGCTCTGCAGGTAGCGCAGAGCCCGGCGCAGGTGCTCGGCCGCTCGGCTCCTGTCCTCTGCCAGCTGCAGAGAGCGGCAGGAGGGAAGGGTTGGCGCGGGCTCAGCCCCTGGGCCGGGCGCTGCCTGCGCCCAGCGCCGGCCTCCCCTGCCCGCACAGCCCTGAGGCGCGGCCGGCAGCCGCTGGCCAAGGGCTCCCGAGGGGAGGGGGCGGAGGGCCGGCTGCTGCCCGGGGAGCCGCGATGCCGGCCCGAAGCCCTGCCGGGCCGGGGCTCCAAGGCCACCCGGTTCGGGCCCACGGGAACCTGGAGTAGAGCCCGCACGGCCTCTGGCTGCAGCAGCGGGCACAGCTGCCAGCCCCGCACACTGAGCCCCCAGGGACCTTCGCCATGCTGAGGCTGGGGGGGGTCTCTGCTGTTCTTACCAGGCACTCCTCAAAGCTCTGATCCACGTGTAGCATTTGTTCTATATCCCTCCTCTTCAGGAATCTGGCTGAGGAATGCAGCGTTTCCCGGGAGGCCTGGATACAGCAGAGACGCAGAGATGGCCCCACAGTCCAGGGCACAGGAGCATCCCAGTGGCACAGGCTGGAGGAGGCTGCAGCCCGCAAGGTGCCAGGGCAGGAGGCAGCCCAAGCCCCTGCCAGGGGGACAGCAGGTGGCCACAAGTGCTCACCTCAGCAACAATCTGATTCTCATCATGGCAGTGGAAGTAGAGAGGGAGCAGGCTCTGGCGCACGTGGGACTTGAGGGCCTTTCTTCCCTCTTCTGTTAATAAGTCCAGCATCTCTTGAAAGACAGCCATGGAGCTCAGCTGCACCTGGCTATCATCCTGGATGAAAGGAAAGGGCAAAAGACCTGAGCATCAGCTGCTTCAGGACCCCAGGGCACAGGCCTGCATCTGCACAGGGCACCAAGTGTCCGGGCAGCAGCCAGTGGCCGTGGCTGTGGACACAGAGCCTTACGCTGTCAAAGAGTGGCAGGAGCGCCTCAGCCAGCTGCAGGGCGATGGGGGTGGCTATTGGGGCACCATTATCCAGGAGCAAATATCTCAGTAAAAGAATGCTCATCCTGATCATGTCGCTGTCATTTTCCTCCAGGAGCTCCACAAGACTTCCAGTCAGGCTCCGCAGTTTTTCGGCCTGTGCGGAACACCACTTTGTGAAAGGCCGCCCTGCTGCCGCAGGGCCCAGAGGCCAAAGGCCTGTCCCAAAGCACTGGGGCAGCTGAAGCAGGAGGCAGGAGAGCTGGGAGCAGCTGACCTAGCGGCCGAAGCCCAGGCAAGGCCAAGCGACAATGTTGCCCAGCCCCACGCTGCCTGCACGGCTTCAGCCACTGCCCCCTTCTCACCATCAAGGGATTCTTGCCCAGCACTACGAGGCCTCGGAGTGCCAAGTAACGCCTGGC
Organism: Ammospiza caudacuta; assembly: GCF_027887145.1. Taxonomy (NCBI): domain Eukaryota; kingdom Metazoa; phylum Chordata; class Aves; order Passeriformes; family Passerellidae; genus Ammospiza; species Ammospiza caudacuta. The sequence goes on from NC_080611.1 coordinate 725,166, forward strand.
CATGTGCTCGCTCTGCAGGTTCTGTGCTACGATCTCCAGAACACTGTCACTGCATTCGCTCAAGTCCAGGCACTCGAGGACCTGAAAGGCACAGGGCAGTGACAGGGGAGCCGGCCGGCAGGAGCCCGGAGCTGCACAGGGCCGGGCCCAGGCAGCAGCACAGGGCACGGGCACTGTCCTGGCTGCTGTGGCTGCGAGTGGGAAGAGGGCTGGGAGGCAGCTCAGCCAGGCAGCGCTGGCCTTGAGGCTCACCTCCACAAGGAATGCCAGGGCAGGGAAATCCCAGTATGGCATCTCTTCACCGAGCATGGCGAGCAGGTAGAATGCAACCGCGGAACAAAAGTGGATGGCTAAGCGGCAAATTTCTCTGAAGAGGGGAAAAAGGAAACAAGACCCTGAGCTAGTGAGGCAAACCTCTCCCAGGCGTGACTCATCCAGTTCTCATCTTTCCACAGCACCCTTCCAGCAAGGGGGCGTGGGCCATTTGGCAGTTGGTTGCTCATGGGCACCCTCCTCTGCCAGCCTTTTGCAGTCTGCTTGGCCGTTCCTTTAGTGACAAGGCCCTCTGGCCCATGGCCACCACAGACACTTTGTGGGCCATCTGGGCACAGAGCAGCAATGTCAGAGGCAGTGGGGAGAAGGGGGTCTCACCTGGCAAGCAGAGCCACGGCAAAGTGGTGAGTGTCAAGAGAGAGCAGCGTGTCCCAGGCACACCTGCGCTCCATTGCCACCACCACATCCTCGCAGCGGAGAAGGCAGAGCAGGGACTTCAGGGTGCGCACTGCAAACCTGTGTGCAGAGCAAAGCCCAGGTCACACTGGCAGCACTGGCTCCTTGGCAGGCCACGTGGCAGGGACAGGAGGAGTGGGATGGAGCACCTGTTGGGGCTGGTGGCAAGGCCGTGCTCTTCCTGGCATCCCTTCCAGAAGGTGTCCACTGCCTCTGGCATATCCAGAGTGCTGAAGAACACTTGGAAGAGGAGATGCACAAATAGGCGGGGGAAATACACCTTCAATATCCGTGGCAGACAGGGCACCTGGAGGATCTTCCACATCACCACGGTTGCCTGCAAAGGACAAAGCCCACCGAGACAGCGCTCAGTGCCGAGGTGTGCGTGTGGCAGGGCCCGAGCGTGGCAGGGAGAGGCCCGGAGAGACCTTGGCAGGGGGAGCACGGGGCCTGGTGGGCCTGAAGCTGCCCCTGGGCCAGGTTTCAGGCCAGCGCCTGAGGCAGGGAGATGCGGTGGGGGAAGGAGGATGGAGAGCTGCTGGAGAGGCAGCCTTGGGGCCAGCAAAGGCCAGTTGCAGAAACTCACAGCCAGGGCAAAGACAGCCGTTTCGTCCCCATCGGAGGTGCAGGTGCTGTACTCTGGCCAGCTCCCCAGCACATCCAGGAGGATCAGCTGCGCCAGCTCCACAGTCCTGGCTGAGCCCATGATGGTCTTCCACATGGCCATGGCAGCTCTGCAGGGTTAGAGCTGTGTCTCAGGGGCAGCTGAGCTGGCTGCCATTTCTGCCTGGGCCCACCGCCCCCCTGCCAGCAGCAGCCCGACAGCCCAGCCCAGTGGGGACAGAGCCCTGAGAGGCGGCAAGGGAGCGTGGCAGCAGGCTCAGGGGCTGTCATAGCAGGGCAGGGAAAGGGAGCAGCCAGAGGGCCCTGGAACTCTCTGTTGCTCAGACACCTGGGCAGGCTGTACAGGGTGATGGTCTGGGGAGGCCTGAGCCCTGTGGGCAGGTGAGCCCCATACCTGTCACAGGACGGGGCCACACGCAGGAGCGTGATGACTGCGTCATTTGGCTGTGCTTCGGTGAGATCCAGCAGGGTCTTGTCCAGCCTGTGCTCAGCAGAATCATTGGCCATGAGCCACTGGTGGATGTAGCTCACCATGGCAGGCACCTGGAGAAGGCACGGGGAGACTTGGAAAGCTGCCAGAGGGAGCAATGTTCCCAGCTTCCCCAGAGAAGTGCTTCCCTTCCCAACCCACTGCCATGTGGCCTGAAAGGCTCACAGCAACCAGCATGCGTGGCTGGGGAGGCCAAGCAGTTGCTGGGAGGATCAAAGCCTGGCCACAGGCTGCTTACTTGCTTTGGAGTGTATAAATGTTCCTCTACAAGCATAGAGAGCAAGGCAGCACCGGTCTTGCTTTGGAAGATGGGCGAGTACGGTCTGAGGCCTACGCCCGTGGCGATGGTCTCTTCCTCCTCAATTCTCTTGAGGAAGTTGCAAACGAACTGTAGGAGAAGGGCAAGAAGCCGGGGATGTTGCATGGAGTGCTGCACACACGGTGTTGGGCTGAGCAGGGACAGCAGGCCCAGCCCAGGTGGGGGTGGCTGCAGGTACCTGCGCTGTTCTGCGGAAGCGGCCACGGCTGGACTCCTGCTCCTGTGTGCGCTCCAGGGCTGCATCTGGCAAAGAGCGAGGGCAGCCAGAGATGAGGGACTGTGGGAGAGGCCCGAGAGCACGGCCCAGCCCTGCGCTCCCCAGGCAGGGAGAGCCCCGGGATGCCCCAGGGGATGGAGCACGGCCACTGCGGGGTGTCTGCCCGGCCCCTCTTCCATCCGGTCCATGGGCCTGTCGCCAGGGGATAGCATGGCACAGCACAGCATGGCATGGTGTGGGGCCAAGCTGGCAGCAGGCTCCAGTCCTGTGGCCCAGCCGTGCCACTCACCCTCCTGCGGTGGCTGGAACGGCACCACCGCTTCAGTCTGCTGTGCCGGGGCAGCTCCAGAGCCTTCTTCCTCCTCCTCCACCCAGGCCAGCTCAGGCACTGCCGGGTGTCTCTGCTCCATGTCTCTGCCTGGATTGGTGGCTACTTGCAGGAGAGATGCCCTGGCAAAGCTCCAAGTCACCAAATCAGGCAGGGTGCCTGGAAGGCACCTTCAAGTAAGAAGCCTCAGGAAGGGCTACAGGACAGCAAGTCCTGCACTCGGTCTCAAGGGCTCCTGCCACAAGGACAGGAGACTCCTGTCAAGAACTGTGGGCTGGCCTCAAGGGCACCTGCAGAAGAGAAGCCTCAGGGAGACCACGGGTCAGCAAGTCCTGTGGTCTGGCCTTGAGCTCAGCTGCAGGAACAAGGCTTCAGAAAAGCTCCGGGTGGGACGCGAACGAGCGCGCTGTGCGGGGGGCTCCTCACGGCACCGCTCTGTCCCGTCCTGTCCCGTCGCGTGCTCTGAGCACTGTGGCGAGCTCTTGTCACCGCCAGCTCCTATGTCACCAGGTGTCACAGAGGTCCCTTGGACACCCGTTTCCATGTCACAATGACTGTGTGGCACCGTGTCACCAAGGGCCCTTGCACACACTGCCGCCTGCCTTGGCGCCAGCCCCAGCCCACCCAAAGTGGCCCAGGTTGGAAGGAATGGCTGGCGCCAGGAGTCTAAGCCAGGCCGACAGGATCTTTAAGAAGGGCTCAGAGCATCAGCAAACACTGCCCTGCTCTGTGGGCTCAGGGCAGCAGAAGGATCCCCCAGGGCTGCCGTCACAGCCGTTCTGGAAAGGGCACAGGGCCTTCCAGGGAAGCTGGCACGGCCTCCTTGGGACACGTCCCGGCTGGTGGCCGTCCTGATGTGACACCGCACAAGGAACGTGTGGGCCCGAGCATGAATGCTGCTCTGAGGCCTGGGGCCCGGGGAGCGCTGACATCAGCAGGTGTGGCAGAGTCCCTGGCCAAGCAGACCTGCCACCCCCCGAGCCCTGGCAGCGCTGGTGCCTGTCTCCTGCCCCAGAGACCTGCGCCCCCAGGGAGCTTCTGTGCCAGAAGGAGCCAAAGCCCGCGTGCATGGGGGGCTGTGCTCCTACCTGCAGGGGCTGATGGCAGGAGCACCTGGAGCAAGTGCTGGCACACTTGGTCTCTGTCAGATGATGTTGCTCCTTCCTGAAATGAATTTTTCTCATGGAAGGCATTGGCAGTAGCACCAGAGCACCATCCATTGCTGAGTTTCGCAGGGCAATTAGAATGCCACGTTAACAGTCTGAAATTTCCTTGTGTTTTTCTCACTCTCTTTCCCACATTCTGGAGAAAACAGAATCTGCCCAGCCTCTGCTATTCTCAGCTTCAGTTGCTGCATGTCTTGCTCTGGCAGCTCATGTCCAAACAAAACTGTGTCCCTGCTGAGCACAGCAAGAAGCGGCCACAAAGTGGCAAGTTCCCCAGTGAACATCAAGGCAGATACGTGGAAGTGCAGAGGATAAGGACAAGTCTGGGAGGAGAAGCTCTTCTGTGTCTCTGATGATGGTGCCCACACCCTGAAGCAGCAGCCAAGAGAAGCGCTGGAAGCAGACGGGCGCAGTTTTGGGCAGCAAAATATCAAAAGTTATGAAACCATTAGCCAGAATGCAAAGGATGGAGTGTGGCCCGGAGGGGAAGCCCTAGATGCAGCTGAGACCACTTTGTTCAGCCTGGAGGAGAGTAAAGGGCGTCATTGTGGTCTTCAACCTCCTCCTGAGGGGAATCAGAGGGGCTGCTGCAGCTCTTGTCACTGTTGGGACCAGTGACAGGACTGGAGAAAAGGGCAGGGAGCTGGGACAGGGCAAGTTTCATTTCCGTATCAGGAAAAGGTTTTTCACCCAGAGCACGGTCAGGCACTGGGATGGGTTCCCCATGGACGCAGCCCAGCGGAGCCCGGGCTGGCTCTTGGGAAAACTGCGGCGCTGCGCCAGGAGTGGGGAACGGCCAAGGCGTGGGTTCTGCCTGCGGCTGAACCTGCTGAGCCCCTGCTCAGTGGTTCAGGATCTACTCACTGCAGCACGGAGCAGCCAAAGAGAAGGAGGAGGCTCCTCGATTGTGAGGTTCCACAGGCAAAGGTTTATCCCAAGGGAAGGATTCAGCAGCATAGAGCCGCCAGCACTTCTGTGCATGAGATTTTATCGGGGTACAACTCAGGGGGGTGGATACAAAGGATTGAGCAAGAAGGAATCTGCAGGGGAGGAGCGAGGGCATTCCATCAGTTGCTTGGGACTAATTAGGACAGATGAGAGGAGAGGGTAGGTCACATGGGCCAGAGGGGCTTCCAGCAATAGGGAATTCCAAAGGGGCGGTGCAGTCAGGGATTGGTCCAAGGCAAAAGTGACAGGGAAGGTTCAGGAATAAAGAGCTGGATTATCTTGAGAGGCAGGGAAGGAGCTGGAACAAAGAGCGGGGAATGGCATGAGGGACAGCTTTGAGGGAGGGAAAAACCTAGGGGTAAACCAACTTGGGGAAAATACGGGGTACATGAAAAGAAACCATTCTACGATAACTGATAAATAGACACGAACCGCAACAGCCCAGGGAAATGGGCACAGCATCAATCCCGTCTGAGTTTGAGAAGTGTTTGAACAACTTGGAGCAGTCACCCAAGCTTTTAGACACTACATCCAAAGCCAAGGGTTGTGACCTCTAGGTTTACGTGAGTATATACTCCTGAGTATGACTTTAGGCAGTGTTTTAAGAAACTCGTTTTATGTCCGATCATACCCCAATTCCTTGCAGATTGTGTGGAATGTGGAATCCTTTTGTTTTCACTGCTTGTTAGGACTATAAAAAAGAATATTCGTGCTGGGTGACTCAGAGACAGCCTGTGTATGTTAAGTGTAGTCTACAGGGGATAAAGAGAAGGAAACAAGAAGTACTAATACATCCGGCTAAGTTTGGAAATGGAGATAGCATGAAGAATGAATAACACAAGAAGTAAAGATGGTATTAAAAAGAGTCCACTAGAATGTAATTTAGCAGATGAGAAAGATTTGGGAGGAGTCCCAGGGGGTAATTTTTCATGTAAGGTAATCTGATGGCATACTCTTACCCAATGGTAGGCTTAGTATCAATTAGAAAGTGGTGAAAAGTGACCCCCGAATGGAACGTTATGATCCATTGTTACAGTTGATGTTATTTTTAAGACAAGGAGAAAAATGAGATCCAGTGATATATGCAGACATGGTTTTTACCCTGAAGAATAAACCCAAGTGTCAGAAAGAATGTGGCTTTGATTTGGCCCCATGGGACCTTTAGTCCTAACTTTGGAAAGAGATAAGAGGCAGAAAAGAAAGAGATGTCATTTAGCACTCAGCATAAGGCAGAGATGTTTGAAATTGGCTCAGATTCACCAGGAAGATTGTGTTCTAGGTGTCCAAGACTTAGAGCTGAGTTAGCCCAGGCCAGCACGGGTACACTCCACCTCAGGCAACCACTCCGGCCCCTGAATGAAAGCCAAATGGCCGTGAGGATGAGATGAATAATCCAGGTGAGGGGACAATGTCAGGGACCCCCAGTGACAACCAACACAAGGAATAAAACCAAGAAAGCTTGGCCTTTAGTCACCCCCTTAAGGCAAGTCTTGAGTCCCCCAGGAGAAGCCATGTGGGTGAGCATCTGCTTTTCTACTAGTGACCTCAAGAGTTGGTGGCAAAAAGTTAAAATGGATAGAGAAAACGCTAGCAAAGCAGCAAAAAGATTGGAGTTCATAGTCAAGAGTCAAGAGGCAGACTGAGGTGATAGTGATTTCATATTGACAGAGCTAACCAAACCAGCAGAAGAGTTGGTGATCAAGGTGGCCAGAGCACGTGTGCAGGGACAAATTGCTAGTGGAGCCTTGCAAGGTACAATGGACCAGCTGTGTCCTACTGCAAGCCCTTTGTGGGACGCGAACAATGCAGGCAGCTGTGCAATGTTAACCAGATACCAGGAGATAGTCACATTGGAATTAAGAAATGCCATTCCAAAAGCAATAACTTGGTCAGTAATAGATAACGTTACACAGGGACAGCACAAGTCACCCACTGACTTTGTGGACAGGCTGTGAGCAGCTGCATGTAAATGCGCAGCCCTGCATCCCTGGTCGGATATGGGGAAGCAGCAGTGGGTTTCCCTGATGTCAGGGCAATCTAGCCCAGATGTCAGGCAGAAATTTCAGAAGCTGAAAGAGCCTGTCAAGAGAGACTTAAAGGCCTGAATGAGAAAAGCATAGAAAGTGTATGACAATCAAGAGAGAGAAAATAAAGAAGAGCTCCCTTCAGCCATGGTGGCAGCTCTGGATCGGCACCAGGGAGAGGCCGGACATGGGCGTGGATGAAGCAGAGGCAGGGACGAAAAGAGCAGAGGCAGAGGAGGTTCAAAGCAGCCACAGACCAAGCTGGGGCCAAATCAATGTGCATCTTGTAAGAAATCAGGACACTGGAAATAAGGCCAGTGCCCAGAGTTAGCAGACAAAGTACACAAAACTCTTGCAGCCACTCTAGATGATAAGAAATGACCGAGACTGGCAATTCTTACCCTAGCAGGTTACCGGTTAAAATACAGCTAAAGAATAATAAAGAAGTTGAATTTTTAACTAATTGTGGAGACACATTTTCACTCTTGAATCAAGCACTGATACCCAAAAGTGAAAACTATCTTCAAGCACTAGGAGCCACTGGCCAGCGTGAAAATGCATTCTTCCTGAAACCACTTCGATGTAAAATCAAGAAGAAAATGGGAATACATCAGTTTCTTTATTTACCAAACTCACCCAAATCTGTCCTATGCAGGGATTTGCTTGAAAATTTGGAAGCAACAGTTCCGTTTAGAAAAAGAAAACTTCAATGGAAGGTACCTGAACACAAATGAGTGGTTTCAGCAGTAGGACTGACAACTGACACCAGACCAACAAACAAGAAGAACTAGTTAGAGGAAGTATTGAATCAGGTATACCCAAGAGTATGGGATACTGACAGCCCAGGAAAATCAAAATGAGCAGACCCTATGAAAATTGAGCTACAGACAAGAGTTAAGGCAGTAGTCAGAAAGCAATACCCTTGAAGATTAGAAGCTAGGAAAGGAATAGAGCCAACTATCAATTAAATCCCTGACATCAGGACTGCTGGAAGAATGGCAGCCAAAATTTAATACTGCTACATCAGCAATAAAGAAACCTAATGGAACTTGGAGACTAGTGCCAGATTTCCAGGCAATTAATGGTTTATACCTTACTAGCTTACTAGCTAAGCTTGGAGATGATTTTATTTGGTGCGGGGAAGGTCCATGGGCAGGTGCTGTCGGGAGCTGTTGCCTCTTGGTCTGAGAGACCGGCTCCCCCAGCCCACCCTGCTCTCAGGCCCGGAGGTTGTAATGTGCGCTCGACCGGCAGCCGAAGGAGGGCTCTTGACACCGTGTCTGATGCAACAGGGGTTTTTGAAGGTAGGTCAGAGGGTGCAGGTTGGGTGAGGGTGAGAAGAGGGACAGGAAGAGGCAGGAGCACAAGCACTGTAACATGACACATAAGGCACCTGCAAGCTGCTGGGGAAGCCTCAAGTCTGCTCAGTGAGCCACGTGTGCCCTCAGCATAGGGACAGCCACCTTTCCCTCCGTGAGCCTCACATCCCAGGGTCAGCAAATCAAGAGGCACCAGCCATGCTGTAGGTGACTCAGAGCGAGTGCAGAGGGTCATGGTGGCCAGGGGCCAGAAGCAGGCAGAAAGCCATCGGGGCTGGGGAAAAGGCTCTGCTCTGCTTACAGCGTGGGCTGAGGGCTGGGGGAGCTCCATTTCCCCCTTGAGATGTTGGAGACGGGGCCTTTCACCCTCCTGATAGGGCTGCAGGCAGCCAAAGGAGTACGACGACACAAGGCCGAGAGCGGCAAAGCAAAGAGCCAGCCGTGCGCAACACAGGGAGGTGGCCCAGTGCAAAGCCAGCGTGGCATCCTGAAAGTGCCCGCTGCACTCTCATGTGTCCCCGGCCTGAGAAGGACAGGAATGTCCGTGGTCCAAGAGGGCCTTTCTGTGGCCCCTTTGGGCTCAAAGCTGCTGCTCTTCTGGCTCCATGGAGCCTAAAGCCACAGAGCTCGGCCTCCCCCACAGCAACAGGAACAAGACTTGGATATCAGGCAGTGGAGCTCAATGCCTAAGGCTCAGGGGCAGGGGCCTGCAGTCTGGAGCACAGGGAGGGCACACGCCCAGCCCCATAATTGCTGGCCTCACAGCCCTGAAAGGCCAGGACCAGGGTCTCACACCTGATTCCAGGGGGTCCCTCCCACTAGCCACTGACCTAGAAGCACCAGAGCAGCCGGCTGTCGGGATCAAGGCGGCTGCCAGGCGGCTGCTTATGGCCTCTGCCAGCCAATTGCTCAGGGCTTAGAAGTGCCTCAGCCCCAGGGTCTCCCCCAGCCTGGCCAAGCTTCCCGGCAGCAGCCCCGCAGTCCCACAGCAGCTCCAGAGCAGCCCCATCCAGAGGCACCTGGGAGCCCTCCGCAATGCAGCCAGCAGCGTGCAGCCAGGAGGACACGGATGGTGCTTCCTGCCCGGCACAGGGCTTGAGGCCATCTCCAGGCACCGCTCCGGCAGGGATCCCCGCAGCTCCGGCCCCTGCCCAGTCGCTCTGTGGCCGGCACAAAGGCTTCAGCAGAACCACCAAAGGCCAAGGGGCTTCTGGCTATTTTCCCTGTAACACTGCACACCTGGGCACCTGGCTGAGCACAAGCACCCTTTGCCCCCTCTTCTCCTATGCCCTACTGACCCTGTGCAAGAAAAGAAAGATCCTGGGACTCTGTGTATTGTAAGACATTCTATTCTATTCTACTCTAAGATATTCAATACTCAACAAAAACGAAAATACAAACAGAAAAATCTCAAAGAAGAAAAAGAAAATCCCTGCTGGCTCAAATGGCTCCAGCAGACAGTCTTGCAGATCATCTCTCTGCGGAGCTCCAGCAGAACAGCAAAGCAGTGCCGCACAGACGCAGACGAGGCCGTTTCCTCCATGCACTGCGGAATTGATCTCGCAGCTTACGCCATGGGGAGTAGGGAGCTCTCTGTACGGCCCGGAGAACTAAACAAGATTCAATGGCAGCATCTCTGATTGCAGGACTGCTGTCATAGGCCATTTCTTCAAGGGCTGCAAGAGAGAGGAACAGAGGCAAGGTCAGATCCCGCATGTGCAGGGAGCCCAGGAGAGGCCCCTGCCAGGGCCATCCCGGTCGGCTCTTGCCATGGCCCGCAGGGAGCAGGGAGCAAGGGGATCAGCCCGAATGTGCTGGACACGAATGGCACACGTGGCCCTGAAATCTCGGTGTGCTCTGCCCACGGCTGCAGATCCCTCCGCAGCCGGAGCAGGGCTTGCAGCTGCCCCCTCCAGCCCCCGCGATCAGCCCGCTGCCCTCACTCACTCACCAGTGCAGATCCGCTGCAGCTCTTGCTGCTGCCCCCTCAGGTGCCGCCCGGCCATGCCTGTGAACACAGAGCCTGTCACGGCCCCAGCGGCACAGCTCCCTGCCAGCGGCGCTGCCGGCGCTGTGGCCACACGGGCTGCTGCTGGCCGGGCAGGGCTCAGCCCGGGCCCTTGCCGCACGCTGCCGCCCCAGGGCACGGCTGCCAGAGGGCGGCAGCAGCAACGCCCAGGCCAGGCGGGGCTCCACGGCGCCGGGCCGGGCTGGCGCTGCCGGGGCAGCAGGCGGGGCCGGGGCCGAGCTGCGGCGGGCCGGGCCGGGCCGGGGAGGAGCCGGGCTCGGGACTCACCCATGAACCTGACGGCCGCCTCTCGCAGGGGCTCCTGTGGGCTCTGCAGGTAGCGCAGAGCCCGGCGCAGGTGCTCGGCCGCTCGGCTCCTGTCCTCTGCCAGCTGCAGAGAGCGGCAGGAGGGAAGGGTTGGCGCGGGCTCAGCCCCTGGGCCGGGCGCTGCCTGCGCCCAGCGCCGGCCTCCCCTGCCCGCACAGCCCTGAGGCGCGGCCGGCAGCCGCTGGCCAAGGGCTCCCGAGGGGAGGGGGCGGAGGGCCGGCTGCTGCCCGGGGAGCCGCGATGCCGGCCCGAAGCCCTGCCGGGCCGGGGCTCCAAGGCCACCCGGTTCGGGCCCACGGGAACCTGGAGTAGAGCCCGCACGGCCTCTGGCTGCAGCAGCGGGCACAGCTGCCAGCCCCGCACACTGAGCCCCCAGGGACCTTCGCCATGCTGAGGCTGGGGGGGGTCTCTGCTGTTCTTACCAGGCACTCCTCAAAGCTCTGATCCACGTGTAGCATTTGTTCTATATCCCTCCTCTTCAGGAATCTGGCTGAGGAATGCAGCGTTTCCCGGGAGGCCTGGATACAGCAGAGACGCAGAGATGGCCCCACAGTCCAGGGCACAGGAGCATCCCAGTGGCACAGGCTGGAGGAGGCTGCAGCCCGCAAGGTGCCAGGGCAGGAGGCAGCCCAAGCCCCTGCCAGGGGGACAGCAGGTGGCCACAAGTGCTCACCTCAGCAACAATCTGATTCTCATCATGGCAGTGGAAGTAGAGAGGGAGCAGGCTCTGGCGCACGTGGGACTTGAGGGCCTTTCTTCCCTCTTCTGTTAATAAGTCCAGCATCTCTTGAAAGACAGCCATGGAGCTCAGCTGCACCTGGCTATCATCCTGGATGAAAGGAAAGGGCAAAAGACCTGAGCATCAGCTGCTTCAGGACCCCAGGGCACAGGCCTGCATCTGCACAGGGCACCAAGTGTCCGGGCAGCAGCCAGTGGCCGTGGCTGTGGACACAGAGCCTTACGCTGTCAAAGAGTGGCAGGAGCGCCTCAGCCAGCTGCAGGGCGATGGGGGTGGCTATTGGGGCACCATTATCCAGGAGCAAATATCTCAGTAAAAGAATGCTCATCCTGATCATGTCGCTGTCATTTTCCTCCAGGAGCTCCACAAGACTTCCAGTCAGGCTCCGCAGTTTTTCGGCCTGTGCGGAACACCACTTTGTGAAAGGCCGCCCTGCTGCCGCAGGGCCCAGAGGCCAAAGGCCTGTCCCAAAGCACTGGGGCAGCTGAAGCAGGAGGCAGGAGAGCTGGGAGCAGCTGACCTAGCGGCCGAAGCCCAGGCAAGGCCAAGCGACAATGTTGCCCAGCCCCACGCTGCCTGCACGGCTTCAGCCACTGCCCCCTTCTCACCATCAAGGGATTCTTGCCCAGCACTACGAGGCCTCGGAGTGCCAAGTAACGCCTGGCCATGTGCTCGCTCTGCAGGTTCTGTGCTACGATCTCCAGAACACTGTCACTGCATTCGCTCAAGTCCAGGCACTCGAGGACCTGAAAGGCACAGGGCAGTGACAGGGGAGCCGGCCGGCAGGAGCCCGGAGCTGCACAGGGCCGGGCCCAGGCAGCAGCACAGGGCACGGGCACTGTCCTGGCTGCTGTGGCTGCGAGTGGGCAGAGGGCTGGGAGGCAGCTCAGCCAGGCAGCGCTGGCCTTGAGGCTCACCTCCACAAGGAATGCCAGGGCAGGGAAATCCCAGTATGGCATCTCTTCACCGAGCATGGCGAGCAGGTAGAATGCAACCGCGGAACAAAAGTGGATGGCTAAGCGGCAAATTTCTCTGAAGAGGGGAAAAAGGAAACAAGACCCTGAGCTAGTGAGGCAAACCTCTCCCAGGCGTGACTCATCCAGTTCTCATCTTTCCACAGCACCCTTCCAGCAAGGGGGCGTGGGCCATTTGGCAGTTGGTTGCTCATGGGCACCCTCCTCTGCCAGCCTTTTGCAGTCTGCTTGGCCGTTCCTTTAGTGACAAGGCCCTCTGGCCCATGGCCACCACAGACACTTTGTGGGCCATCTGGGCACAGAGCAGCAATGTCAGAGGCAGTGGGGAGAAGGGGGTCTCACCTGGCAAGCAGAGCCACGGCAAAGTGGTGAGTGTCAAGAGAGAGCAGCGTGTCCCAGGCACACCTGCGCTCCATTGCCACCACCACATCCTCGCAGCGGAGAAGGCAGAGCAGGGACTTCAGGGTGCGCACTGCAAACCTGTGTGCAGAGCAAAGCCCAGGTCACACTGGCAGCACTGGCTCCTTGGCAGGCCACGTGGCAGGGACAGGAGGAGTGGGATGGAGCACCTGTTGGGGCTGGTGGCAAGGCCGTGCTCTTCCTGGCATCCCTTCCAGAAGGTGTCCACTGCCTCTGGCATATCCAGAGTGCTGAAGAACACTTGGAAGAGGAGATGCACAAATAGGCGGGGGAAATACACCTTCAATATCCGTGGCAGACAGGGCACCTGGAGGATCTTCCACATCACCACGGTTGCCTGCAAAGGACAAAGCCCACCGAGACAGCGCTCAGTGCCGAGGTGTGCGTGTGGCAGGGCCCGAGCGTGGCAGGGAGAGGCCCGGAGAGACCTTGGCAGGGGGAGCACGGGGCCTGGTGGGCCTGAAGCTGCCCCTGGGCCAGGTTTCAGGCCAGCGCCTGAGGCAGGGAGATGCGGTGGGGGAAGGAGGATGGAGAGCTGCTGGAGAGGCAGCCTTGGGGCCAGCAAAGGCCAGTTGCAGAAACTCACAGCCAGGGCAAAGACAGCCGTTTCGTCCCCATCGGAGGTGCAGGTGCTGTACTCTGGCCAGCTCCCCAGCACATCCAGGAGGATCAGCTGCGCCAGCTCCACAGTCCTGGCTGAGCCCATGATGGTCTTCCACATGGCCATGGCAGCTCTGCAGGGTTAGAGCTGTGTCTCAGGGGCAGCTGAGCTGGCTGCCATTTCTGCCTGGGCCCACCGCCCCCCTGCCAGCAGCAGCCCGACAGCCCAGCCCAGTGGGGACAGAGCCTGAGAGGCGGCAAGGGAGCGTGGCAGCAGGCTCAGGGGCTGTCATAGCAGGGCAGGGAAAGGGAGCAGCCAGAGGGCCCTGGAACTCTCTGTTGCTCAGACACCTGGGCAGGCTGTACAGGGTGATGGTCTGGGGAGGCCTGAGCCCTGTGGGCAGGTGAGCCCCATACCTGTCACAGGACAGGGCCACACGCAGGAGCGTCATGACTGCGTCATTTGGCTGTGCTTCGGTGAGATCCAGCAGGGTCTTGTCCAGCCTGTGCTCAGCAGAATCATTGGCCATGAGCCACTGGTGGATGTAGCTCACCATGGCAGGCACCTGGAGAAGGCACGGGGAGACTTGGAAAGCTGCCAGAGGGAGCAATGTTCCCAGCTTCCCCAGAGAAGTGCTTCCCTTCCCAACCCACTGCCATGTGGCCTGAAAGGCTCACAGCAACCAGCATGCGTGGCTGGGGAGGCCAAGCAGTTGCTGGGAGGATCAAAGCCTGGCCACAGGCTGCTTACTTGCTTTGGAGTGTATAAATGTTCCTCTACAAGCATAGAGAGCAAGGCAGCACCGGTCTTGCTTTGGAAGATGGGCGAGTACGGTCTGAGGCCTACGCCCGTGGCGATGGTCTCTTCCTCCTCAATTCTCTTGAGGAAGTTGCAAACGAACTGTAGGAGAAGGGCAAGAAGCCGGGGATGTTGCATGGAGTGCTGCACACACGGTGTTGGGCTGAGCAGCAGGCCCAGCCCAGGTGGGGGTGGCTGCAGGTACCTGCGCTGTTCTGCGGAAGCGGCCACGGCTGGACTCCTGCTCCTGTGTGCGCTCCAGGGCTGCATCTGGCAAAGAGCGAGGGCAGCCAGAGATGAGGGACTGTGGGAGAGGCCCGAGAGCACGGCCCAGCCCTGCGCTCCCCAGGCAGGGAGAGCCCCGGGATGCCCCAGGGGATGGAGCACGGCCACTGCGGGGTGTCTGCCCGGCCCCTCTTCCATCCGGTCCATGGGCCTGTCGCCAGGGGATAGCATGGCACAGCACAGCATGGCATGGTGTGGGGCCAAGCTGGCAGCAGGCTCCAGTCCTGTGGCCCAGCCGTGCCACTCACCCTCCTGCGGTGGCTGGAACGGCACCACCGCTTCAGTCTGCTGTGCCGGGGCAGCTCCAGAGCCTTCTTCCTCCTCCTCCACCCAGGCCAGCTCAGGCACTGCCGGGTGTCTCTGCTCCATGTCTCTGCCTGGATTGGTGGCTACTTGCAGGAGAGATGCCCTGGCAAAGCTCCAAGTCACCAAATCAGGCAGGGTGCCTGGAAGGCACCTTCAAGTAAGAAGCCTCAGGAAGGGCTACAGGACAGCAAGTCCTGCACTCGGTCTCAAGGGCTCCTGCCACAAGGACAGGAGACTCCTGTCAAGAACTGTGGGCTGGCCTCAAGGGCACCTGCAGAAGAGAAGCCTCAGGGAGACCACGGGTCAGCAAGTCCTGTGGTCTGGCCTTGAGCTCAGCTGCAGGAACAAGGCTTCAGAAAAGCTCCGGGTGGGACGCGAACGAGCGCGCTGTGCGGGGGGCTCCTCACGGCACCGCTCTGTCCCGTCCTGTCCCGTCGCGTGCTCTGAGCACTGTGGCGAGCTCTTGTCACCGCCAGCTCCTATGTCACCAGGTGTCACAGAGGTCCCTTGGACACCCGTTTCCATTTCACAATGACTGTGTGGCACCGTGTCACCAAGGGCCCTTGCACACACTGCCGCCTGCCTTGGCGCCAGCCCCAGCCCACCCAAAGTGGCCCAGGTTGGAAGGAATGGCTGGCGCCAGGAGTCTAAGCCAGGCCGACAGGATCTTTAAGAAGGGCTCAGAGCATCAGCAAACACTGCCCTGCTCTGTGGGCTCAGGGCAGCAGAAGGATCCCCCAGGGCTGCCGTCACAGCCGTTCTGGAAAGGGCACAGGGCCTTCCAGGGAAGCTGGCACGGCCTCCTTGGGACACGTCCCGGCTGGTGGCCGTCCTGATGTGACACCGCACAAGGAACGTGTGGGCCCGAGCATGAATGCTGCTCTGAGGCCTGGGGCCCGGGGAGCGCTGACATCAGCAGGTGTGGCAGAGTCCCTGGCCAAGCAGACCTGCCACCCCCCGAGCCCTGGCAGCGCTGGTGCCTGTCTCCTGCCCCAGAGACCTGCGCCCCCAGGGAGCTTCTGTGCCAGAAGGAGCCAAAGCCCGCGTGCATGGGGGGCTGTGCTCCTACCTGCAGGGGCTGATGGCAGGAGCACCTGGAGCAAGTGCTGGCACACTTGGTCTCTGTCAGATGATGTTGCTCCTTCCTGAAATGAATTTTTCTCATGGAAGGCATTGGCAGTAGCACCAGAGCACCATCCATTGCTGAGTTTCGCAGGGCAATTAGAATGCCACGTTAACAGTCTGAAATTTCCTTGTGCTTTTCTCACTCTCTTTCCCACATTCTGGAGAAAACAGAATCTGCCCAGCCTCTGCTATTCTCAGCTTCAGTTGCTGCATGTCTTGCTCTGGCAGCTCATGTCCAAACAAAACTGTGTCCCTGCTGAGCACAGCAAGAAGCGGCCACAAAGTGGCAAGTTCCCCAGTGAACATCAAGGCAGATACGTGGAAGTGCAGAGGATAAGGACAAGTCTGGGAGGAGAAGCTCTTCTGTGTCTCTGATGATGGTGCCCACACCCTGAAGCAGCAGCCAAGAGAAGCGCTGGAAGCAGACGGGCGCAGTTTTGGGCAGCAAAATATCAAAAGTTATGAAACCATTAGCCAGAATGCAAAGGATGGAGTGTGGCCCGGAGGGGAAGCCCTAGATGCAGCTGAGACCACTTTGTTCAGCCTGGAGGAGAGTAAAGGGCGTCATTGTGGTCTTCAACCTCCTCCTGAGGGGAATCAGAGGGGCTGCTGCAGCTCTTGTCACTGTTGGGACCAGTGACAGGACTGGAGAAAAGGGCAGGGAGCTGGGACAGGGCAAGTTTCATTTCCGTATCAGGAAAAGGTTTTTCACCCAGAGCACGGTCAGGCACTGGGATGGGTTCCCCATGGACGCAGCCCAGCGGAGCCCGGGCTGGCTCTTGGGAAAACTGCGGCGCTGCGCCAGGAGTGGGGAACGGCCAAGGCGTGGGTTCTGCCTGCGGCTGAACCTGCTGAGCCCCTGCTCAGTGGTTCAGGATCTACTCACTGCAGCACGGAGCAGCCAAAGAGAAGGAGGAGGCTCCTCGATTGTGAGGTTCCACAGGCAAAGGTTTATCCCAAGGGAAGGATTCAGCAGCATAGAGCCGCCAGCACTTCTGTGCATGAGATTTTATCGGGGTACAACTCAGGGGGGTGGATACAAAGGATTGAGCAAGAAGGAATCTGCAGGGGAGGAGCGAGGGCATTCCATCAGTTGCTTGGGACTAATTAGGACAGATGAGAGGAGAGGGTAGGTCACATGGGCCAGAGGGGCTTCCAGCAATAGGGAATTCCAAAGGGGCGGTGCAGTCAGGGATTGGTCCAAGGCAAAAGTGACAGGGAAGGTTCAGGAATAAAGAGCTGGATTATCTTGAGAGGCAGGGAAGGAGCTGGAACAAAGAGCGGGGAATGGCATGAGGGACAGCTTTGAGGGAGGGAAAAACCTAGGGGTAAACCAACTTGGGGAAAATACGGGGTACATGAAAAGAAACCATTCTACGATAACTGATAAATAGACACGAACCGCAACAGCCCAGGGAAATGGGCACAGCATCAATCCCGTCTGAGTTTGAGAAGTGTTTGAACAACTTGGAGCAGTCACCCAAGCTTTTAGACACTACATCCAAAGCCAAGGGTTGTGACCTCTAGGTTTACGTGAGTATATACTCCTGAGTATGACTTTAGGCAGTGTTTTAAGAAACTCGTTTTATGTCCGATCATACCCCAATTCCTTGCAGATTGTGTGGAATGTGGAATCCTTTTGTTTTCACTGCTTGTTAGGACTATAAAAAAGAATATTCGTGCTGGGTGACTCAGAGACAGCCTGTGTATGTTAAGTGTAGTCTACAGGGGATAAAGAGAAGGAAACAAGAAGTACTAATACATCCGGCTAAGTTTGGAAATGGAGATAGCATGAAGAATGAATAACACAAGAAGTAAAGATGGTATTAAAAAGAGTCCACTAGAATGTAATTTAGCAGATGAGAAAGATTTGGGAGGAGTCCCAGGGGGTAATTTTTCATGTAAGGTAATCTGATGGCATACTCTTACCCAATGGTAGGCTTAGTATCAATTAGAAAGTGGTGAAAAGTGACCCCCGAATGGAACGTTATGATCCATTGTTACAGTTGATGTTATTTTTAAGACAAGGAGAAAAATGAGATCCAGTGATATATGCAGACATGGTTTTTACCCTGAAGAATAAACCCAAGTGTCAGAAAGAATGTGGCTTTGATTTGGCCCCATGGGACCTTTAGTCCTAACTTTGGAAAGAGATAAGAGGCAGAAAAGAAAGAGATGTCATTTAGCACTCAGCATAAGGCAGAGATGTTTGAAATTGGCTCAGATTCACCAGGAAGATTGTGTTCTAGGTGTCCAAGACTTAGAGCTGAGTTAGCCCAGGCCAGCACGGGTACACTCCACCTCAGGCAACCACTCCGGCCCCTGAATGAAAGCCAAATGGCCGTGAGGATGAGATGAATAATCCAGGTGAGGGGACAATGTCAGGGACCCCCAGTGACAACCAACACAAGGAATAAAACCAAGAAAGCTTGGCCTTTAGTCACCCCCTTAAGGCAAGTCTTGAGTCCCCCAGGAGAAGCCATGTGGGTGAGCATCTGCTTTTCTACTAGTGACCTCAAGAGTTGGTGGCAAAAAGTTAAAATGGATAGAGAAAACGCTAGCAAAGCAGCAAAAAGATTGGAGTTCATAGTCAAGAGTCAAGAGGCAGACTGAGGTGATAGTGATTTCATATTGACAGAGCTAACCAAACCAGCAGAAGAGTTGGTGATCAAGGTGGCCAGAGCACGTGTGCAGGGACAAATTGCTAGTGGAGCCTTGCAAGGTACAATGGACCAGCTGTGTCCTACTGCAAGCCCTTTGTGGGACGCGAACAATGCAGGCAGCTGTGCAATGTTAACCAGATACCAGGAGATAGTCACATTGGAATTAAGAAATGCCATTCCAAAAGCAATAACTTGGTCAGTAATAGATAACGTTACACAGGGACAGCACAAGTCACCCACTGACTTTGTGGACAGGCTGTGAGCAGCTGCATGTAAATGCGCAGCCCTGCATCCCTGGTCGGATATGGGGAAGCAGCAGTGGGTTTCCCTGATGTCAGGGCAATCTAGCCCAGATGTCAGGCAGAAATTTCAGAAGCTGAAAGAGCCTGTCAAGAGAGACTTAAAGGCCTGAATGAGAAAAGCATAGAAAGTGTATGACAATCAAGAGAGAGAAAATAAAGAAGAGCTCCCTTCAGCCATGGTGGCAGCTCTGGATCGGCACCAGGGAGAGGCCGGACATGGGCGTGGATGAAGCAGAGGCAGGGACGAAAAGAGCAGAGGCAGAGGAGGTTCAAAGCAGCCACAGACCAAGCTGGGGCCAAATCAATGTGCATCTTGTAAGAAATCAGGACACTGGAAATAAGGCCAGTGCCCAGAGTTAGCAGACAAAGTACACAAAACTCTTGCAGCCACTCTAGATGATAAGAAATGACCGAGACTGGCAATTCTTACCCTAGCAGGTTACCGGTTAAAATACAGCTAAAGAATAATAAAGAAGTTGAATTTTTAACTAATTGTGGAGACACATTTTCACTCTTGAATCAAGCACTGATACCCAAAAGTGAAAACTATCTTCAAGCACTAGGAGCCACTGGCCAGCGTGAAAATGCATTCTTCCTGAAACCACTTCGATGTAAAATCAAGAAGAAAATGGGAATACATCAGTTTCTTTATTTACCAAACTCACCCAAATCTGTCCTATGCAGGGATTTGCTTGAAAATTTGGAAGCAACAGTTCCGTTTAGAAAAAGAAAACTTCAATGGAAGGTACCTGAACACAAATGAGTGGTTTCAGCAGTAGGACTGACAACTGACACCAGACCAACAAACAAGAAGAACTAGTTAGAGGAAGTATTGAATCAGGTATACCCAAGAGTATGGGATACTGACAGCCCAGGAAAATCAAAATGAGCAGACCCTATGAAAATTGAGCTACAGACAAGAGTTAAGGCAGTAGTCAGAAAGCAATACCCTTGAAGATTAGAAGCTAGGAAAGGAATAGAGCCAACTATCAATTAAATCCCTGACATCAGGACTGCTGGAAGAATGGCAGCCAAAATTTAATACTGCTACATCAGCAATAAAGAAACCTAATGGAACTTGGAGACTAGTGCCAGATTTCCAGGCAATTAATGGTTTATACCTTACTAGCTTACTAGCTAAGCTTGGAGATGATTTTATTTGGTGCGGGGAAGGTCCATGGGCAGGTGCTGTCGGGAGCTGTTGCCTCTTGGTCTGAGAGACCGGCTCCCCCAGCCCACCCTGCTCTCAGGCCCGGAGGTTGTAATGTGCGCTCGACCGGCAGCCGAAGGAGGGCTCTTGACACCGTGTCTGATGCAACAGGGGTTTTTGAAGGTAGGTCAGAGGGTGCAGGTTGGGTGAGGGTGAGAAGAGGGACAGGAAGAGGCAGGAGCACAAGCACTGTAACATGACACATAAGGCACCTGCAAGCTGCTGGGGAAGCCTCAAGTCTGCTCAGTGAGCCACGTGTGCCCTCAGCATAGGGACAGCCACCTTTCCCTCCGTGAGCCTCACATCCCAGGGTCAGCAAATCAAGAGGCACCAGCCATGCTGTAGGTGACTCAGAGCGAGTGCAGAGGGTCATGGTGGCCAGGGGCCAGAAGCAGGCAGAAAGCCATCGGGGCTGGGGAAAAGGCTCTGCTCTGCTTACAGCGTGGGCTGAGGGCTGGGGGAGCTCCATTTCCCCCTTGAGATGTTGGAGACGGGGCCTTTCACCCTCCTGATAGGGCTGCAGGCAGCCAAAGGAGTACGACGACACAAGGCCGAGAGCGGCAAAGCAAAGAGCCAGCCGTGCGCAACACAGGGAGGTGGCCCAGTGCAAAGCCAGCGTGGCATCCTGAAAGTGCCCGCTGCACTCTCATGTGTCCCCGGCCTGAGAAGGACAGGAATGTCCGTGGTCCAAGAGGGCCTTTCTGTGGCCCCTTTGGGCTCAAAGCTGCTGCTCTTCTGGCTCCATGGAGCCTAAAGCCACAGAGCTCGGCCTCCCCCACAGCAACAGGAACAAGACTTGGATATCAGGCAGTGGAGCTCAATGCCTAAGGCTCAGGGGCAGGGGCCTGCAGTCTGGAGCACAGGGAGGGCACACGCCCAGCCCCATAATTGCTGGCCTCACAGCCCTGAAAGGCCAGGACCAGGGTCTCACACCTGATTCCAGGGGGTCCCTCCCACTAGCCACTGACCTAGAAGCACCAGAGCAGCCGGCTGTCGGGATCAAGGCGGCTGCCAGGCGGCTGCTTATGGCCTCTGCCAGCCAATTGCTCAGGGCTTAGAAGTGCCTCAGCCCCAGGGTCTCCCCCAGCCTGGCCAAGCTTCCCGGCAGCAGCCCCGCAGTCCCACAGCAGCTCCAGAGCAGCCCCATCCAGAGGCACCTGGGAGCCCTCCGCAATGCAGCCAGCAGCGTGCAGCCAGGAGGACACGGATGGTGCTTCCTGCCCGGCACAGGGCTTGAGGCCATCTCCAGGCACCGCTCCGGCAGGGATCCCCGCAGCTCCGGCCCCTGCCCAGTCGCTCTGTGGCCGGCACAAAGGCTTCAGCAGAACCACCAAAGGCCAAGGGGCTTCTGGCTATTTTCCCTGTAACACTGCACACCTGGGCACCTGGCTGAGCACAAGCACCCTTTGCCCCCTCTTCTCCTATGCCCTACTGACCCTGTGCAAGAAAAGAAAGATCCTGGGACTCTGTGTATTGTAAGACATTCTATTCTATTCTACTCTAAGATATTCAATACTCAACAAAAACGAAAATACAAACAGAAAAATCTCAAAGAAGAAAAAGAAAATCCCTGCTGGCTCAAATGGCTCCAGCAGACAGTCTTGCAGATCATCTCTCTGCGGAGCTCCAGCAGAACAGCAAAGCAGTGCCGCACAGACGCAGACGAGGCCGTTTCCTCCATGCACTGCGGAATTGATCTCGCAGCTTACGCCATGGGGAGTAGGGAGCTCTCTGTACGGCCCGGAGAACTAAACAAGATTCAATGGCAGCATCTCTGATTGCAGGACTGCTGTCATAGGCCATTTCTTCAAGGGCTGCAAGAGAGAGGAACAGAGGCAAGGTCAGATCCCGCATGTGCAGGGAGCCCAGGAGAGGCCCCTGCCAGGGCCATCCCGGTCGGCTCTTGCCATGGCCCGCAGGGAGCAGGGAGCAAGGGGATCAGCCCGAATGTGCTGGACACGAATGGCACACGTGGCCCTGAAATCTCGGTGTGCTCTGCCCACGGCTGCAGATCCCTCCGCAGCCGGAGCAGGGCTTGCAGCTGCCCCCTCCAGCCCCCGCGATCAGCCCGCTGCCCTCACTCACTCACCAGTGCAGATCCGCTGCAGCTCTTGCTGCTGCCCCCTCAGGTGCCGCCCGGCCATGCCTGTGAACACAGAGCCTGTCACGGCCCCAGCGGCACAGCTCCCTGCCAGCGGCGCTGCCGGCGCTGTGGCCACACGGGCTGCTGCTGGCCGGGCAGGGCTCAGCCCGGGCCCTTGCCGCACGCTGCCGCCCCAGGGCACGGCTGCCAGAGGGCGGCAGCAGCAACGCCCAGGCCAGGCGGGGCTCCACGGCGCCGGGCCGGGCTGGCGCTGCCGGGGCAGCAGGCGGGGCCGGGGCCGAGCTGCGGCGGGCCGGGCCGGGCCGGGGAGGAGCCGGGCTCGGGACTCACCCATGAACCTGACGGCCGCCTCTCGCAGGGGCTCCTGTGGGCTCTGCAGGTAGCGCAGAGCCCGGCGCAGGTGCTCGGCCGCTCGGCTCCTGTCCTCTGCCAGCTGCAGAGAGCGGCAGGAGGGAAGGGTTGGCGCGGGCTCAGCCCCTGGGCCGGGCGCTGCCTGCGCCCAGCGCCGGCCTCCCCTGCCCGCACAGCCCTGAGGCGCGGCCGGCAGCCGCTGGCCAAGGGCTCCCGAGGGGAGGGGGCGGAGGGCCGGCTGCTGCCCGGGGAGCCGCGATGCCGGCCCGAAGCCCTGCCGGGCCGGGGCTCCAAGGCCACCCGGTTCGGGCCCACGGGAACCTGGAGTAGAGCCCGCACGGCCTCTGGCTGCAGCAGCGGGCACAGCTGCCAGCCCCGCACACTGAGCCCCCAGGGACCTTCGCCATGCTGAGGCTGGGGGGGGTCTCTGCTGTTCTTACCAGGCACTCCTCAAAGCTCTGATCCACGTGTAGCATTTGTTCTATATCCCTCCTCTTCAGGAATCTGGCTGAGGAATGCAGCGTTTCCCGGGAGGCCTGGATACAGCAGAGACGCAGAGATGGCCCCACAGTCCAGGGCACAGGAGCATCCCAGTGGCACAGGCTGGAGGAGGCTGCAGCCCGCAAGGTGCCAGGGCAGGAGGCAGCCCAAGCCCCTGCCAGGGGGACAGCAGGTGGCCACAAGTGCTCACCTCAGCAACAATCTGATTCTCATCATGGCAGTGGAAGTAGAGAGGGAGCAGGCTCTGGCGCACGTGGGACTTGAGGGCCTTTCTTCCCTCTTCTGTTAATAAGTCCAGCATCTCTTGAAAGACAGCCATGGAGCTCAGCTGCACCTGGCTATCATCCTGGATGAAAGGAAAGGGCAAAAGACCTGAGCATCAGCTGCTTCAGGACCCCAGGGCACAGGCCTGCATCTGCACAGGGCACCAAGTGTCCGGGCAGCAGCCAGTGGCCGTGGCTGTGGACACAGAGCCTTACGCTGTCAAAGAGTGGCAGGAGCGCCTCAGCCAGCTGCAGGGCGATGGGGGTGGCTATTGGGGCAGCATTATCCAGGAGCAAATATCTCAGTAAAAGAATGCTCATCCTGATCATGTCGCTGTCATTTTCCTCCAGGAGCTCCACAAGACTTCCAGTCAGGCTCCGCAGTTTTTCGGCCTGTGCGGAACACCACTTTGTGAAAGGCCGCCCTGCTGCCGCAGGGCCCAGAGGCCAAAGGCCTGTCCCAAAGCACTGGGGCAGCTGAAGCAGGAGGCAGGAGAGCTGGGAGCAGCTGACCTAGCGGCCGAAGCCCAGGCAAGGCCAAGCGACAATGTTGCCCAGCCCCACGCTGCCTGCACGGCTTCAGCCACTGCCCCCTTCTCACCATCAAGGGATTCTTGCCCAGCACTACGAGGCCTCGGAGTGCCAAGTAACGCCTGGCCATGTGCTCGCTCTGCAGGTTCTGTGCTACGATCTCCAGAACACTGTCACTGCATTCGCTCAAGTCCAGGCACTCGAGGACCTGAAAGGCACAGGGCAGTGACAGGGGAGCCGGCCGGCAGGAGCCCGGAGCTGCACAGGGCCGGGCCCAGGCAGCAGCACAGGGCACGGGCACTGTCCTGGCTGCTGTGGCTGCGAGTGGGCAGAGGGCTGGGAGGCAGCTCAGCCAGGCAGCGCTGGCCTTGAGGCTCACCTCCACAAGGAATGCCAGGGCAGGGAAATCCCAGTATGGCATCTCTTCACCGAGCATGGCGAGCAGGTAGAATGCAACCGCGGAACAAAAGTGGATGGCTAAGCGGCAAATTTCTCTGAAGAGGGGAAAAAGGAAACAAGACCCTGAGCTAGTGAGGCAAACCTCTCCCAGGCGTGACTCATCCAGTTCTCATCTTTCCACAGCACCCTTCCAGCAAGGGGGCGTGGGCCATTTGGCAGTTGGTTGCTCATGGGCACCCTCCTCTGCCAGCCTTTTGCAGTCTGCTTGGCCGTTCCTTTAGTGACAAGGCCCTCTGGCCCATGGCCACCACAGACACTTTGTGGGCCATCTGGGCACAGAGCAGCAATGTCAGAGGCAGTGGGGAGAAGGGGGTCTCACCTGGCAAGCAGAGCCACGGCAAAGTGGTGAGTGTCAAGAGAGAGCAGCGTGTCCCAGGCACACCTGCGCTCCATTGCCACCACCACATCCTCGCAGCGGAGAAGGCAGAGCAGGGACTTCAGGGTGCGCACTGCAAACCTGTGTGCAGAGCAAAGCCCAGGTCACACTGGCAGCACTGGCTCCTTGGCAGGCCACGTGGCAGGGACAGGAGGAGTGGGATGGAGCACCTGTTGGGGCTGGTGGCAAGGCCGTGCTCTTCCTGGCATCCCTTCCAGAAGGTGTCCACTGCCTCTGGCATATCCAGAGTGCTGAAGAACACTTGGAAGAGGAGATGCACAAATAGGCGGGGGAAATACACCTTCAATATCCGTGGCAGACAGGGCACCTGGAGGATCTTCCACATCACCACGGTTGCCTGCAAAGGACAAAGCCCACCGAGACAGCGCTCAGTGCCGAGGTGTGCGTGTGGCAGGGCCCGAGCGTGGCAGGGAGAGGCCCGGAGAGACCTTGGCAGGGGGAGCACGGGGCCTGGTGGGCCTGAAGCTGCCCCTGGGCCAGGTTTCAGGCCAGCGCCTGAGGCAGGGAGATGCGGTGGGGGAAGGAGGATGGAGAGCTGCTGGAGAGGCAGCCTTGGGGCCAGCAAAGGCCAGTTGCAGAAACTCACAGCCAGGGCAAAGACAGCCGTTTCGTCCCCATCGGAGGTGCAGGTGCTGTACTCTGGCCAGCTCCCCAGCACATCCAGGAGGATCAGCTGCGCCAGCTCCACAGTCCTGGCTGAGCCCATGATGGTCTTCCACATGGCCATGGCAGCTCTGCAGGGTTAGAGCTGTGTCTCAGGGGCAGCTGAGCTGGCTGCCATTTCTGCCTGGGCCCACCGCCCCCCTGCCAGCAGCAGCCCGACAGCCCAGCCCAGTGGGGACAGAGCCTGAGAGGCGGCAAGGGAGCGTGGCAGCAGGCTCAGGGGCTGTCATAGCAGGGCAGGGAAAGGGAGCAGCCAGAGGGCCCTGGAACTCTCTGTTGCTCAGACACCTGGGCAGGCTGTACAGGGTGATGGTCTGGGGAGGCCTGAGCCCTGTGGGCAGGTGAGCCCCATACCTGTCACAGGACAGGGCCACACGCAGGAGCGTCATGACTGCGTCATTTGGCTGTGCTTCGGTGAGATCCAGCAGGGTCTTGTCCAGCCTGTGCTCAGCAGAATCATTGGCCATGAGCCACTGGTGGATGTAGCTCACCATGGCAGGCACCTGGAGAAGGCACGGGGAGACTTGGAAAGCTGCCAGAGGGAGCAATGTTCCCAGCTTCCCCAGAGAAGTGCTTCCCTTCCCAACCCACTGCCATGTGGCCTGAAAGGCTCACAGCAACCAGCATGCGTGGCTGGGGAGGCCAAGCAGTTGCTGGGAGGATCAAAGCCTGGCCACAGGCTGCTTACTTGCTTTGGAGTGTATAAATGTTCCTCTACAAGCATAGAGAGCAAGGCAGCACCGGTCTTGCTTTGGAAGATGGGCGAGTACGGTCTGAGGCCTACGCCCGTGGCGATGGTCTCTTCCTCCTCAATTCTCTTGAGGAAGTTGCAAACGAACTGTAGGAGAAGGGCAAGAAGCCGGGGATGTTGCATGGAGTGCTGCACACACGGTGTTGGGCTGAGCAGCAGGCCCAGCCCAGGTGGGGGTGGCTGCAGGTACCTGCGCTGTTCTGCGGAAGCGGCCACGGCTGGACTCCTGCTCCTGTGTGCGCTCCAGGGCTGCATCTGGCAAAGAGCGAGGGCAGCCAGAGATGAGGGACTGTGGGAGAGGCCCGAGAGCACGGCCCAGCCCTGCGCTCCCCAGGCAGGGAGAGCCCCGGGATGCCCCAGGGGATGGAGCACGGCCACTGCGGGGTGTCTGCCCGGCCCCTCTTCCATCCGGTCCATGGGCCTGTCGCCAGGGGATAGCATGGCACAGCACAGCATGGCATGGTGTGGGGCCAAGCTGGCAGCAGGCTCCAGTCCTGTGGCCCAGCCGTGCCACTCACCCTCCTGCGGTGGCTGGAACGGCACCACCGCTTCAGTCTGCTGTGCCGGGGCAGCTCCAGAGCCTTCTTCCTCCTCCTCCACCCAGGCCAGCTCAGGCACTGCCGGGTGTCTCTGCTCCATGTCTCTGCCTGGATTGGTGGCTACTTGCAGGAGAGATGCCCTGGCAAAGCTCCAAGTCACCAAATCAGGCAGGGTGCCTGGAAGGCACCTTCAAGTAAGAAGCCTCAGGAAGGGCTACAGGACAGCAAGTCCTGCACTCGGTCTCAAGGGCTCCTGCCACAAGGACAGGAGACTCCTGTCAAGAACTGTGGGCTGGCCTCAAGGGCACCTGCAGAAGAGAAGCCTCAGGGAGACCACGGGTCAGCAAGTCCTGTGGTCTGGCCTTGAGCTCAGCTGCAGGAACAAGGCTTCAGAAAAGCTCCGGGTGGGACGCGAACGAGCGCGCTGTGCGGGGGGCTCCTCACGGCACCGCTCTGTCCCGTCCTGTCCCGTCGCGTGCTCTGAGCACTGTGGCGAGCTCTTGTCACCGCCAGCTCCTATGTCACCAGGTGTCACAGAGGTCCCTTGGACACCCGTTTCCATTTCACAATGACTGTGTGGCACCGTGTCACCAAGGGCCCTTGCACACACTGCCGCCTGCCTTGGCGCCAGCCCCAGCCCACCCAAAGTGGCCCAGGTTGGAAGGAATGGCTGGCGCCAGGAGTCTAAGCCAGGCCGACAGGATCTTTAAGAAGGGCTCAGAGCATCAGCAAACACTGCCCTGCTCTGTGGGCTCAGGGCAGCAGAAGGATCCCCCAGGGCTGCCGTCACAGCCGTTCTGGAAAGGGCACAGGGCCTTCCAGGGAAGCTGGCACGGCCTCCTTGGGACACGTCCCGGCTGGTGGCCGTCCTGATGTGACACCGCACAAGGAACGTGTGGGCCCGAGCATGAATGCTGCTCTGAGGCCTGGGGCCCGGGGAGCGCTGACATCAGCAGGTGTGGCAGAGTCCCTGGCCAAGCAGACCTGCCACCCCCCGAGCCCTGGCAGCGCTGGTGCCTGTCTCCTGCCCCAGAGACCTGCGCCCCCAGGGAGCTTCTGTGCCAGAAGGAGCCAAAGCCCGCGTGCATGGGGGGCTGTGCTCCTACCTGCAGGGGCTGATGGCAGGAGCACCTGGAGCAAGTGCTGGCACACTTGGTCTCTGTCAGATGATGTTGCTCCTTCCTGAAATGAATTTTTCTCATGGAAGGCATTGGCAGTAGCACCAGAGCACCATCCATTGCTGAGTTTCGCAGGGCAATTAGAATGCCACGTTAACAGTCTGAAATTTCCTTGTGCTTTTCTCACTCTCTTTCCCACATTCTGGAGAAAACAGAATCTGCCCAGCCTCTGCTATTCTCAGCTTCAGTTGCTGCATGTCTTGCTCTGGCAGCTCATGTCCAAACAAAACTGTGTCCCTGCTGAGCACAGCAAGAAGCGGCCACAAAGTGGCAAGTTCCCCAGTGAACATCAAGGCAGATACGTGGAAGTGCAGAGGATAAGGACAAGTCTGGGAGGAGAAGCTCTTCTGTGTCTCTGATGATGGTGCCCACACCCTGAAGCAGCAGCCAAGAGAAGCGCTGGAAGCAGACGGGCGCAGTTTTGGGCAGCAAAATATCAAAAGTTATGAAACCATTAGCCAGAATGCAAAGGATGGAGTGTGGCCCGGAGGGGAAGCCCTAGATGCAGCTGAGACCACTTTGTTCAGCCTGGAGGAGAGTAAAGGGCGTCATTGTGGTCTTCAACCTCCTCCTGAGGGGAATCAGAGGGGCTGCTGCAGCTCTTGTCACTGTTGGGACCAGTGACAGGACTGGAGAAAAGGGCAGGGAGCTGGGACAGGGCAAGTTTCATTTCCGTATCAGGAAAAGGTTTTTCACCCAGAGCACGGTCAGGCACTGGGATGGGTTCCCCATGGACGCAGCCCAGCGGAGCCCGGGCTGGCTCTTGGGAAAACTGCGGCGCTGCGCCAGGAGTGGGGAACGGCCAAGGCGTGGGTTCTGCCTGCGGCTGAACCTGCTGAGCCCCTGCTCAGTGGTTCAGGATCTACTCACTGCAGCACGGAGCAGCCAAAGAGAAGGAGGAGGCTCCTCGATTGTGAGGTTCCACAGGCAAAGGTTTATCCCAAGGGAAGGATTCAGCAGCATAGAGCCGCCAGCACTTCTGTGCATGAGATTTTATCGGGGTACAACTCAGGGGGGTGGATACAAAGGATTGAGCAAGAAGGAATCTGCAGGGGAGGAGCGAGGGCATTCCATCAGTTGCTTGGGACTAATTAGGACAGATGAGAGGAGAGGGTAGGTCACATGGGCCAGAGGGGCTTCCAGCAATAGGGAATTCCAAAGGGGCGGTGCAGTCAGGGATTGGTCCAAGGCAAAAGTGACAGGGAAGGTTCAGGAATAAAGAGCTGGATTATCTTGAGAGGCAGGGAAGGAGCTGGAACAAAGAGCGGGGAATGGCATGAGGGACAGCTTTGAGGGAGGGAAAAACCTAGGGGTAAACCAACTTGGGGAAAATACGGGGTACATGAAAAGAAACCATTCTACGATAACTGATAAATAGACACGAACCGCAACAGCCCAGGGAAATGGGCACAGCATCAATCCCGTCTGAGTTTGAGAAGTGTTTGAACAACTTGGAGCAGTCACCCAAGCTTTTAGACACTACATCCAAAGCCAAGGGTTGTGACCTCTAGGTTTACGTGAGTATATACTCCTGAGTATGACTTTAGGCAGTGTTTTAAGAAACTCGTTTTATGTCCGATCATACCCCAATTCCTTGCAGATTGTGTGGAATGTGGAATCCTTTTGTTTTCACTGCTTGTTAGGACTATAAAAAAGAATATTCGTGCTGGGTGACTCAGAGACAGCCTGTGTATGTTAAGTGTAGTCTACAGGGGATAAAGAGAAGGAAACAAGAAGTACTAATACATCCGGCTAAGTTTGGAAATGGAGATAGCATGAAGAATGAATAACACAAGAAGTAAAGATGGTATTAAAAAGAGTCCACTAGAATGTAATTTAGCAGATGAGAAAGATTTGGGAGGAGTCCCAGGGGGTAATTTTTCATGTAAGGTAATCTGATGGCATACTCTTACCCAATGGTAGGCTTAGTATCAATTAGAAAGTGGTGAAAAGTGACCCCCGAATGGAACGTTATGATCCATTGTTACAGTTGATGTTATTTTTAAGACAAGGAGAAAAATGAGATCCAGTGATATATGCAGACATGGTTTTTACCCTGAAGAATAAACCCAAGTGTCAGAAAGAATGTGGCTTTGATTTGGCCCCATGGGACCTTTAGTCCTAACTTTGGAAAGAGATAAGAGGCAGAAAAGAAAGAGATGTCATTTAGCACTCAGCATAAGGCAGAGATGTTTGAAATTGGCTCAGATTCACCAGGAAGATTGTGTTCTAGGTGTCCAAGACTTAGAGCTGAGTTAGCCCAGGCCAGCACGGGTACACTCCACCTCAGGCAACCACTCCGGCCCCTGAATGAAAGCCAAATGGCCGTGAGGATGAGATGAATAATCCAGGTGAGGGGACAATGTCAGGGACCCCCAGTGACAACCAACACAAGGAATAAAACCAAGAAAGCTTGGCCTTTAGTCACCCCCTTAAGGCAAGTCTTGAGTCCCCCAGGAGAAGCCATGTGGGTGAGCATCTGCTTTTCTACTAGTGACCTCAAGAGTTGGTGGCAAAAAGTTAAAATGGATAGAGAAAACGCTAGCAAAGCAGCAAAAAGATTGGAGTTCATAGTCAAGAGTCAAGAGGCAGACTGAGGTGATAGTGATTTCATATTGACAGAGCTAACCAAACCAGCAGAAGAGTTGGTGATCAAGGTGGCCAGAGCACGTGTGCAGGGACAAATTGCTAGTGGAGCCTTGCAAGGTACAATGGACCAGCTGTGTCCTACTGCAAGCCCTTTGTGGGACGCGAACAATGCAGGCAGCTGTGCAATGTTAACCAGATACCAGGAGATAGTCACATTGGAATTAAGAAATGCCATTCCAAAAGCAATAACTTGGTCAGTAATAGATAACGTTACACAGGGACAGCACAAGTCACCCACTGACTTTGTGGACAGGCTGTGAGCAGCTGCATGTAAATGCGCAGCCCTGCATCCCTGGTCGGATATGGGGAAGCAGCAGTGGGTTTCCCTGATGTCAGGGCAATCTAGCCCAGATGTCAGGCAGAAATTTCAGAAGCTGAAAGAGCCTGTCAAGAGAGACTTAAAGGCCTGAATGAGAAAAGCATAGAAAGTGTATGACAATCAAGAGAGAGAAAATAAAGAAGAGCTCCCTTCAGCCATGGTGGCAGCTCTGGATCGGCACCAGGGAGAGGCTGGACGTGGGCGTGGATGAAGCAGAGGCAGGGACGAAAAGAGCAGAGGCAGAGGAGGTTCAAAGCAGCCACAGACCAAGCTGGGGCCAAATCAATGTGCATCTTGTAAGAAATCAGGACACTGGAAATAAGGCCAGTGCCCAGAGTTAGCAGACAAAGTACACAAAACTCTTGCAGCCACTCTAGATGATAAGAAATGACCGAGACTGGCAATTCTTACCCTAGCAGGTTACCGGTTAAAATACAGCTAAAGAATAATAAAGAAGTTGAATTTTTAACTAATTGTGGAGACACATTTTCACTCTTGAATCAAGCACTGATACCCAAAAGTGAAAACTATCTTCAAGCACTAGGAGCCACTGGCCAGCGTGAAAATGCATTCTTCCTGAAACCACTTCGATGTAAAATCAAGAAGAAAATGGGAATACATCAGTTTCTTTATTTACCAAACTCACCCAAATCTGTCCTATGCAGGGATTTGCTTGAAAATTTGGAAGCAACAGTTCCGTTTAGAAAAAGAAAACTTCAATGGAAGGTACCTGAACACAAATGAGTGGTTTCAGCAGTAGGACTGACAACTGACACCAGACCAACAAACAAGAAGAACTAGTTAGAGGAAGTATTGAATCAGGTATACCCAAGAGTATGGGATACTGACAGCCCAGGAAAATCAAAATGAGCAGACCCTATGAAAATTGAGCTACAGACAAGAGTTAAGGCAGTAGTCAGAAAGCAATACCCTTGAAGATTAGAAGCTAGGAAAGGAATAGAGCCAACTATCAATTAAATCCCTGACATCAGGACTGCTGGAAGAATGGCAGCCAAAATTTAATACTGCTACATCAGCAATAAAGAAACCTAATGGAACTTGGAGACTAGTGCCAGATTTCCAGGCAATTAATGGTTTATACCTTACTAGCTTACTAGCTACGCTTGGAGATGATTTTATTTGGTGCGGGGAAGGTCCATGGGCAGGTGCTGTCGGGAGCCGTTCCCTCTTGGTCTGAGAGACCGGCTCCCCCAGCCCACCCTGCTCTCAGGCCCGGAGGTTGTAATGTGCGCTCGACCGGCAGCCGAAGGAGGGCTCTTGACACCGTGTCTGATGCAACAGGGGTTTTTGAAGGTAGGTCAGAGGGTGCAGGTTGGGTGAGGGTGAGAAGAGGGACAGGAAGAGGCAGGAGCACAAGCACTGTAACATGACACATAAGGCACCTGCAAGCTGCTGGGGAAGCCTCAAGTCTGCTCAGTGAGCCACGTGTGCCCTCAGCATAGGGACAGCCACCTTTCCCTCCATGAGCCTCACATCCCAGGGTCAGCAAATCAAGAGGCACCAGCCATGCTGTAGGTGACTCAGAGCGAGTGCAGAGGGTCATGGTGGCCAGGGGCCAGAAGCAGGCAGAAAGCCATCGGGGCTGGGGAAAAGGCTCTGCTCTGCTTACAGCGTGGGCTGAGGGCTGGGGGAGCTCCATTTCCCCCTTGAGATGTTGGAGACGGGGCCTTTCACCCTCCTGATAGGGCTGCAGGCAGCCAAAGGAGTACGACGACACAAGGCCGA
Source organism: Ammospiza caudacuta (assembly GCF_027887145.1). NCBI lineage: Eukaryota > Metazoa > Chordata > Aves > Passeriformes > Passerellidae > Ammospiza > Ammospiza caudacuta. Next base: position 757,539 of record NC_080611.1, read on the forward strand.
GAGCGGCAAAGCAAAGAGCCAGCCGTGCGCAACACAGGGAGGTGGCCCAGTGCAAAGCCAGCGTGGCATCCTGAAAGTGCCCGCTGCACTCTCATGTGTCCCCGGCCTGAGAAGGACAGGAATGTCCGTGGTCCAAGAGGGCCTTTCTGTGGCCCCTTTGGGCTCAAAGCTGCTGCTCTTCTGGCTCCATGGAGCCTAAAGCCACAGAGCTCGGCCTCCCCCACAGCAACAGGAACAAGACTTGGATATCAGGCAATGGAGCTCAATGCCTAAGGCTCAGGGGCAGGGGCCTGCAGTCTGGAGCACAGGGAGGGCACACGCCCAGCCCCATAATTGCTGGCCTCACAGCCCTGAAAGGCCAGGACCAGGGTCTCACACCTGATTCCAGGGGGTCCCTCCCACTAGCCACTGACCTAGAAGCACCAGAGCAGCCGGCTGTCGGGATCAAGGCGGCTGCCAGGCGGCTGCTTATGGCCTCTGCCAGCCAATTGCTCAGGGCTTAGAAGTGCCTCAGCCCCAGGGTCTCCCCCAGCCTGGCCAAGCTTCCCGGCAGCAGCCCCGCAGTCCCACAGCAGCTCCAGAGCAGCCCCATCCAGAGGCACCTGGGAGCCCTCTGCAATGCAGCCAGCAGCGTGCAGCCAGGAGGACACGGATGGTGCTTCCTGCCCGGCACAGGGCTTGAGGCCATCTCCAGGCACCGCTCCGGCAGGGATCCCCGCAGCTCCGGCCCCTGCCCAGTCGCTCTGTGGCCGGCACAAAGGCTTCAGCAGAACCACCAAAGGCCAAGGGGCTTCTGGCTATTTTCCCTGTAACACTGCACACCTGGGCACCTGGCTGAGCACAAGCACCCTTTGCCCCCTCTTCTCCTATGCCCTACTGACCCTGTGCAAGAAAAGAAAGATCCTGGGACTCTGTGTATTGTAAGACATTCTATTCTATTCTACTCTAAGATATTCAATACTCAACAAAAACGAAAATACAAACAGAAAAATCTCAAAGAAGAAAAAGAAAATCCCTGCTGGCTCAAATGGCTCCAGCAGACAGTCTTGCAGATCATCTCTCTGCGGAGCTCCAGCAGAACAGCAAAGCAGTGCCGCACAGACGCAGACGAGGCCGTTTCCTCCATGCACTGCGGAATTGATCTCGCAGCTTACGCCATGGGGAGTAGGGAGCTCTCTGTACGGCCCGGAGAACTAAACAAGATTCAATGGCAGCATCTCTGATTGCAGGACTGCTGTCATAGGCCATTTCTTCAAGGGCTGCAAGAGAGAGGAACAGAGGCAAGGTCAGATCCCGCATGTGCAGGGAGCCCAGGAGAGGCCCCTGCCAGGGCCATCCCGGTCGGCTCTTGCCATGGCCCGCAGGGAGCAGGGAGCAAGGGGATCAGCCCGAATGTGCTGGACACGAATGGCACACGTGGCCCTGAAATCTCGGTGTGCTCTGCCCACGGCTGCAGATCCCTCCGCAGCCGGAGCAGGGCTTGCAGCTGCCCCCTCCAGCCCCCGCGATCAGCCCGCTGCCCTCACTCACTCACCAGTGCAGATCCGCTGCAGCTCTTGCTGCTGCCCCCTCAGGTGCCGCCCGGCCATGCCTGTGAACACAGAGCCTGTCACGGCCCCAGCGGCACAGCTCCCTGCCAGCGGCGCTGCCGGCGCTGTGGCCACACGGGCTGCTGCTGGCCGGGCAGGGCTCAGCCCGGGCCCTTGCCGCACGCTGCCGCCCCAGGGCACGGCTGCCAGAGGGCGGCAGCAGCAACGCCCAGGCCAGGCGGGGCTCCACGGCGCCGGGCCGGGCTGGCGCTGCCGGGGCAGCAGGCGGGGCCGGGGCCGAGCTGCGGCGGGCCGGGCCGGGCCGGGGAGGAGCCGGGCTCGGGACTCACCCATGAACCTGACGGCCGCCTCTCGCAGGGGCTCCTGTGGGCTCTGCAGGTAGCGCAGAGCCCGGCGCAGGTGCTCGGCCGCTCGGCTCCTGTCCTCTGCCAGCTGCAGAGAGCGGCAGGAGGGAAGGGTTGGCGCGGGCTCAGCCCCTGGGCCGGGCGCTGCCTGCGCCCAGCGCCGGCCTCCCCTGCCCTCACAGCCCTGAGGCGCGGCCGGCAGCCGCTGACCAAGGGCTCCCGAGGGGAGGGGGCGGAGGGCCGGCTGCTGCCCGGGGAGCCGCGATGCCGGCCCGAAGCCCTGCCGGGCCGGGGCTCCAAGGCCACCCGGTTCGGGCCCACGGGAACCTGGAGTAGAGCCCGCGCGGCCTCTGGCTGCAGCAGCGGGCACAGCTGCCAGCCCCGCACACTGAGCCCCCAGGGACCTTCGCCATGCTGAGGCTGGGGGGGGTCTCTGCTGTTCTTACCAGGCACTCCTCAAAGCTCTGATCCACGTGTAGCATTTGTTCTATATCCCTCCTCTTCAGGAATCTGGCTGAGGAATGCAGCGTTTCCCGGGAGGCCTGGATACAGCAGAGACGCAGAGATGGCCCCACAGTCCAGGGCACAGGAGCATCCCAGTGGCACAGGCTGGAGGAGGCTGCAGCCCGCAAGGTGCCAGGGCAGGAGGCAGCCCAAGCCCCTGCCAGGGGGACAGCAGGTGGCCACAAGTGCTCACCTCAGCAACAATCTGATTCTCATCATGGCAGTGGAAGTAGAGAGGGAGCAGGCTCTGGCGCACGTGGGACTTGAGGGCCTTTCTTCCCTCTTCTGTTAATAAGTCCAGCATCTCTTGAAAGACAGCCATGGAGCTCAGCTGCACCTGGCTATCATCCTGGATGAAAGGAAAGGGCAAAAGACCTGAGCATCAGCTGCTTCAGGACCCCAGGGCACAGGCCTGCATCTGCACAGGGCACCAAGTGTCCGGGCAGCAGCCAGTGGCCGTGGCTGTGGACACAGAGCCTTACGCTGTCAAAGAGTGGCAGGAGCGCCTCAGCCAGCTGCAGGGCGATGGGGGTGGCTATTGGGGCAGCATTATCCAGGAGCAAATATCTCAGTAAAAGAATGCTCATCCTGATCATGTCGCTGTCATTTTCCTCCAGGAGCTCCACAAGACTTCCAGTCAGGCTCCGCAGTTTTTCGGCCTGTGCGGAACACCACTTTGTGAAAGGCCGCCCTGCTGCCGCAGGGCCCAGAGGCCAAAGGCCTGTCCCAAAGCACTGGGGCAGCTGAAGCAGGAGGCAGGAGAGCTGGGAGCAGCTGACCTAGCGGCCGAAGCCCAGGCAAGGCCAAGCGACAATGTTGCCCAGCCCCACGCTGCCTGCACGGCTTCAGCCACTGCCCCCTTCTCACCATCAAGGGATTCTTGCCCAGCACTACGAGGCCTCGGAGTGCCAAGTAACGCCTGGCCATGTGCTCGCTCTGCAGGTTCTGTGCTACGATCTCCAGAACACTGTCACTGCATTCGCTCAAGTCCAGGCACTCGAGGACCTGAAAGGCACAGGGCAGTGACAGGGGAGCCGGCCGGCAGGAGCCCGGAGCTGCACAGGGCCGGGCCCAGGCAGCAGCACAGGGCACGGGCACTGTCCTGGCTGCTGTGGCTGCGAGTGGGCAGAGGGCTGGGAGGCAGCTCAGCCAGGCAGCGCTGGCCTTGAGGCTCACCTCCACAAGGAATGCCAGGGCAGGGAAATCCCAGTATGGCATCTCTTCACCGAGCATGGCGAGCAGGTAGAATGCAACCGCGGAACAAAAGTGGATGGCTAAGCGGCAAATTTCTCTGAAGAGGGGAAAAAGGAAACAAGACCCTGAGCTAGTGAGGCAAACCTCTCCCAGGCGTGACTCATCCAGTTCTCATCTTTCCACAGCACCCTTCCAGCAAGGGGGCGTGGGCCATTTGGCAGTTGGTTGCTCATGGGCACCCTCCTCTGCCAGCCTTTTGCAGTCTGCTTGGCCGTTCCTTTAGTGACAAGGCCCTCTGGCCCATGGCCACCACAGACACTTTGTGGGCCATCTGGGCACAGAGCAGCAATGTCAGAGGCAGTGGGGAGAAGGGGGTCTCACCTGGCAAGCAGAGCCACGGCAAAGTGGTGAGTGTCAAGAGAGAGCAGCGTGTCCCAGGCACACCTGCGCTCCATTGCCACCACCACATCCTCGCAGCGGAGAAGGCAGAGCAGGGACTTCAGGGTGCGCACTGCAAACCTGTGTGCAGAGCAAAGCCCAGGTCACACTGGCAGCACTGGCTCCTTGGCAGGCCACATGGCAGGGACAGGAGGAGTGGGATGGAGCACCTGTTGGGGCTGGTGGCAAGGCCGTGCTCTTCCTGGCATCCCTTCCAGAAGGTGTCCACTGCCTCTGGCATATCCAGAGTGCTGAAGAACACTTGGAAGAGGAGATGCACAAATAGGCGGGGGAAATACACCTTCAATATCCGTGGCAGACAGGGCACCTGGAGGATCTTCCACATCACCACGGTTGCCTGCAAAGGACAAAGCCCACCGAGACAGCGCTCAGTGCCGAGGTGTGCGTGTGGCAGGGCCCGAGCGTGGCAGGGAGAGGCCCGGAGAGACCTTGGCAGGGGGAGCACGGGGCCTGGTGGGCCTGAAGCTGCCCCTGGGCCAGGTTTCAGGCCAGCGCCTGAGGCAGGGAGATGCGGTGGGGGAAGGAGGATGGAGAGCTGCTGGAGAGGCAGCCTTGGGGCCAGCAAAGGCCAGTTGCAGAAACTCACAGCCAGGGCAAAGACAGCCGTTTCGTCCCCATCGGAGGTGCAGGTGCTGTACTCTGGCCAGCTCCCCAGCACATCCAGGAGGATCAGCTGCGCCAGCTCCACAGTCCTGGCTGAGCCCATGATGGTCTTCCACATGGCCATGGCAGCTCTGCAGGGTTAGAGCTGTGTCTCAGGGGCAGCTGAGCTGGCTGCCATTTCTGCCTGGGCCCACCGCCCCCCTGCCAGCAGCAGCCCGACAGCCCAGCCCAGTGGGGACAGAGCCCTGAGAGGCGGCAAGGGAGCGTGGCAGCAGGCTCAGGGGCTGTCATAGCAGGGCAGGGAAAGGGAGCAGCCAGAGGGCCCTGGAACTCTCTGTTGCTCAGACACCTGGGCAGGCTGTACAGGGTGATGGTCTGGGGAGGCCTGAGCCCTGTGGGCAGGTGAGCCCCATACCTGTCACAGGACGGGGCCACACGCAGGAGCGTGATGACTGCGTCATTTGGCTGTGCTTCGGTGAGATCCAGCAGGGTCTTGTCCAGCCTGTGCTCAGCAGAATCATTGGCCATGAGCCACTGGTGGATGTAGCTCACCATGGCAGGCACCTGGAGAAGGCACGGGGAGACTTGGAAAGCTGCCAGAGGGAGCAATGTTCCCAGCTTCCCCAGAGAAGTGCTTCCCTTCCCAACCCACTGCCATGTGGCCTGAAAGGCTCACAGCAACCAGCATGCGTGGCTGGGGAGGCCAAGCAGTTGCTGGGAGGATCAAAGCCTGGCCACAGGCTGCTTACTTGCTTTGGAGTGTATAAATGTTCCTCTACAAGCATAGAGAGCAAGGCAGCACCGGTCTTGCTTTGGAAGATGGGCGAGTACGGTCTGAGGCCTACGCCCGTGGCGATGGTCTCTTCCTCCTCAATTCTCTTGAGGAAGTTGCAAACGAACTGTAGGAGAAGGGCAAGAAGCCGGGGATGTTGCATGGAGTGCTGCACACACGGTGTTGGGCTGAGCAGGGACAGCAGGCCCAGCCCAGGTGGGGGTGGCTGCAGGTACCTGCGCTGTTCTGCGGAAGCGGCCACGGCTGGACTCCTGCTCCTGTGTGCGCTCCAGGGCTGCATCTGGCAAAGAGCGAGGGCAGCCAGAGATGAGGGACTGTGGGAGAGGCCCGAGAGCACGGCCCAGCCCTGCGCTCCCCAGGCAGGGAGAGCCCCGGGATGCCCCAGGGGATGGAGCACGGCCACTGCGGGGTGTCTGCCCGGCCCCTCTTCCATCCGGTCCATGGGCCTGTCGCCAGGGGATAGCATGGCACAGCACAGCATGGCATGGTGTGGGGCCAAGCTGGCAGCAGGCTCCAGTCCTGTGGCCCAGCCGTGCCACTCACCCTCCTGCGGTGGCTGGAACGGCACCACCGCTTCAGTCTGCTGTGCCGGGGCAGCTCCAGAGCCTTCTTCCTCCTCCTCCACCCAGGCCAGCTCAGGCACTGCCGGGTGTCTCTGCTCCATGTCTCTGCCTGGATTGGTGGCTACTTGCAGGAGAGATGCCCTGGCAAAGCTCCAAGTCACCAAATCAGGCAGGGTGCCTGGAAGGCACCTTCAAGTAAGAAGCCTCAGGAAGGGCTACAGGACAGCAAGTCCTGCACTCGGTCTCAAGGGCTCCTGCCACAAGGACAGGAGACTCCTGTCAAGAACTGTGGGCTGGCCTCAAGGGCACCTGCAGAAGAGAAGCCTCAGGGAGACCACGGGTCAGCAAGTCCTGTGGTCTGGCCTTGAGCTCAGCTGCAGGAACAAGGCTTCAGAAAAGCTCCGGGTGGGACGCGAACGAGCGCGCTGTGCGGGGGGCTCCTCACGGCACCGCTCTGTCCCGTCCTGTCCCGTCGCGTGCTCTGAGCACTGTGGCGAGCTCTTGTCACCGCCAGCTCCTATGTCACCAGGTGTCACAGAGGTCCCTTGGACACCCGTTTCCATTTCACAATGACTGTGTGGCACCGTGTCACCAAGGGCCCTTGCACACACTGCCGCCTGCCTTGGCGCCAGCCCCAGCCCACCCAAAGTGGCCCAGGTTGGAAGGAATGGCTGGCGCCAGGAGTCTAAGCCAGGCCGACAGGATCTTTAAGAAGGGCTCAGAGCATCAGCAAACACTGCCCTGCTCTGTGGGCTCAGGGCAGCAGAAGGATCCCCCAGGGCTGCCGTCACAGCCGTTCTGGAAAGGGCACAGGGCCTTCCAGGGAAGCTGGCACGGCCTCCTTGGGACACGTCCCGGCTGGTGGCCGTCCTGATGTGACACCGCACAAGGAACGTGTGGGCCCGAGCATGAATGCTGCTCTGAGGCCTGGGGCCCGGGGAGCGCTGACATCAGCAGGTGTGGCAGAGTCCCTGGCCAAGCAGACCTGCCACCCCCCGAGCCCTGGCAGCGCTGGTGCCTGTCTCCTGCCCCAGAGACCTGCGCCCCCAGGGAGCTTCTGTGCCAGAAGGAGCCAAAGCCCGCGTGCATGGGGGGCTGTGCTCCTACCTGCAGGGGCTGATGGCAGGAGCACCTGGAGCAAGTGCTGGCACACTTGGTCTCTGTCAGATGATGTTGCTCCTTCCTGAAATGAATTTTTCTCATGGAAGGCATTGGCAGTAGCACCAGAGCACCATCCATTGCTGAGTTTCGCAGGGCAATTAGAATGCCACGTTAACAGTCTGAAATTTCCTTGTGCTTTTCTCACTCTCTTTCCCACATTCTGGAGAAAACAGAATCTGCCCAGCCTCTGCTATTCTCAGCTTCAGTTGCTGCATGTCTTGCTCTGGCAGCTCATGTCCAAACAAAACTGTGTCCCTGCTGAGCACAGCAAGAAGCGGCCACAAAGTGGCAAGTTCCCCAGTGAACATCAAGGCAGATACGTGGAAGTGCAGAGGATAAGGACAAGTCTGGGAGGAGAAGCTCTTCTGTGTCTCTGATGATGGTGCCCACACCCTGAAGCAGCAGCCAAGAGAAGCGCTGGAAGCAGACGGGCGCAGTTTTGGGCAGCAAAATATCAAAAGTTATGAAACCATTAGCCAGAATGCAAAGGATGGAGTGTGGCCCGGAGGGGAAGCCCTAGATGCAGCTGAGACCACTTTGTTCAGCCTGGAGGAGAGTAAAGGGCGTCATTGTGGTCTTCAACCTCCTCCTGAGGGGAATCAGAGGGGCTGCTGCAGCTCTTGTCACTGTTGGGACCAGTGACAGGACTGGAGAAAAGGGCAGGGAGCTGGGACAGGGCAAGTTTCATTTCCGTATCAGGAAAAGGTTTTTCACCCAGAGCACGGTCAGGCACTGGGATGGGTTCCCCATGGACGCAGCCCAGCGGAGCCCGGGCTGGCTCTTGGGAAAACTGCGGCGCTGCGCCAGGAGTGGGGAACGGCCAAGGCGTGGGTTCTGCCTGCGGCTGAACCTGCTGAGCCCCTGCTCAGTGGTTCAGGATCTACTCACTGCAGCACGGAGCAGCCAAAGAGAAGGAGGAGGCTCCTCGATTGTGAGGTTCCACAGGCAAAGGTTTATCCCAAGGGAAGGATTCAGCAGCATAGAGCCGCCAGCACTTCTGTGCATGAGATTTTATCGGGGTACAACTCAGGGGGGTGGATACAAAGGATTGAGCAAGAAGGAATCTGCAGGGGAGGAGCGAGGGCATTCCATCAGTTGCTTGGGACTAATTAGGACAGATGAGAGGAGAGGGTAGGTCACATGGGCCAGAGGGGCTTCCAGCAATAGGGAATTCCAAAGGGGCGGTGCAGTCAGGGATTGGTCCAAGGCAAAAGTGACAGGGAAGGTTCAGGAATAAAGAGCTGGATTATCTTGAGAGGCAGGGAAGGAGCTGGAACAAAGAGCGGGGAATGGCATGAGGGACAGCTTTGAGGGAGGGAAAAACCTAGGGGTAAACCAACTTGGGGAAAATACGGGGTACATGAAAAGAAACCATTCTACGATAACTGATAAATAGACACGAACCGCAACAGCCCAGGGAAATGGGCACAGCATCAATCCCGTCTGAGTTTGAGAAGTGTTTGAACAACTTGGAGCAGTCACCCAAGCTTTTAGACACTACATCCAAAGCCAAGGGTTGTGACCTCTAGGTTTACGTGAGTATATACTCCTGAGTATGACTTTAGGCAGTGTTTTAAGAAACTCGTTTTATGTCCGATCATACCCCAATTCCTTGCAGATTGTGTGGAATGTGGAATCCTTTTGTTTTCACTGCTTGTTAGGACTATAAAAAAGAATATTCGTGCTGGGTGACTCAGAGACAGCCTGTGTATGTTAAGTGTAGTCTACAGGGGATAAAGAGAAGGAAACAAGAAGTACTAATACATCCGGCTAAGTTTGGAAATGGAGATAGCATGAAGAATGAATAACACAAGAAGTAAAGATGGTATTAAAAAGAGTCCACTAGAATGTAATTTAGCAGATGAGAAAGATTTGGGAGGAGTCCCAGGGGGTAATTTTTCATGTAAGGTAATCTGATGGCATACTCTTACCCAATGGTAGGCTTAGTATCAATTAGAAAGTGGTGAAAAGTGACCCCCGAATGGAACGTTATGATCCATTGTTACAGTTGATGTTATTTTTAAGACAAGGAGAAAAATGAGATCCAGTGATATATGCAGACATGGTTTTTACCCTGAAGAATAAACCCAAGTGTCAGAAAGAATGTGGCTTTGATTTGGCCCCATGGGACCTTTAGTCCTAACTTTGGAAAGAGATAAGAGGCAGAAAAGAAAGAGATGTCATTTAGCACTCAGCATAAGGCAGAGATGTTTGAAATTGGCTCAGATTCACCAGGAAGATTGTGTTCTAGGTGTCCAAGACTTAGAGCTGAGTTAGCCCAGGCCAGCACGGGTACACTCCACCTCAGGCAACCACTCCGGCCCCTGAATGAAAGCCAAATGGCCGTGAGGATGAGATGAATAATCCAGGTGAGGGGACAATGTCAGGGACCCCCAGTGACAACCAACACAAGGAATAAAACCAAGAAAGCTTGGCCTTTAGTCACCCCCTTAAGGCAAGTCTTGAGTCCCCCAGGAGAAGCCATGTGGGTGAGCATCTGCTTTTCTACTAGTGACCTCAAGAGTTGGTGGCAAAAAGTTAAAATGGATAGAGAAAACGCTAGCAAAGCAGCAAAAAGATTGGAGTTCATAGTCAAGAGTCAAGAGGCAGACTGAGGTGATAGTGATTTCATATTGACAGAGCTAACCAAACCAGCAGAAGAGTTGGTGATCAAGGTGGCCAGAGCACGTGTGCAGGGACAAATTGCTAGTGGAGCCTTGCAAGGTACAATGGACCAGCTGTGTCCTACTGCAAGCCCTTTGTGGGACGCGAACAATGCAGGCAGCTGTGCAATGTTAACCAGATACCAGGAGATAGTCACATTGGAATTAAGAAATGCCATTCCAAAAGCAATAACTTGGTCAGTAATAGATAACGTTACACAGGGACAGCACAAGTCACCCACTGACTTTGTGGACAGGCTGTGAGCAGCTGCATGTAAATGCGCAGCCCTGCATCCCTGGTCGGATATGGGGAAGCAGCAGTGGGTTTCCCTGATGTCAGGGCAATCTAGCCCAGATGTCAGGCAGAAATTTCAGAAGCTGAAAGAGCCTGTCAAGAGAGACTTAAAGGCCTGAATGAGAAAAGCATAGAAAGTGTATGACAATCAAGAGAGAGAAAATAAAGAAGAGCTCCCTTCAGCCATGGTGGCAGCTCTGGATCGGCACCAGGGAGAGGCCGGACATGGGCGTGGATGAAGCAGAGGCAGGGACGAAAAGAGCAGAGGCAGAGGAGGTTCAAAGCAGCCACAGACCAAGCTGGGGCCAAATCAATGTGCATCTTGTAAGAAATCAGGACACTGGAAATAAGGCCAGTGCCCAGAGTTAGCAGACAAAGTACACAAAACTCTTGCAGCCACTCTAGATGATAAGAAATGACCGAGACTGGCAATTCTTACCCTAGCAGGTTACCGGTTAAAATACAGCTAAAGAATAATAAAGAAGTTGAATTTTTAACTAATTGTGGAGACACATTTTCACTCTTGAATCAAGCACTGATACCCAAAAGTGAAAACTATCTTCAAGCACTAGGAGCCACTGGCCAGCGTGAAAATGCATTCTTCCTGAAACCACTTCGATGTAAAATCAAGAAGAAAATGGGAATACATCAGTTTCTTTATTTACCAAACTCACCCAAATCTGTCCTATGCAGGGATTTGCTTGAAAATTTGGAAGCAACAGTTCCGTTTAGAAAAAGAAAACTTCAATGGAAGGTACCTGAACACAAATGAGTGGTTTCAGCAGTAGGACTGACAACTGACACCAGACCAACAAACAAGAAGAACTAGTTAGAGGAAGTATTGAATCAGGTATACCCAAGAGTATGGGATACTGACAGCCCAGGAAAATCAAAATGAGCAGACCCTATGAAAATTGAGCTACAGACAAGAGTTAAGGCAGTAGTCAGAAAGCAATACCCTTGAAGATTAGAAGCTAGGAAAGGAATAGAGCCAACTATCAATTAAATCCCTGACATCAGGACTGCTGGAAGAATGGCAGCCAAAATTTAATACTGCTACATCAGCAATAAAGAAACCTAATGGAACTTGGAGACTAGTGCCAGATTTCCAGGCAATTAATGGTTTATACCTTACTAGCTAAGCTTGGAGATGATTTTATTTGGTGCGGGGAAGGTCCATGGGCAGGTGCTGTCGGGAGCTGTTGCCTCTTGGTCTGAGAGACCGGCTCCCCCAGCCCACCCTGCTCTCAGGCCCGGAGGTTGTAATGTGCGCTCGACCGGCAGCCGAAGGAGGGCTCTTGACACCGTGTCTGATGCAACAGGGGTTTTTGAAGGTAGGTCAGAGGGTGCAGGTTGGGTGAGGGTGAGAAGAGGGACAGGAAGAGGCAGGAGCACAAGCACTGTAACATGACACATAAGGCACCTGCAAGCTGCTGGGGAAGCCTCAAGTCTGCTCAGTGAGCCACGTGTGCCCTCAGCATAGGGACAGCCACCTTTCCCTCCGTGAGCCTCACATCCCAGGGTCAGCAAATCAAGAGGCACCAGCCATGCTGTAGGTGACTCAGAGCGAGTGCAGAGGGTCATGGTGGCCAGGGGCCAGAAGCAGGCAGAAAGCCATCGGGGCTGGGGAAAAGGCTCTGCTCTGCTTACAGCGTGGGCTGAGGGCTGGGGGAGCTCCATTTCCCCCTTGAGATGTTGGAGACGGGGCCTTTCACCCTCCTGATAGGGCTGCAGGCAGCCAAAGGAGTACGACGACACAAGGCTGAGAGCGGCAAAGCAAAGAGCCAGCCGTGCGCAACACAGGGAGGTGGCCCAGTGCAAAGCCAGCGTGGCATCCTGAAAGTGCCCGCTGCACTCTCATGTGTCCCCGGCCTGAGAAGGACAGGAATGTCCGTGGTCCAAGAGGGCCTTTCTGTGGCCCCTTTGGGCTCAAAGCTGCTGCTCTTCTGGCTCCATGGAGCCTAAAGCCACAGAGCTCGGCCTCCCCCACAGCAACAGGAACAAGACTTGGATATCAGGCAGTGGAGCTCAATGCCTAAGGCTCAGGGGCAGGGGCCTGCAGTCTGGAGCACAGGGAGGGCACACGCCCAGCCCCATAATTGCTGGCCTCACAGCCCTGAAAGGCCAGGACCAGGGTCTCACACCTGATTCCAGGGGGTCCCTCCCACTAGCCACTGACCTAGAAGCACCAGAGCAGCCGGCTGTCGGGATCAAGGCGGCTGCCAGGCGGCTGCTTATGGCCTCTGCCAGCCAATTGCTCAGGGCTTAGAAGTGCCTCAGCCCCAGGGTCTCCCCCAGCCTGGCCAAGCTTCCCGGCAGCAGCCCCGCAGTCCCACAGCAGCTCCAGAGCAGCCCCATCCAGAGGCACCTGGGAGCCCTCCGCAATGCAGCCAGCAGCGTGCAGCCAGGAGGACACGGATGGTGCTTCCTGCCCGGCACAGGGCTTGAGGCCATCTCCAGGCACCGCTCCGGCAGGGATCCCCGCAGCTCCGGCCCCTGCCCAGTCGCTCTGTGGCCGGCACAAAGGCTTCAGCAGAACCACCAAAGGCCAAGGGGCTTCTGGCTATTTTCCCTGTAACACTGCACACCTGGGCACCTGGCTGAGCACAAGCACCCTTTGCCCCCTCTTCTCCTATGCCCTACTGACCCTGTGCAAGAAAAGAAAGATCCTGGGACTCTGTGTATTGTAAGACATTCTATTCTATTCTACTCTAAGATATTCAATACTCAACAAAAACGAAAATACAAACAGAAAAATCTCAAAGAAGAAAAAGAAAATCCCTGCTGGCTCAAATGGCTCCAGCAGACAGTCTTGCAGATCATCTCTCTGCGGAGCTCCAGCAGAACAGCAAAGCAGTGCCGCACAGACGCAGACGAGGCCGTTTCCTCCATGCACTGCGGAATTGATCTCGCAGCTTACGCCATGGGGAGTAGGGAGCTCTCTGTACGGCCCGGAGAACTAAACAAGATTCAATGGCAGCATCTCTGATTGCAGGACTGCTGTCATAGGCCATTTCTTCAAGGGCTGCAAGAGAGAGGAACAGAGGCAAGGTCAGATCCCGCATGTGCAGGGAGCCCAGGAGAGGCCCCTGCCAGGGCCATCCCGGTCGGCTCTTGCCATGGCCCGCAGGGAGCAGGGAGCAAGGGGATCAGCCCGAATGTGCTGGACACGAATGGCACACGTGGCCCTGAAATCTCGGTGTGCTCTGCCCACGGCTGCAGATCCCTCCGCAGCCGGAGCAGGGCTTGCAGCTGCCCCCTCCAGCCCCCGCGATCAGCCCGCTGCCCTCACTCACTCACCAGTGCAGATCCGCTGCAGCTCTTGCTGCTGCCCCCTCAGGTGCCGCCCGGCCATGCCTGTGAACACAGAGCCTGTCACGGCCCCAGCGGCACAGCTCCCTGCCAGCGGCGCTGCCGGCGCTGTGGCCACACGGGCTGCTGCTGGCCGGGCAGGGCTCAGCCCGGGCCCTTGCCGCACGCTGCCGCCCCAGGGCACGGCTGCCAGAGGGCGGCAGCAGCAACGCCCAGGCCAGGCGGGGCTCCACGGCGCCGGGCCGGGCTGGCGCTGCCGGGGCAGCAGGCGGGGCCGGGGCCGAGCTGCGGCGGGCCGGGCCGGGCCGGGGAGGAGCCGGGCTCGGGACTCACCCATGAACCTGACGGCCGCCTCTCGCAGGGGCTCCTGTGGGCTCTGCAGGTAGCGCAGAGCCCGGCGCAGGTGCTCGGCCGCTCGGCTCCTGTCCTCTGCCAGCTGCAGAGAGCGGCAGGAGGGAAGGGTTGGCGCGGGCTCAGCCCCTGGGCCGGGCGCTGCCTGCGCCCAGCGCCGGCCTCCCCTGCCCTCACAGCCCTGAGGCGCGGCCGGCAGCCGCTGACCAAGGGCTCCCGAGGGGAGGGGGCGGAGGGCCGGCTGCTGCCCGGGGAGCCGCGATGCCGGCCCGAAGCCCTGCCGGGCCGGGGCTCCAAGGCCACCCGGTTCGGGCCCACGGGAACCAGGAGTAGAGCCCTCGCGGCCTCTGGCTGCAGCAGCGGGCACAGCTGCCAGCCCCGCACACTGAGCCCCCAGGGACCTTCGCCATGCTGAGGCTGGGGGGGGTCTCTGCTGTTCTTACCAGGCACTCCTCAAAGCTCTGATCCACGTGTAGCATTTGTTCTATATCCCTCCTCTTCAGGAATCTGGCTGAGGAATGCAGCGTTTCCCGGGAGGCCTGGATACAGCAGAGACGCAGAGATGGCCCCACAGTCCAGGGCACAGGAGCATCCCAGTGGCACAGGCTGGAGGAGGCTGCAGCCCGCAAGGTGCCAGGGCAGGAGGCAGCCCAAGCCCCTGCCAGGGGGACAGCAGGTGGCCACAAGTGCTCACCTCAGCAACAATCTGATTCTCATCATGGCAGTGGAAGTAGAGAGGGAGCAGGCTCTGGCGCACGTGGGACTTGAGGGCCTTTCTTCCCTCTTCTGTTAATAAGTCCAGCATCTCTTGAAAGACAGCCATGGAGCTCAGCTGCACCTGGCTATCATCCTGGATGAAAGGAAAGGGCAAAAGACCTGAGCATCAGCTGCTTCAGGACCCCAGGGCACAGGCCTGCATCTGCACAGGGCACCAAGTGTCCGGGCAGCAGCCAGTGGCCGTGGCTGTGGACACAGAGCCTTACGCTGTCAAAGAGTGGCAGGAGCGCCTCAGCCAGCTGCAGGGCGATGGGGGTGGCTATTGGGGCACCATTATCCAGGAGCAAATATCTCAGTAAAAGAATGCTCATCCTGATCATGTCGCTGTCATTTTCCTCCAGGAGCTCCACAAGACTTCCAGTCAGGCTCCGCAGTTTTTCGGCCTGTGCGGAACACCACTTTGTGAAAGGCCGCCCTGCTGCCGCAGGGCCCAGAGGCCAAAGGCCTGTCCCAAAGCACTGGGGCAGCTGAAGCAGGAGGCAGGAGAGCTGGGAGCAGCTGACCTAGCGGCCGAAGCCCAGGCAAGGCCAAGCGACAATGTTGCCCAGCCCCACGCTGCCTGCACGGCTTCAGCCACTGCCCCCTTCTCACCATCAAGGGATTCTTGCCCAGCACTACGAGGCCTCGGAGTGCCAAGTAACGCCTGGCCATGTGCTCGCTCTGCAGGTTCTGTGCTACGATCTCCAGAACACTGTCACTGCATTCGCTCAAGTCCAGGCACTCGAGGACCTGAAAGGCACAGGGCAGTGACAGGGGAGCCGGCCGGCAGGAGCCCGGAGCTGCACAGGGCCGGGCCCAGGCAGCAGCACAGGGCACGGGCACTGTCCTGGCTGCTGTGGCTGCGAGTGGGCAGAGGGCTGGGAGGCAGCTCAGCCAGGCAGCGCTGGCCTTGAGGCTCACCTCCACAAGGAATGCCAGGGCAGGGAAATCCCAGTATGGCATCTCTTCACCGAGCATGGCGAGCAGGTAGAATGCAACCGCGGAACAAAAGTGGATGGCTAAGCGGCAAATTTCTCTGAAGAGGGGAAAAAGGAAACAAGACCCTGAGCTAGTGAGGCAAACCTCTCCCAGGCGTGACTCATCCAGTTCTCATCTTTCCACAGCACCCTTCCAGCAAGGGGGCGTGGGCCATTTGGCAGTTGGTTGCTCATGGGCACCCTCCTCTGCCAGCCTTTTGCAGTCTGCTTGGCCGTTCCTTTAGTGACAAGGCCCTCTGGCCCATGGCCACCACAGACACTTTGTGGGCCATCTGGGCACAGAGCAGCAATGTCAGAGGCAGTGGGGAGAAGGGGGTCTCACCTGGCAAGCAGAGCCACGGCAAAGTGGTGAGTGTCAAGAGAGAGCAGCGTGTCCCAGGCACACCTGCGCTCCATTGCCACCACCACATCCTCGCAGCGGAGAAGGCAGAGCAGGGACTTCAGGGTGCGCACTGCAAACCTGTGTGCAGAGCAAAGCCCAGGTCACACTGGCAGCACTGGCTCCTTGGCAGGCCACGTGGCAGGGACAGGAGGAGTGGGATGGAGCACCTGTTGGGGCTGGTGGCAAGGCCGTGCTCTTCCTGGCATCCCTTCCAGAAGGTGTCCACTGCCTCTGGCATATCCAGAGTGCTGAAGAACACTTGGAAGAGGAGATGCACAAATAGGCGGGGGAAATACACCTTCAATATCCGTGGCAGACAGGGCACCTGGAGGATCTTCCACATCACCACGGTTGCCTGCAAAGGACAAAGCCCACCGAGACAGCGCTCAGTGCCGAGGTGTGCGTGTGGCAGGGCCCGAGCGTGGCAGGGAGAGGCCCGGAGAGACCTTGGCAGGGGGAGCACGGGGCCTGGTGGGCCTGAAGCTGCCCCTGGGCCAGGTTTCAGGCCAGCGCCTGAGGCAGGGAGATGCGGTGGGGGAAGGAGGATGGAGAGCTGCTGGAGAGGCAGCCTTGGGGCCAGCAAAGGCCAGTTGCAGAAACTCACAGCCAGGGCAAAGACAGCCGTTTCGTCCCCATCGGAGGTGCAGGTGCTGTACTCTGGCCAGCTCCCCAGCACATCCAGGAGGATCAGCTGCGCCAGCTCCACAGTCCTGGCTGAGCCCATGATGGTCTTCCACATGGCCATGGCAGCTCTGCAGGGTTAGAGCTGTGTCTCAGGGGCAGCTGAGCTGGCTGCCATTTCTGCCTGGGCCCACCGCCCCCCTGCCAGCAGCAGCCCGACAGCCCAGCCCAGTGGGGACAGAGCCCTGAGAGGCGGCAAGGGAGCGTGGCAGCAGGCTCAGGGGCTGTCATAGCAGGGCAGGGAAAGGGAGCAGCCAGAGGGCCCTGGAACTCTCTGTTGCTCAGACACCTGGGCAGGCTGTACAGGGTGATGGTCTGGGGAGGCCTGAGCCCTGTGGGCAGGTGAGCCCCATACCTGTCACAGGACGGGGCCACACGCAGGAGCGTGATGACTGCGTCATTTGGCTGTGCTTCGGTGAGATCCAGCAGGGTCTTGTCCAGCCTGTGCTCAGCAGAATCATTGGCCATGAGCCACTGGTGGATGTAGCTCACCATGGCAGGCACCTGGAGAAGGCACGGGGAGACTTGGAAAGCTGCCAGAGGGAGCAATGTTCCCAGCTTCCCCAGAGAAGTGCTTCCCTTCCCAACCCACTGCCATGTGGCCTGAAAGGCTCACAGCAACCAGCATGCGTGGCTGGGGAGGCCAAGCAGTTGCTGGGAGGATCAAAGCCTGGCCACAGGCTGCTTACTTGCTTTGGAGTGTATAAATGTTCCTCTACAAGCATAGAGAGCAAGGCAGCACCGGTCTTGCTTTGGAAGATGGGCGAGTACGGTCTGAGGCCTACGCCCGTGGCGATGGTCTCTTCCTCCTCAATTCTCTTGAGGAAGTTGCAAACGAACTGTAGGAGAAGGGCAAGAAGCCGGGGATGTTGCATGGAGTGCTGCACACACGGTGTTGGGCTGAGCAGGGACAGCAGGCCCAGCCCAGGTGGGGGTGGCTGCAGGTACCTGCGCTGTTCTGCGGAAGCGGCCACGGCTGGACTCCTGCTCCTGTGTGCGCTCCAGGGCTGCATCTGGCAAAGAGCGAGGGCAGCCAGAGATGAGGGACTGTGGGAGAGGCCCGAGAGCACGGCCCAGCCCTGCGCTCCCCAGGCAGGGAGAGCCCCGGGATGCCCCAGGGGATGGAGCACGGCCACTGCGGGGTGTCTGCCCGGCCCCTCTTCCATCCGGTCCATGGGCCTGTCGCCAGGGGATAGCATGGCACAGCACAGCATGGCATGGTGTGGGGCCAAGCTGGCAGCAGGCTCCAGTCCTGTGGCCCAGCCGTGCCACTCACCCTCCTGCGGTGGCTGGAACGGCACCACCGCTTCAGTCTGCTGTGCCGGGGCAGCTCCAGAGCCTTCTTCCTCCTCCTCCACCCAGGCCAGCTCAGGCACTGCCGGGTGTCTCTGCTCCATGTCTCTGCCTGGATTGGTGGCTACTTGCAGGAGAGATGCCCTGGCAAAGCTCCAAGTCACCAAATCAGGCAGGGTGCCTGGAAGGCACCTTCAAGTAAGAAGCCTCAGGAAGGGCTACAGGACAGCAAGTCCTGCACTCGGTCTCAAGGGCTCCTGCCACAAGGACAGGAGACTCCTGTCAAGAACTGTGGGCTGGCCTCAAGGGCACCTGCAGAAGAGAAGCCTCAGGGAGACCACGGGTCAGCAAGTCCTGTGGTCTGGCCTTGAGCTCAGCTGCAGGAACAAGGCTTCAGAAAAGCTCCGGGTGGGACGCGAACGAGCGCGCTGTGCGGGGGGCTCCTCACGGCACCGCTCTGTCCCGTCCTGTCCCGTCGCGTGCTCTGAGCACTGTGGCGAGCTCTTGTCACCGCCAGCTCCTATGTCACCAGGTGTCACAGAGGTCCCTTGGACACCCGTTTCCATTTCACAATGACTGTGTGGCACCGTGTCACCAAGGGCCCTTGCACACACTGCCGCCTGCCTTGGCGCCAGCCCCAGCCCACCCAAAGTGGCCCAGGTTGGAAGGAATGGCTGGCGCCAGGAGTCTAAGCCAGGCCGACAGGATCTTTAAGAAGGGCTCAGAGCATCAGCAAACACTGCCCTGCTCTGTGGGCTCAGGGCAGCAGAAGGATCCCCCAGGGCTGCCGTCACAGCCGTTCTGGAAAGGGCACAGGGCCTTCCAGGGAAGCTGGCACGGCCTCCTTGGGACACGTCCCGGCTGGTGGCCGTCCTGATGTGACACCGCACAAGGAACGTGTGGGCCCGAGCATGAATGCTGCTCTGAGGCCTGGGGCCCGGGGAGCGCTGACATCAGCAGGTGTGGCAGAGTCCCTGGCCAAGCAGACCTGCCACCCCCCGAGCCCTGGCAGCGCTGGTGCCTGTCTCCTGCCCCAGAGACCTGCGCCCCCAGGGAGCTTCTGTGCCAGAAGGAGCCAAAGCCCGCGTGCATGGGGGGCTGTGCTCCTACCTGCAGGGGCTGATGGCAGGAGCACCTGGAGCAAGTGCTGGCACACTTGGTCTCTGTCAGATGATGTTGCTCCTTCCTGAAATGAATTTTTCTCATGGAAGGCATTGGCAGTAGCACCAGAGCACCATCCATTGCTGAGTTTCGCAGGGCAATTAGAATGCCACGTTAACAGTCTGAAATTTCCTTGTGCTTTTCTCACTCTCTTTCCCACATTCTGGAGAAAACAGAATCTGCCCAGCCTCTGCTATTCTCAGCTTCAGTTGCTGCATGTCTTGCTCTGGCAGCTCATGTCCAAACAAAACTGTGTCCCTGCTGAGCACAGCAAGAAGCGGCCACAAAGTGGCAAGTTCCCCAGTGAACATCAAGGCAGATACGTGGAAGTGCAGAGGATAAGGACAAGTCTGGGAGGAGAAGCTCTTCTGTGTCTCTGATGATGGTGCCCACACCCTGAAGCAGCAGCCAAGAGAAGCGCTGGAAGCAGACGGGCGCAGTTTTGGGCAGCAAAATATCAAAAGTTATGAAACCATTAGCCAGAATGCAAAGGATGGAGTGTGGCCCGGAGGGGAAGCCCTAGATGCAGCTGAGACCACTTTGTTCAGCCTGGAGGAGAGTAAAGGGCGTCATTGTGGTCTTCAACCTCCTCCTGAGGGGAATCAGAGGGGCTGCTGCAGCTCTTGTCACTGTTGGGACCAGTGACAGGACTGGAGAAAAGGGCAGGGAGCTGGGACAGGGCAAGTTTCATTTCCGTATCAGGAAAAGGTTTTTCACCCAGAGCACGGTCAGGCACTGGGATGGGTTCCCCATGGACGCAGCCCAGCGGAGCCCGGGCTGGCTCTTGGGAAAACTGCGGCGCTGCGCCAGGAGTGGGGAACGGCCAAGGCGTGGGTTCTGCCTGCGGCTGAACCTGCTGAGCCCCTGCTCAGTGGTTCAGGATCTACTCACTGCAGCACGGAGCAGCCAAAGAGAAGGAGGAGGCTCCTCGATTGTGAGGTTCCACAGGCAAAGGTTTATCCCAAGGGAAGGATTCAGCAGCATAGAGCCGCCAGCACTTCTGTGCATGAGATTTTATCGGGGTACAACTCAGGGGGGTGGATACAAAGGATTGAGCAAGAAGGAATCTGCAGGGGAGGAGCGAGGGCATTCCATCAGTTGCTTGGGACTAATTAGGACAGATGAGAGGAGAGGGTAGGTCACATGGGCCAGAGGGGCTTCCAGCAATAGGGAATTCCAAAGGGGCGGTGCAGTCAGGGATTGGTCCAAGGCAAAAGTGACAGGGAAGGTTCAGGAATAAAGAGCTGGATTATCTTGAGAGGCAGGGAAGGAGCTGGAACAAAGAGCGGGGAATGGCATGAGGGACAGCTTTGAGGGAGGGAAAAACCTAGGGGTAAACCAACTTGGGGAAAATACGGGGTACATGAAAAGAAACCATTCTACGATAACTGATAAATAGACACGAACCGCAACAGCCCAGGGAAATGGGCACAGCATCAATCCCGTCTGAGTTTGAGAAGTGTTTGAACAACTTGGAGCAGTCACCCAAGCTTTTAGACACTACATCCAAAGCCAAGGGTTGTGACCTCTAGGTTTACGTGAGTATATACTCCTGAGTATGACTTTAGGCAGTGTTTTAAGAAACTCGTTTTATGTCCGATCATACCCCAATTCCTTGCAGATTGTGTGGAATGTGGAATCCTTTTGTTTTCACCGCTTGTTAGGACTATAAAAAAGAATATTCGTGCTGGGTGACTCAGAGACAGCCTGTGTATGTTAAGTGTAGTCTACAGGGGATAAAGAGAAGGAAACAAGAAGTACTAATACATCCGGCTAAGTTTGGAAATGGAGATAGCATGAAGAATGAATAACACAAGAAGTAAAGATGGTATTAAAAAGAGTCCACTAGAATGTAATTTAGCAGATGAGAAAGATTTGGGAGGAGTCCCAGGGGGTAATTTTTCATGTAAGGTAATCTGATGGCATACTCTTACCCAATGGTAGGCTTAGTATCAATTAGAAAGTGGTGAAAAGTGACCCCCGAATGGAACGTTATGATCCATTGTTACAGTTGATGTTATTTTTAAGACAAGGAGAAAAATGAGATCCAGTGATATATGCAGACATGGTTTTTACCCTGAAGAATAAACCCAAGTGTCAGAAAGAATGTGGCTTTGATTTGGCCCCATGGGACCTTTAGTCCTAACTTTGGAAAGAGATAAGAGGCAGAAAAGAAAGAGATGTCATTTAGCACTCAGCATAAGGCAGAGATGTTTGAAATTGGCTCAGATTCACCAGGAAGATTGTGTTCTAGGTGTCCAAGACTTAGAGCTGAGTTAGCCCAGGCCAGCACGGGTACACTCCACCTCAGGCAACCACTCCGGCCCCTGAATGAAAGCCAAATGGCCGTGAGGATGAGATGAATAATCCAGGTGAGGGGACAATGTCAGGGACCCCCAGTGACAACCAACACAAGGAATAAAACCAAGAAAGCTTGGCCTTTAGTCACCCCCTTAAGGCAAGTCTTGAGTCCCCCAGGAGAAGCCATGTGGGTGAGCATCTGCTTTTCTACTAGTGACCTCAAGAGTTGGTGGCAAAAAGTTAAAATGGATAGAGAAAACGCTAGCAAAGCAGCAAAAAGATTGGAGTTCATAGTCAAGAGTCAAGAGGCAGACTGAGGTGATAGTGATTTCATATTGACAGAGCTAACCAAACCAGCAGAAGAGTTGGTGATCAAGGTGGCCAGAGCACGTGTGCAGGGACAAATTGCTAGTGGAGCCTTGCAAGGTACAATGGACCAGCTGTGTCCTACTGCAAGCCCTTTGTGGGACGCGAACAATGCAGGCAGCTGTGCAATGTTAACCAGATACCAGGAGATAGTCACATTGGAATTAAGAAATGCCATTCCAAAAGCAATAACTTGGTCAGTAATAGATAACGTTACACAGGGACAGCACAAGTCACCCACTGACTTTGTGGACAGGCTGTGAGCAGCTGCATGTAAATGCGCAGCCCTGCATCCCTGGTTGGATATGGGGAAGCAGCAGTGGGTTTCCCTGATGTCAGGGCAATCTAGCCCAGATGTCAGGCAGAAATTTCAGAAGCTGAAAGAGCCTGTCAAGAGAGACTTAAAGGCCTGAATGAGAAAAGCATAGAAAGTGTATGACAATCAAGAGAGAGAAAATAAAGAAGAGCTCCCTTCAGCCATGGTGGCAGCTCTGGATCGGCACCAGGGAGAGGCCGGACATGGGCGTGGATGAAGCAGAGGCAGGGACGAAAAGAGCAGAGGCAGAGGAGGTTCAAAGCAGCCACAGACCAAGCTGGGGCCAAATCAATGTGCATCTTGTAAGAAATCAGGACACTGGAAATAAGGCCAGTGCCCAGAGTTAGCAGACAAAGTACACAAAACTCTTGCAGCCACTCTAGATGATAAGAAATGACCGAGACTGGCAATTCTTACCCTAGCAGGTTACCGGTTAAAATACAGCTAAAGAATAATAAAGAAGTTGAATTTTTAACTAATTGTGGAGACACATTTTCACTCTTGAATCAAGCACTGATACCCAAAAGTGAAAACTATCTTCAAGCACTAGGAGGCACTGGCCAGCGTGAAAATGCATTCTTCCTGAAACCACTTCGATGTAAAATCAAGAAGAAAATGGGAATACATCAGTTTCTTTATTTACCAAACTCACCCAAATCTGTCCTATGCAGGGATTTGCTTGAAAATTTGGAAGCAACAGTTCCGTTTAGAAAAAGAAAACTTCAATGGAAGGTACCTGAACACAAATGAGTGGTTTCAGCAGTAGGACTGACAACTGACACCAGACCAACAAACAAGAAGAACTAGTTAGAGGAAGTATTGAATCAGGTATACCCAAGAGTATGGGATACTGACAGCCCAGGAAAATCAAAATGAGCAGACCCTATGAAAATTGAGCTACAGACAAGAGTTAAGGCAGTAGTCAGAAAGCAATACCCTTGAAGATTAGAAGCTAGGAAAGGAATAGAGCCAACTATCAATTAAATCCCTGACATCAGGACTGCTGGAAGAATGGCAGCCAAAATTTAATACTGCTACATCAGCAATAAAGAAACCTAATGGAACTTGGAGACTAGTGCCAGATTTCCAGGCAATTAATGGTTTATACCTTACTAGCTTACTAGCTACGCTTGGAGATGATTTTATTTGGTGCGGGGAAGGTCCATGGGCAGGTGCTGTCGGGAGCCGTTCCCTCTTGGTCTGAGAGACCGGCTCCCCCAGCCCACCCTGCTCTCAGGCCCGGAGGTTGTAATGTGCGCTCGACCGGCAGCCGAAGGAGGGCTCTTGACACCGTGTCTGATGCAACAGGGGTTTTTGAAGGTAGGTCAGAGGGTGCAGGTTGGGTGAGGGTGAGAAGAGGGACAGGAAGAGGCAGGAGCACAAGCACTGTAACATGACACATAAGGCACCTGCAAGCTGCTGGGGAAGCCTCAAGTCTGCTCAGTGAGCCACGTGTGCCCTCAGCATAGGGACAGCCACCTTTCCCTCCATGAGCCTCACATCCCAGGGTCAGCAAATCAAGAGGCACCAGCCATGCTGTAGGTGACTCAGAGCGAGTGCAGAGGGTCATGGTGGCCAGGGGCCAGAAGCAGGCAGAAAGCCATCGGGGCTGGGGAAAAGGCTCTGCTCTGCTTACAGCGTGGGCTGAGGGCTGGGGGAGCTCCATTTCCCCCTTGAGATGTTGGAGACGGGGCCTTTCACCCTCCTGATAGGGCTGCAGGCAGCCAAAGGAGTACGACGACACAAGGCCGAGAGCGGCAAAGCAAAGAGCCAGCCGTGCGCAACACAGGGAGGTGGCCCAGTGCAAAGCCAGCGTGGCATCCTGAAAGTGCCCGCTGCACTCTCATGTGTCCCCGGCCTGAGAAGGACAGGAATGTCCGTGGTCCAAGAGGGCCTTTCTGTGGCCCCTTTGGGCTCAAAGCTGCTGCTCTTCTGGCTCCATGGAGCCTAAAGCCACAGAGCTCGGCCTCCCCCACAGCAACAGGAACAAGACTTGGATATCAGGCAATGGAGCTCAATGCCTAAGGCTCAGGGGCAGGGGCCTGCAGTCTGGAGCACAGGGAGGGCACACGCCCAGCCCCATAATTGCTGGCCTCACAGCCCTGAAAGGCCAGGACCAGGGTCTCACACCTGATTCCAGGGGGTCCCTCCCACTAGCCACTGACCTAGAAGCACCAGAGCAGCCGGCTGTCGGGATCAAGGCGGCTGCCAGGCGGCTGCTTATGGCCTCTGCCAGCCAATTGCTCAGGGCTTAGAAGTGCCTCAGCCCCAGGGTCTCCCCCAGCCTGGCCAAGCTTCCCGGCAGCAGCCCCGCAGTCCCACAGCAGCTCCAGAGCAGCCCCATCCAGAGGCACCTGGGAGCCCTCCGCAATGCAGCCAGCAGCGTGCAGCCAGGAGGACACGGATGGTGCTTCCTGCCCGGCACAGGGCTTGAGGCCATCTCCAGGCACCGCTCCGGCAGGGATCCCCGCAGCTCCGGCCCCTGCCCAGTCGCTCTGTGGCCGGCACAAAGGCTTCAGCAGAACCACCAAAGGCCAAGGGGCTTCTGGCTATTTTCCCTGTAACACTGCACACCTGGGCACCTGGCTGAGCACAAGCACCCTTTGCCCCCTCTTCTCCTATGCCCTACTGACCCTGTGCAAGAAAAGAAAGATCCTGGGACTCTGTGTATTGTAAGACATTCTATTCTATTCTACTCTAAGATATTCAATACTCAACAAAAACGAAAATACAAACAGAAAAATCTCAAAGAAGAAAAAGAAAATCCCTGCTGGCTCAAATGGCTCCAGCAGACAGTCTTGCAGATCATCTCTCTGCGGAGCTCCAGCAGAACAGCAAAGCAGTGCCGCACAGACGCAGACGAGGCCGTTTCCTCCATGCACTGCGGAATTGATCTCGCAGCTTACGCCATGGGGAGTAGGGAGCTCTCTGTACGGCCCGGAGAACTAAACAAGATTCAATGGCAGCATCTCTGATTGCAGGACTGCTGTCATAGGCCATTTCTTCAAGGGCTGCAAGAGAGAGGAACAGAGGCAAGGTCAGATCCCGCATGTGCAGGGAGCCCAGGAGAGGCCCCTGCCAGGGCCATCCCGGTCGGCTCTTGCCATGGCCCGCAGGGAGCAGGGAGCAAGGGGATCAGCCCGAATGTGCTGGACACGAATGGCACACGTGGCCCTGAAATCTCGGTGTGCTCTGCCCACGGCTGCAGATCCCTCCGCAGCCGGAGCAGGGCTTGCAGCTGCCCCCTCCAGCCCCCGCGATCAGCCCGCTGCCCTCACTCACTCACCAGTGCAGATCCGCTGCAGCTCTTGCTGCTGCCCCCTCAGGTGCCGCCCGGCCATGCCTGTGAACACAGAGCCTGTCACGGCCCCAGCGGCACAGCTCCCTGCCAGCGGCGCTGCCGGCGCTGTGGCCACACGGGCTGCTGCTGGCCGGGCAGGGCTCAGCCCGGGCCCTTGCCGCACGCTGCCGCCCCAGGGCACGGCTGCCAGAGGGCGGCAGCAGCAACGCCCAGGCCAGGCGGGGCTCCACGGCGCCGGGCCGGGCTGGCGCTGCCGGGGCAGCAGGCGGGGCCGGGGCCGAGCTGCGGCGGGCCGGGCCGGGCCGGGGAGGAGCCGGGCTCGGGACTCACCCATGAACCTGACGGCCGCCTCTCGCAGGGGCTCCTGTGGGCTCTGCAGGTAGCGCAGAGCCCGGCGCAGGTGCTCGGCCGCTCGGCTCCTGTCCTCTGCCAGCTGCAGAGAGCGGCAGGAGGGAAGGGTTGGCGCGGGCTCAGCCCCTGGGCCGGGCGCTGCCTGCGCCCAGCGCCGGCCTCCCCTGCCCTCACAGCCCTGAGGCGCGGCCGGCAGCCGCTGACCAAGGGCTCCCGAGGGGAGGGGGCGGAGGGCCGGCTGCTGCCCGGGGAGCCGCGATGCCGGCCCGAAGCCCTGCCGGGCCGGGGCTCCAAGGCCACCCGGTTCGGGCCCACGGGAACCTGGAGTAGAGCCCGCGCGGCCTCTGGCTGCAGCAGCGGGCACAGCTGCCAGCCCCGCACACTGAGCCCCCAGGGACCTTCGCCATGCTGAGGCTGGGGGGGGTCTCTGCTGTTCTTACCAGGCACTCCTCAAAGCTCTGATCCACGTGTAGCATTTGTTCTATATCCCTCCTCTTCAGGAATCTGGCTGAGGAATGCAGCGTTTCCCGGGAGGCCTGGATACAGCAGAGACGCAGAGATGGCCCCACAGTCCAGGGCACAGGAGCATCCCAGTGGCACAGGCTGGAGGAGGCTGCAGCCCGCAAGGTGCCAGGGCAGGAGGCAGCCCAAGCCCCTGCCAGGGGGACAGCAGGTGGCCACAAGTGCTCACCTCAGCAACAATCTGATTCTCATCATGGCAGTGGAAGTAGAGAGGGAGCAGGCTCTGGCGCACGTGGGACTTGAGGGCCTTTCTTCCCTCTTCTGTTAATAAGTCCAGCATCTCTTGAAAGACAGCCATGGAGCTCAGCTGCACCTGGCTATCATCCTGGATGAAAGGAAAGGGCAAAAGACCTGAGCATCAGCTGCTTCAGGACCCCAGGGCACAGGCCTGCATCTGCACAGGGCACCAAGTGTCCGGGCAGCAGCCAGTGGCCGTGGCTGTGGACACAGAGCCTTACGCTGTCAAAGAGTGGCAGGAGCGCCTCAGCCAGCTGCAGGGCGATGGGGGTGGCTATTGGGGCACCATTATCCAGGAGCAAATATCTCAGTAAAAGAATGCTCATCCTGATCATGTCGCTGTCATTTTCCTCCAGGAGCTCCACAAGACTTCCAGTCAGGCTCCGCAGTTTTTCGGCCTGTGCGGAACACCACTTTGTGAAAGGCCGCCCTGCTGCCGCAGGGCCCAGAGGCCAAAGGCCTGTCCCAAAGCACTGGGGCAGCTGAAGCAGGAGGCAGGAGAGCTGGGAGCAGCTGACCTAGCGGCCGAAGCCCAGGCAAGGCCAAGCGACAATGTTGCCCAGCCCCACGCTGCCTGCACGGCTTCAGCCACTGCCCCCTTCTCACCATCAAGGGATTCTTGCCCAGCACTACGAGGCCTCGGAGTGCCAAGTAACGCCTGGCCATGTGCTCGCTCTGCAGGTTCTGTGCTACGATCTCCAGAACACTGTCACTGCATTCGCTCAAGTCCAGGCACTCGAGGACCTGAAAGGCACAGGGCAGTGACAGGGGAGCCGGCCGGCAGGAGCCCGGAGCTGCACAGGGCCGGGCCCAGGCAGCAGCACAGGGCACGGGCACTGTCCTGGCTGCTGTGGCTGCGAGTGGGCAGAGGGCTGGGAGGCAGCTCAGCCAGGCAGCGCTGGCCTTGAGGCTCACCTCCACAAGGAATGCCAGGGCAGGGAAATCCCAGTATGGCATCTCTTCACCGAGCATGGCGAGCAGGTAGAATGCAACCGCGGAACAAAAGTGGATGGCTAAGCGGCAAATTTCTCTGAAGAGGGGAAAAAGGAAACAAGACCCTGAGCTAGTGAGGCAAACCTCTCCCAGGCGTGACTCATCCAGTTCTCATCTTTCCACAGCACCCTTCCAGCAAGGGGGCGTGGGCCATTTGGCAGTTGGTTGCTCATGGGCACCCTCCTCTGCCAGCCTTTTGCAGTCTGCTTGGCCGTTCCTTTAGTGACAAGGCCCTCTGGCCCATGGCCACCACAGACACTTTGTGGGCCATCTGGGCACAGAGCAGCAATGTCAGAGGCAGTGGGGAGAAGGGGGTCTCACCTGGCAAGCAGAGCCACGGCAAAGTGGTGAGTGTCAAGAGAGAGCAGCGTGTCCCAGGCACACCTGCGCTCCATTGCCACCACCACATCCTCGCAGCGGAGAAGGCAGAGCAGGGACTTCAGGGTGCGCACTGCAAACCTGTGTGCAGAGCAAAGCCCAGGTCACACTGGCAGCACTGGCTCCTTGGCAGGCCACGTGGCAGGGACAGGAGGAGTGGGATGGAGCACCTGTTGGGGCTGGTGGCAAGGCCGTGCTCTTCCTGGCATCCCTTCCAGAAGGTGTCCACTGCCTCTGGCATATCCAGAGTGCTGAAGAACACTTGGAAGAGGAGATGCACAAATAGGCGGGGGAAATACACCTTCAATATCCGTGGCAGACAGGGCACCTGGAGGATCTTCCACATCACCACGGTTGCCTGCAAAGGACAAAGCCCACCGAGACAGCGCTCAGTGCCGAGGTGTGCGTGTGGCAGGGCCCGAGCGTGGCAGGGAGAGGCCCGGAGAGACCTTGGCAGGGGGAGCACGGGGCCTGGTGGGCCTGAAGCTGCCCCTGGGCCAGGTTTCAGGCCAGCGCCTGAGGCAGGGAGATGCGGTGGGGGAAGGAGGATGGAGAGCTGCTGGAGAGGCAGCCTTGGGGCCAGCAAAGGCCAGTTGCAGAAACTCACAGCCAGGGCAAAGACAGCCGTTTCGTCCCCATCGGAGGTGCAGGTGCTGTACTCTGGCCAGCTCCCCAGCACATCCAGGAGGATCAGCTGCGCCAGCTCCACAGTCCTGGCTGAGCCCATGATGGTCTTCCACATGGCCATGGCAGCTCTGCAGGGTTAGAGCTGTGTCTCAGGGGCAGCTGAGCTGGCTGCCATTTCTGCCTGGGCCCACCGCCCCCCTGCCAGCAGCAGCCCGACAGCCCAGCCCAGTGGGGACAGAGCCCTGAGAGGCGGCAAGGGAGCGTGGCAGCAGGCTCAGGGGCTGTCATAGCAGGGCAGGGAAAGGGAGCAGCCAGAGGGCCCTGGAACTCTCTGTTGCTCAGACACCTGGGCAGGCTGTACAGGGTGATGGTCTGGGGAGGCCTGAGCCCTGTGGGCAGGTGAGCCCCATACCTGTCACAGGACGGGGCCACACGCAGGAGCGTGATGACTGCGTCATTTGGCTGTGCTTCGGTGAGATCCAGCAGGGTCTTGTCCAGCCTGTGCTCAGCAGAATCATTGGCCATGAGCCACTGGTGGATGTAGCTCACCATGGCAGGCACCTGGAGAAGGCACGGGGAGACTTGGAAAGCTGCCAGAGGGAGCAATGTTCCCAGCTTCCCCAGAGAAGTGCTTCCCTTCCCAACCCACTGCCATGTGGCCTGAAAGGCTCACAGCAACCAGCATGCGTGGCTGGGGAGGCCAAGCAGTTGCTGGGAGGATCAAAGCCTGGCCACAGGCTGCTTACTTGCTTTGGAGTGTATAAATGTTCCTCTACAAGCATAGAGAGCAAGGCAGCACCGGTCTTGCTTTGGAAGATGGGCGAGTACGGTCTGAGGCCTACGCCCGTGGCGATGGTCTCTTCCTCCTCAATTCTCTTGAGGAAGTTGCAAACGAACTGTAGGAGAAGGGCAAGAAGCCGGGGATGTTGCATGGAGTGCTGCACACACGGTGTTGGGCTGAGCAGGGACAGCAGGCCCAGCCCAGGTGGGGGTGGCTGCAGGTACCTGCGCTGTTCTGCGGAAGCGGCCACGGCTGGACTCCTGCTCCTGTGTGCGCTCCAGGGCTGCATCTGGCAAAGAGCGAGGGCAGCCAGAGATGAGGGACTGTGGGAGAGGCCCGAGAGCACGGCCCAGCCCTGCGCTCCCCAGGCAGGGAGAGCCCCGGGATGCCCCAGGGGATGGAGCACGGCCACTGCGGGGTGTCTGCCCGGCCCCTCTTCCATCCGGTCCATGGGCCTGTCGCCAGGGGATAGCATGGCACAGCACAGCATGGCATGGTGTGGGGCCAAGCTGGCAGCAGGCTCCAGTCCTGTGGCCCAGCCGTGCCACTCACCCTCCTGCGGTGGCTGGAACGGCACCACCGCTTCAGTCTGCTGTGCCGGGGCAGCTCCAGAGCCTTCTTCCTCCTCCTCCACCCAGGCCAGCTCAGGCACTGCCGGGTGTCTCTGCTCCATGTCTCTGCCTGGATTGGTGGCTACTTGCAGGAGAGATGCCCTGGCAAAGCTCCAAGTCACCAAATCAGGCAGGGTGCCTGGAAGGCACCTTCAAGTAAGAAGCCTCAGGAAGGGCTACAGGACAGCAAGTCCTGCACTCGGTCTCAAGGGCTCCTGCCACAAGGACAGGAGACTCCTGTCAAGAACTGTGGGCTGGCCTCAAGGGCACCTGCAGAAGAGAAGCCTCAGGGAGACCACGGGTCAGCAAGTCCTGTGGTCTGGCCTTGAGCTCAGCTGCAGGAACAAGGCTTCAGAAAAGCTCCGGGTGGGACGCGAACGAGCGCGCTGTGCGGGGGGCTCCTCACGGCACCGCTCTGTCCCGTCCTGTCCTGTCGCGTGCTCTGAGCACTGTGGCGAGCTCTTGTCACCGCCAGCTCCTATGTCACCAGGTGTCACAGAGGTCCCTTGGACACCCGTTTCCATTTCACAATGACTGTGTGGCACCGTGTCACCAAGGGCCCTTGCACACACTGCCGCCTGCCTTGGCGCCAGCCCCAGCCCACCCAAAGTGGCCCAGGTTGGAAGGAATGGCTGGCGCCAGGAGTCTAAGCCAGGCCGACAGGATCTTTAAGAAGGGCTCAGAGCATCAGCAAACACTGCCCTGCTCTGTGGGCTCAGGGCAGCAGAAGGATCCCCCAGGGCTGCCGTCACAGCCGTTCTGGAAAGGGCACAGGGCCTTCCAGGGAAGCTGGCACGGCCTCCTTGGGACACGTCCCGGCTGGTGGCCGTCCTGATGTGACACCGCACAAGGAACGTGTGGGCCCGAGCATGAATGCTGCTCTGAGGCCTGGGGCCCGGGGAGCGCTGACATCAGCAGGTGTGGCAGAGTCCCTGGCCAAGCAGACCTGCCACCCCCCGAGCCCTGGCAGCGCTGGTGCCTGTCTCCTGCCCCAGAGACCTGCGCCCCCAGGGAGCTTCTGTGCCAGAAGGAGCCAAAGCCCGCGTGCATGGGGGGCTGTGCTCCTACCTGCAGGGGCTGATGGCAGGAGCACCTGGAGCAAGTGCTGGCACACTTGGTCTCTGTCAGATGATGTTGCTCCTTCCTGAAATGAATTTTTCTCATGGAAGGCATTGGCAGTAGCACCAGAGCACCATCCATTGCTGAGTTTCGCAGGGCAATTAGAATGCCACGTTAACAGTCTGAAATTTCCTTGTGCTTTTCTCACTCTCTTTCCCACATTCTGGAGAAAACAGAATCTGCCCAGCCTCTGCTATTCTCAGCTTCAGTTGCTGCATGTCTTGCTCTGGCAGCTCATGTCCAAACAAAACTGTGTCCCTGCTGAGCACAGCAAGAAGCGGCCACAAAGTGGCAAGTTCCCCAGTGAACATCAAGGCAGATACGTGGAAGTGCAGAGGATAAGGACAAGTCTGGGAGGAGAAGCTCTTCTGTGTCTCTGATGATGGTGCCCACACCCTGAAGCAGCAGCCAAGAGAAGCGCTGGAAGCAGACGGGCGCAGTTTTGGGCAGCAAAATATCAAAAGTTATGAAACCATTAGCCAGAATGCAAAGGATGGAGTGTGGCCCGGAGGGGAAGCCCTAGATGCAGCTGAGACCACTTTGTTCAGCCTGGAGGAGAGTAAAGGGCGTCATTGTGGTCTTCAACCTCCTCCTGAGGGGAATCAGAGGGGCTGCTGCAGCTCTCGTCACTGTTGGGACCAGTGACAGGACTGGAGAAAAGGGCAGGGAGCTGGGACAGGGCAAGTTTCATTTCCGTATCAGGAAAAGGTTTTTCACCCAGAGCACGGTCAGGCACTGGGATGGGTTCCCCATGGACGCAGCCCAGCGGAGCCCGGGCTGGCTCTTGGGAAAACTGCGGCGCTGCGCCAGGAGTGGGGAACGGCCAAGGCGTGGGTTCTGCCTGCGGCTGAACCTGCTGAGCCCCTGCTCAGTGGTTCAGGATCTACTCACTGCAGCACGGAGCAGCCAAAGAGAAGGAGGAGGCTCCTCGATTGTGAGGTTCCACAGGCAAAGGTTTATCCCAAGGGAAGGATTCAGCAGCATAGAGCCGCCAGCACTTCTGTGCATGAGATTTTATCGGGGTACAACTCAGGGGGGTGGATACA
The DNA here is from genome assembly GCF_027887145.1 of Ammospiza caudacuta. NCBI lineage: Eukaryota > Metazoa > Chordata > Aves > Passeriformes > Passerellidae > Ammospiza > Ammospiza caudacuta. The sequence goes on from NC_080611.1 coordinate 789,551, forward strand.
AAGGATTGAGCAAGAAGGAATCTGCAGGGGAGGAGCGAGGGCATTCCATCAGTTGCTTGGGACTAATTAGGACAGATGAGAGGAGAGGGTAGGTCACATGGGCCAGAGGGGCTTCCAGCAATAGGGAATTCCAAAGGGGCGGTGCAGTCAGGGATTGGTCCAAGGCAAAAGTGACAGGGAAGGTTCAGGAATAAAGAGCTGGATTATCTTGAGAGGCAGGGAAGGAGCTGGAACAAAGAGCGAGGAATGGCATGAGGGACAGCTTTGAGGGAGGGAAAAACCTAGGGGTAAACCAACTTGGGGAAAATACGGGGTACATGAAAAGAAACCATTCTACGATAACTGATAAATAGACACGAACCGCAACAGCCCAGGGAAATGGGCACAGCATCAATCCCGTCTGAGTTTGAGAAGTGTTTGAACAACTTGGAGCAGTCACCCAAGCTTTTAGACACTACATCCAAAGCCAAGGGTTGTGACCTCTAGGTTTACGTGAGTATATACTCCTGAGTATGACTTTAGGCAGTGTTTTAAGAAACTCGTTTTATGTCCGATCATACCCCAATTCCTTGCAGATTGTGTGGAATGTGGAATCCTTTTGTTTTCACCGCTTGTTAGGACTATAAAAAAGAATATTCGTGCTGGGTGACTCAGAGACAGCCTGTGTATGTTAAGTGTAGTCTACAGGGGATAAAGAGAAGGAAACAAGAAGTACTAATACATCCGGCTAAGTTTGGAAATGGAGATAGCATGAAGAATGAATAACACAAGAAGTAAAGATGGTATTAAAAAGAGTCCACTAGAATGTAATTTAGCAGATGAGAAAGATTTGGGAGGAGTCCCAGGGGGTAATTTTTCATGTAAGGTAATCTGATGGCATACTCTTACCCAATGGTAGGCTTAGTATCAATTAGAAAGTGGTGAAAAGTGACCCCCGAATGGAACGTTATGATCCATTGTTACAGTTGATGTTATTTTTAAGACAAGGAGAAAAATGAGATCCAGTGATATATGCAGACATGGTTTTTACCCTGAAGAATAAACCCAAGTGTCAGAAAGAATGTGGCTTTGATTTGGCCCCATGGGACCTTTAGTCCTAACTTTGGAAAGAGATAAGAGGCAGAAAAGAAAGAGATGTCATTTAGCACTCAGCATAAGGCAGAGATGTTTGAAATTGGCTCAGATTCACCAGGAAGATTGTGTTCTAGGTGTCCAAGACTTAGAGCTGAGTTAGCCCAGGCCAGCACGGGTACACTCCACCTCAGGCAACCACTCCGGCCCCTGAATGAAAGCCAAATGGCCGTGAGGATGAGATGAATAATCCAGGTGAGGGGACAATGTCAGGGACCCCCAGTGACAACCAACACAAGGAATAAAACCAAGAAAGCTTGGCCTTTAGTCACCCCCTTAAGGCAAGTCTTGAGTCCCCCAGGAGAAGCCATGTGGGTGAGCATCTGCTTTTCTACTAGTGACCTCAAGAGTTGGTGGCAAAAAGTTAAAATGGATAGAGAAAACGCTAGCAAAGCAGCAAAAAGATTGGAGTTCATAGTCAAGAGTCAAGAGGCAGACTGAGGTGATAGTGATTTCATATTGACAGAGCTAACCAAACCAGCAGAAGAGTTGGTGATCAAGGTGGCCAGAGCACGTGTGCAGGGACAAATTGCTAGTGGAGCCTTGCAAGGTACAATGGACCAGCTGTGTCCTACTGCAAGCCCTTTGTGGGACGCGAACAATGCAGGCAGCTGTGCAATGTTAACCAGATACCAGGAGATAGTCACATTGGAATTAAGAAATGCCATTCCAAAAGCAATAACTTGGTCAGTAATAGATAACGTTACACAGGGACAGCACAAGTCACCCACTGACTTTGTGGACAGGCTGTGAGCAGCTGCATGTAAATGCGCAGCCCTGCATCCCTGGTTGGATATGGGGAAGCAGCAGTGGGTTTCCCTGATGTCAGGGCAATCTAGCCCAGATGTCAGGCAGAAATTTCAGAAGCTGAAAGAGCCTGTCAAGAGAGACTTAAAGGCCTGAATGAGAAAAGCATAGAAAGTGTATGACAATCAAGAGAGAGAAAATAAAGAAGAGCTCCCTTCAGCCATGGTGGCAGCTCTGGATCGGCACCAGGGAGAGGCCGGACATGGGCGTGGATGAAGCAGAGGCAGGGACGAAAAGAGCAGAGGCAGAGGAGGTTCAAAGCAGCCACAGACCAAGCTGGGGCCAAATCAATGTGCATCTTGTAAGAAATCAGGACACTGGAAATAAGGCCAGTGCCCAGAGTTAGCAGACAAAGTACACAAAACTCTTGCAGCCACTCTAGATGATAAGAAATGACCGAGACTGGCAATTCTTACCCTAGCAGGTTACCGGTTAAAATACAGCTAAAGAATAATAAAGAAGTTGAATTTTTAACTAATTGTGGAGACACATTTTCACTCTTGAATCAAGCACTGATACCCAAAAGTGAAAACTATCTTCAAGCACTAGGAGGCACTGGCCAGCGTGAAAATGCATTCTTCCTGAAACCACTTCGATGTAAAATCAAGAAGAAAATGGGAATACATCAGTTTCTTTATTTACCAAACTCACCCAAATCTGTCCTATGCAGGGATTTGCTTGAAAATTTGGAAGCAACAGTTCCGTTTAGAAAAAGAAAACTTCAATGGAAGGTACCTGAACACAAATGAGTGGTTTCAGCAGTAGGACTGACAACTGACACCAGACCAACAAACAAGAAGAACTAGTTAGAGGAAGTATTGAATCAGGTATACCCAAGAGTATGGGATACTGACAGCCCAGGAAAATCAAAATGAGCAGACCCTATGAAAATTGAGCTACAGACAAGAGTTAAGGCAGTAGTCAGAAAGCAATACCCTTGAAGATTAGAAGCTAGGAAAGGAATAGAGCCAACTATCAATTAAATCCCTGACATCAGGACTGCTGGAAGAATGGCAGCCAAAATTTAATACTGCTACATCAGCAATAAAGAAACCTAATGGAACTTGGAGACTAGTGCCAGATTTCCAGGCAATTAATGGTTTATACCTTACTAGCTTACTAGCTACGCTTGGAGATGATTTTATTTGGTGCGGGGAAGGTCCATGGGCAGGTGCTGTCGGGAGCCGTTCCCTCTTGGTCTGAGAGACCGGCTCCCCCAGCCCACCCTGCTCTCAGGCCCGGAGGTTGTAATGTGCGCTCGACCGGCAGCCGAAGGAGGGCTCTTGACACCGTGTCTGATGCAACAGGGGTTTTTGAAGGTAGGTCAGAGGGTGCAGGTTGGGTGAGGGTGAGAAGAGGGACAGGAAGAGGCAGGAGCACAAGCACTGTAACATGACACATAAGGCACCTGCAAGCTGCTGGGGAAGCCTCAAGTCTGCTCAGTGAGCCACGTGTGCCCTCAGCATAGGGACAGCCACCTTTCCCTCCATGAGCCTCACATCCCAGGGTCAGCAAATCAAGAGGCACCAGCCATGCTGTAGGTGACTCAGAGCGAGTGCAGAGGGTCATGGTGGCCAGGGGCCAGAAGCAGGCAGAAAGCCATCGGGGCTGGGGAAAAGGCTCTGCTCTGCTTACAGCGTGGGCTGAGGGCTGGGGGAGCTCCATTTCCCCCTTGAGATGTTGGAGACGGGGCCTTTCACCCTCCTGATAGGGCTGCAGGCAGCCAAAGGAGTACGACGACACAAGGCCGAGAGCGGCAAAGCAAAGAGCCAGCCGTGCGCAACACAGGGAGGTGGCCCAGTGCAAAGCCAGCGTGGCATCCTGAAAGTGCCCGCTGCACTCTCATGTGTCCCCGGCCTGAGAAGGACAGGAATGTCCGTGGTCCAAGAGGGCCTTTCTGTGGCCCCTTTGGGCTCAAAGCTGCTGCTCTTCTGGCTCCATGGAGCCTAAAGCCACAGAGCTCGGCCTCCCCCACAGCAACAGGAACAAGACTTGGATATCAGGCAATGGAGCTCAATGCCTAAGGCTCAGGGGCAGGGGCCTGCAGTCTGGAGCACAGGGAGGGCACACGCCCAGCCCCATAATTGCTGGCCTCACAGCCCTGAAAGGCCAGGACCAGGGTCTCACACCTGATTCCAGGGGGTCCCTCCCACTAGCCACTGACCTAGAAGCACCAGAGCAGCCGGCTGTCGGGATCAAGGCGGCTGCCAGGCGGCTGCTTATGGCCTCTGCCAGCCAATTGCTCAGGGCTTAGAAGTGCCTCAGCCCCAGGGTCTCCCCCAGCCTGGCCAAGCTTCCCGGCAGCAGCCCCGCAGTCCCACAGCAGCTCCAGAGCAGCCCCATCCAGAGGCACCTGGGAGCCCTCCGCAATGCAGCCAGCAGCGTGCAGCCAGGAGGACACGGATGGTGCTTCCTGCCCGGCACAGGGCTTGAGGCCATCTCCAGGCACCGCTCCGGCAGGGATCCCCGCAGCTCCGGCCCCTGCCCAGTCGCTCTGTGGCCGGCACAAAGGCTTCAGCAGAACCACCAAAGGCCAAGGGGCTTCTGGCTATTTTCCCTGTAACACTGCACACCTGGGCACCTGGCTGAGCACAAGCACCCTTTGCCCCCTCTTCTCCTATGCCCTACTGACCCTGTGCAAGAAAAGAAAGATCCTGGGACTCTGTGTATTGTAAGACATTCTATTCTATTCTACTCTAAGATATTCAATACTCAACAAAAACGAAAATACAAACAGAAAAATCTCAAAGAAGAAAAAGAAAATCCCTGCTGGCTCAAATGGCTCCAGCAGACAGTCTTGCAGATCATCTCTCTGCGGAGCTCCAGCAGAACAGCAAAGCAGTGCCGCACAGACGCAGACGAGGCCGTTTCCTCCATGCACTGCGGAATTGATCTCGCAGCTTACGCCATGGGGAGTAGGGAGCTCTCTGTACGGCCCGGAGAACTAAACAAGATTCAATGGCAGCATCTCTGATTGCAGGACTGCTGTCATAGGCCATTTCTTCAAGGGCTGCAAGAGAGAGGAACAGAGGCAAGGTCAGATCCCGCATGTGCAGGGAGCCCAGGAGAGGCCCCTGCCAGGGCCATCCCGGTCGGCTCTTGCCATGGCCCGCAGGGAGCAGGGAGCAAGGGGATCAGCCCGAATGTGCTGGACACGAATGGCACACGTGGCCCTGAAATCTCGGTGTGCTCTGCCCACGGCTGCAGATCCCTCCGCAGCCGGAGCAGGGCTTGCAGCTGCCCCCTCCAGCCCCCGCGATCAGCCCGCTGCCCTCACTCACTCACCAGTGCAGATCCGCTGCAGCTCTTGCTGCTGCCCCCTCAGGTGCCGCCCGGCCATGCCTGTGAACACAGAGCCTGTCACGGCCCCAGCGGCACAGCTCCCTGCCAGCGGCGCTGCCGGCGCTGTGGCCACACGGGCTGCTGCTGGCCGGGCAGGGCTCAGCCCGGGCCCTTGCCGCACGCTGCCGCCCCAGGGCACGGCTGCCAGAGGGCGGCAGCAGCAACGCCCAGGCCAGGCGGGGCTCCACGGCGCCGGGCCGGGCTGGCGCTGCCGGGGCAGCAGGCGGGGCCGGGGCCGAGCTGCGGCGGGCCGGGCCGGGCCGGGGAGGAGCCGGGCTCGGGACTCACCCATGAACCTGACGGCCGCCTCTCGCAGGGGCTCCTGTGGGCTCTGCAGGTAGCGCAGAGCCCGGCGCAGGTGCTCGGCCGCTCGGCTCCTGTCCTCTGCCAGCTGCAGAGAGCGGCAGGAGGGAAGGGTTGGCGCGGGCTCAGCCCCTGGGCCGGGCGCTGCCTGCGCCCAGCGCCGGCCTCCCCTGCCCGCACAGCCCTGAGGCGCGGCCGGCAGCCGCTGGCCAAGGGCTCCCGAGGGGAGGGGGCGGAGGGCCGGCTGCTGCCCGGGGAGCCGCGATGCCGGCCCGAAGCCCTGCCGGGCCGGGGCTCCAAGGCCACCCGGTTCGGGCCCACGGGAACCTGGAGTAGAGCCCGCGCGGCCTCTGGCTGCAGCAGCGGGCACAGCTGCCAGCCCCGCACACTGAGCCCCCAGGGACCTTCGCCATGCTGAGGCTGGGGGGGGTCTCTGCTGTTCTTACCAGGCACTCCTCAAAGCTCTGATCCACGTGTAGCATTTGTTCTATATCCCTCCTCTTCAGGAATCTGGCTGAGGAATGCAGCGTTTCCCGGGAGGCCTGGATACAGCAGAGACGCAGAGATGGCCCCACAGTCCAGGGCACAGGAGCATCCCAGTGGCACAGGCTGGAGGAGGCTGCAGCCCGCAAGGTGCCAGGGCAGGAGGCAGCCCAAGCCCCTGCCAGGGGGACAGCAGGTGGCCACAAGTGCTCACCTCAGCAACAATCTGATTCTCATCATGGCAGTGGAAGTAGAGAGGGAGCAGGCTCTGGCGCACGTGGGACTTGAGGGCCTTTCTTCCCTCTTCTGTTAATAAGTCCAGCATCTCTTGAAAGACAGCCATGGAGCTCAGCTGCACCTGGCTATCATCCTGGATGAAAGGAAAGGGCAAAAGACCTGAGCATCAGCTGCTTCAGGACCCCAGGGCACAGGCCTGCATCTGCACAGGGCACCAAGTGTCCGGGCAGCAGCCAGTGGCCGTGGCTGTGGACACAGAGCCTTACGCTGTCAAAGAGTGGCAGGAGCGCCTCAGCCAGCTGCAGGGCGATGGGGGTGGCTATTGGGGCACCATTATCCAGGAGCAAATATCTCAGTAAAAGAATGCTCATCCTGATCATGTCGCTGTCATTTTCCTCCAGGAGCTCCACAAGACTTCCAGTCAGGCTCCGCAGTTTTTCGGCCTGTGCGGAACACCACTTTGTGAAAGGCCGCCCTGCTGCCGCAGGGCCCAGAGGCCAAAGGCCTGTCCCAAAGCACTGGGGCAGCTGAAGCAGGAGGCAGGAGAGCTGGGAGCAGCTGACCTAGCGGCCGAAGCCCAGGCAAGGCCAAGCGACAATGTTGCCCAGCCCCACGCTGCCTGCACGGCTTCAGCCACTGCCCCCTTCTCACCATCAAGGGATTCTTGCCCAGCACTACGAGGCCTCGGAGTGCCAAGTAACGCCTGGCCATGTGCTCGCTCTGCAGGTTCTGTGCTACGATCTCCAGAACACTGTCACTGCATTCGCTCAAGTCCAGGCACTCGAGGACCTGAAAGGCACAGGGCAGTGACAGGGGAGCCGGCCGGCAGGAGCCCGGAGCTGCACAGGGCCGGGCCCAGGCAGCAGCACAGGGCACGGGCACTGTCCTGGCTGCTGTGGCTGCGAGTGGGCAGAGGGCTGGGAGGCAGCTCAGCCAGGCAGCGCTGGCCTTGAGGCTCACCTCCACAAGGAATGCCAGGGCAGGGAAATCCCAGTATGGCATCTCTTCACCGAGCATGGCGAGCAGGTAGAATGCAACCGCGGAACAAAAGTGGATGGCTAAGCGGCAAATTTCTCTGAAGAGGGGAAAAAGGAAACAAGACCCTGAGCTAGTGAGGCAAACCTCTCCCAGGCGTGACTCATCCAGTTCTCATCTTTCCACAGCACCCTTCCAGCAAGGGGGCGTGGGCCATTTGGCAGTTGGTTGCTCATGGGCACCCTCCTCTGCCAGCCTTTTGCAGTCTGCTTGGCCGTTCCTTTAGTGACAAGGCCCTCTGGCCCATGGCCACCACAGACACTTTGTGGGCCATCTGGGCACAGAGCAGCAATGTCAGAGGCAGTGGGGAGAAGGGGGTCTCACCTGGCAAGCAGAGCCACGGCAAAGTGGTGAGTGTCAAGAGAGAGCAGCGTGTCCCAGGCACACCTGCGCTCCATTGCCACCACCACATCCTCGCAGCGGAGAAGGCAGAGCAGGGACTTCAGGGTGCGCACTGCAAACCTGTGTGCAGAGCAAAGCCCAGGTCACACTGGCAGCACTGGCTCCTTGGCAGGCCACGTGGCAGGGACAGGAGGAGTGGGATGGAGCACCTGTTGGGGCTGGTGGCAAGGCCGTGCTCTTCCTGGCATCCCTTCCAGAAGGTGTCCACTGCCTCTGGCATATCCAGAGTGCTGAAGAACACTTGGAAGAGGAGATGCACAAATAGGCGGGGGAAATACACCTTCAATATCCGTGGCAGACAGGGCACCTGGAGGATCTTCCACATCACCACGGTTGCCTGCAAAGGACAAAGCCCACCGAGACAGCGCTCAGTGCCGAGGTGTGCGTGTGGCAGGGCCCGAGCGTGGCAGGGAGAGGCCCGGAGAGACCTTGGCAGGGGGAGCACGGGGCCTGGTGGGCCTGAAGCTGCCCCTGGGCCAGGTTTCAGGCCAGCGCCTGAGGCAGGGAGATGCGGTGGGGGAAGGAGGATGGAGAGCTGCTGGAGAGGCAGCCTTGGGGCCAGCAAAGGCCAGTTGCAGAAACTCACAGCCAGGGCAAAGACAGCCGTTTCGTCCCCATCGGAGGTGCAGGTGCTGTACTCTGGCCAGCTCCCCAGCACATCCAGGAGGATCAGCTGCGCCAGCTCCACAGTCCTGGCTGAGCCCATGATGGTCTTCCACATGGCCATGGCAGCTCTGCAGGGTTAGAGCTGTGTCTCAGGGGCAGCTGAGCTGGCTGCCATTTCTGCCTGGGCCCACCGCCCCCCTGCCAGCAGCAGCCCGACAGCCCAGCCCAGTGGGGACAGAGCCCTGAGAGGCGGCAAGGGAGCGTGGCAGCAGGCTCAGGGGCTGTCATAGCAGGGCAGGGAAAGGGAGCAGCCAGAGGGCCCTGGAACTCTCTGTTGCTCAGACACCTGGGCAGGCTGTACAGGGTGATGGTCTGGGGAGGCCTGAGCCCTGTGGGCAGGTGAGCCCCATACCTGTCACAGGACGGGGCCACACGCAGGAGCGTGATGACTGCGTCATTTGGCTGTGCTTCGGTGAGATCCAGCAGGGTCTTGTCCAGCCTGTGCTCAGCAGAATCATTGGCCATGAGCCACTGGTGGATGTAGCTCACCATGGCAGGCACCTGGAGAAGGCACGGGGAGACTTGGAAAGCTGCCAGAGGGAGCAATGTTCCCAGCTTCCCCAGAGAAGTGCTTCCCTTCCCAACCCACTGCCATGTGGCCTGAAAGGCTCACAGCAACCAGCATGCGTGGCTGGGGAGGCCAAGCAGTTGCTGGGAGGATCAAAGCCTGGCCACAGGCTGCTTACTTGCTTTGGAGTGTATAAATGTTCCTCTACAAGCATAGAGAGCAAGGCAGCACCGGTCTTGCTTTGGAAGATGGGCGAGTACGGTCTGAGGCCTACGCCCGTGGCGATGGTCTCTTCCTCCTCAATTCTCTTGAGGAAGTTGCAAACGAACTGTAGGAGAAGGGCAAGAAGCCGGGGATGTTGCATGGAGTGCTGCACACACGGTGTTGGGCTGAGCAGGGACAGCAGGCCCAGCCCAGGTGGGGGTGGCTGCAGGTACCTGCGCTGTTCTGCGGAAGCGGCCACGGCTGGACTCCTGCTCCTGTGTGCGCTCCAGGGCTGCATCTGGCAAAGAGCGAGGGCAGCCAGAGATGAGGGACTGTGGGAGAGGCCCGAGAGCACGGCCCAGCCCTGCGCTCCCCAGGCAGGGAGAGCCCCGGGATGCCCCAGGGGATGGAGCACGGCCACTGCGGGGTGTCTGCCCGGCCCCTCTTCCATCCGGTCCATGGGCCTGTCGCCAGGGGATAGCATGGCACAGCACAGCATGGCATGGTGTGGGGCCAAGCTGGCAGCAGGCTCCAGTCCTGTGGCCCAGCCGTGCCACTCACCCTCCTGCGGTGGCTGGAACGGCACCACCGCTTCAGTCTGCTGTGCCGGGGCAGCTCCAGAGCCTTCTTCCTCCTCCTCCACCCAGGCCAGCTCAGGCACTGCCGGGTGTCTCTGCTCCATGTCTCTGCCTGGATTGGTGGCTACTTGCAGGAGAGATGCCCTGGCAAAGCTCCAAGTCACCAAATCAGGCAGGGTGCCTGGAAGGCACCTTCAAGTAAGAAGCCTCAGGAAGGGCTACAGGACAGCAAGTCCTGCACTCGGTCTCAAGGGCTCCTGCCACAAGGACAGGAGACTCCTGTCAAGAACTGTGGGCTGGCCTCAAGGGCACCTGCAGAAGAGAAGCCTCAGGGAGACCACGGGTCAGCAAGTCCTGTGGTCTGGCCTTGAGCTCAGCTGCAGGAACAAGGCTTCAGAAAAGCTCCGGGTGGGACGCGAACGAGCGCGCTGTGCGGGGGGCTCCTCACGGCACCGCTCTGTCCCGTCCTGTCCCGTCGCGTGCTCTGAGCACTGTGGCGAGCTCTTGTCACCGCCAGCTCCTATGTCACCAGGTGTCACAGAGGTCCCTTGGACACCCGTTTCCATTTCACAATGACTGTGTGGCACCGTGTCACCAAGGGCCCTTGCACACACTGCCGCCTGCCTTGGCGCCAGCCCCAGCCCACCCAAAGTGGCCCAGGTTGGAAGGAATGGCTGGCGCCAGGAGTCTAAGCCAGGCCGACAGGATCTTTAAGAAGGGCTCAGAGCATCAGCAAACACTGCCCTGCTCTGTGGGCTCAGGGCAGCAGAAGGATCCCCCAGGGCTGCCGTCACAGCCGTTCTGGAAAGGGCACAGGGCCTTCCAGGGAAGCTGGCACGGCCTCCTTGGGACACGTCCCGGCTGGTGGCCGTCCTGATGTGACACCGCACAAGGAACGTGTGGGCCCGAGCATGAATGCTGCTCTGAGGCCTGGGGCCCGGGGAGCGCTGACATCAGCAGGTGTGGCAGAGTCCCTGGCCAAGCAGACCTGCCACCCCCCGAGCCCTGGCAGCGCTGGTGCCTGTCTCCTGCCCCAGAGACCTGCGCCCCCAGGGAGCTTCTGTGCCAGAAGGAGCCAAAGCCCGCGTGCATGGGGGGCTGTGCTCCTACCTGCAGGGGCTGATGGCAGGAGCACCTGGAGCAAGTGCTGGCACACTTGGTCTCTGTCAGATGATGTTGCTCCTTCCTGAAATGAATTTTTCTCATGGAAGGCATTGGCAGTAGCACCAGAGCACCATCCATTGCTGAGTTTCGCAGGGCAATTAGAATGCCACGTTAACAGTCTGAAATTTCCTTGTGCTTTTCTCACTCTCTTTCCCACATTCTGGAGAAAACAGAATCTGCCCAGCCTCTGCTATTCTCAGCTTCAGTTGCTGCATGTCTTGCTCTGGCAGCTCATGTCCAAACAAAACTGTGTCCCTGCTGAGCACAGCAAGAAGCGGCCACAAAGTGGCAAGTTCCCCAGTGAACATCAAGGCAGATACGTGGAAGTGCAGAGGATAAGGACAAGTCTGGGAGGAGAAGCTCTTCTGTGTCTCTGATGATGGTGCCCACACCCTGAAGCAGCAGCCAAGAGAAGCGCTGGAAGCAGACGGGCGCAGTTTTGGGCAGCAAAATATCAAAAGTTATGAAACCATTAGCCAGAATGCAAAGGATGGAGTGTGGCCCGGAGGGGAAGCCCTAGATGCAGCTGAGACCACTTTGTTCAGCCTGGAGGAGAGTAAAGGGCGTCATTGTGGTCTTCAACCTCCTCCTGAGGGGAATCAGAGGGGCTGCTGCAGCTCTCGTCACTGTTGGGACCAGTGACAGGACTGGAGAAAAGGGCAGGGAGCTGGGACAGGGCAAGTTTCATTTCCGTATCAGGAAAAGGTTTTTCACCCAGAGCACGGTCAGGCACTGGGATGGGTTCCCCATGGACGCAGCCCAGCGGAGCCCGGGCTGGCTCTTGGGAAAACTGCGGCGCTGCGCCAGGAGTGGGGAACGGCCAAGGCGTGGGTTCTGCCTGCGGCTGAACCTGCTGAGCCCCTGCTCAGTGGTTCAGGATCTACTCACTGCAGCACGGAGCAGCCAAAGAGAAGGAGGAGGCTCCTCGATTGTGAGGTTCCACAGGCAAAGGTTTATCCCAAGGGAAGGATTCAGCAGCATAGAGCCGCCAGCACTTCTGTGCATGAGATTTTATCGGGGTACAACTCAGGGGGGTGGATACAAAGGATTGAGCAAGAAGGAATCTGCAGGGGAGGAGCGAGGGCATTCCATCAGTTGCTTGGGACTAATTAGGACAGATGAGAGGAGAGGGTAGGTCACATGGGCCAGAGGGGCTTCCAGCAATAGGGAATTCCAAAGGGGCGGTGCAGTCAGGGATTGGTCCAAGGCAAAAGTGACAGGGAAGGTTCAGGAATAAAGAGCTGGATTATCTTGAGAGGCAGGGAAGGAGCTGGAACAAAGAGCGAGGAATGGCATGAGGGACAGCTTTGAGGGAGGGAAAAACCTAGGGGTAAACCAACTTGGGGAAAATACGGGGTACATGAAAAGAAACCATTCTACGATAACTGATAAATAGACACGAACCGCAACAGCCCAGGGAAATGGGCACAGCATCAATCCCGTCTGAGTTTGAGAAGTGTTTGAACAACTTGGAGCAGTCACCCAAGCTTTTAGACACTACATCCAAAGCCAAGGGTTGTGACCTCTAGGTTTACGTGAGTATATACTCCTGAGTATGACTTTAGGCAGTGTTTTAAGAAACTCGTTTTATGTCCGATCATACCCCAATTCCTTGCAGATTGTGTGGAATGTGGAATCCTTTTGTTTTCACTGCTTGTTAGGACTATAAAAAAGAATATTCGTGCTGGGTGACTCAGAGACAGCCTGTGTATGTTAAGTGTAGTCTACAGGGGATAAAGAGAAGGAAACAAGAAGTACTAATACATCCGGCTAAGTTTGGAAATGGAGATAGCATGAAGAATGAATAACACAAGAAGTAAAGATGGTATTAAAAAGAGTCCACTAGAATGTAATTTAGCAGATGAGAAAGATTTGGGAGGAGTCCCAGGGGGTAATTTTTCATGTAAGGTAATCTGATGGCATACTCTTACCCAATGGTAGGCTTAGTATCAATTAGAAAGTGGTGAAAAGTGACCCCCGAATGGAACGTTATGATCCATTGTTACAGTTGATGTTATTTTTAAGACAAGGAGAAAAATGAGATCCAGTGATATATGCAGACATGGTTTTTACCCTGAAGAATAAACCCAAGTGTCAGAAAGAATGTGGCTTTGATTTGGCCCCATGGGACCTTTAGTCCTAACTTTGGAAAGAGATAAGAGGCAGAAAAGAAAGAGATGTCATTTAGCACTCAGCATAAGGCAGAGATGTTTGAAATTGGCTCAGATTCACCAGGAAGATTGTGTTCTAGGTGTCCAAGACTTAGAGCTGAGTTAGCCCAGGCCAGCACGGGTACACTCCACCTCAGGCAACCACTCCGGCCCCTGAATGAAAGCCAAATGGCCGTGAGGATGAGATGAATAATCCAGGTGAGGGGACAATGTCAGGGACCCCCAGTGACAACCAACACAAGGAATAAAACCAAGAAAGCTTGGCCTTTAGTCACCCCCTTAAGGCAAGTCTTGAGTCCCCCAGGAGAAGCCATGTGGGTGAGCATCTGCTTTTCTACTAGTGACCTCAAGAGTTGGTGGCAAAAAGTTAAAATGGATAGAGAAAACGCTAGCAAAGCAGCAAAAAGATTGGAGTTCATAGTCAAGAGTCAAGAGGCAGACTGAGGTGATAGTGATTTCATATTGACAGAGCTAACCAAACCAGCAGAAGAGTTGGTGATCAAGGTGGCCAGAGCACGTGTGCAGGGACAAATTGCTAGTGGAGCCTTGCAAGGTACAATGGACCAGCTGTGTCCTACTGCAAGCCCTTTGTGGGACGCGAACAATGCAGGCAGCTGTGCAATGTTAACCAGATACCAGGAGATAGTCACATTGGAATTAAGAAATGCCATTCCAAAAGCAATAACTTGGTCAGTAATAGATAACGTTACACAGGGACAGCACAAGTCACCCACTGACTTTGTGGACAGGCTGTGAGCAGCTGCATGTAAATGCGCAGCCCTGCATCCCTGGTTGGATATGGGGAAGCAGCAGTGGGTTTCCCTGATGTCAGGGCAATCTAGCCCAGATGTCAGGCAGAAATTTCAGAAGCTGAAAGAGCCTGTCAAGAGAGACTTAAAGGCCTGAATGAGAAAAGCATAGAAAGTGTATGACAATCAAGAGAGAGAAAATAAAGAAGAGCTCCCTTCAGCCATGGTGGCAGCTCTGGATCGGCACCAGGGAGAGGCCGGACATGGGCGTGGATGAAGCAGAGGCAGGGACGAAAAGAGCAGAGGCAGAGGAGGTTCAAAGCAGCCACAGACCAAGCTGGGGCCAAATCAATGTGCATCTTGTAAGAAATCAGGACACTGGAAATAAGGCCAGTGCCCAGAGTTAGCAGACAAAGTACACAAAACTCTTGCAGCCACTCTAGATGATAAGAAATGACCGAGACTGGCAATTCTTACCCTAGCAGGTTACCGGTTAAAATACAGCTAAAGAATAATAAAGAAGTTGAATTTTTAACTAATTGTGGAGACACATTTTCACTCTTGAATCAAGCACTGATACCCAAAAGTGAAAACTATCTTCAAGCACTAGGAGGCACTGGCCAGCGTGAAAATGCATTCTTCCTGAAACCACTTCGATGTAAAATCAAGAAGAAAATGGGAATACATCAGTTTCTTTATTTACCAAACTCACCCAAATCTGTCCTATGCAGGGATTTGCTTGAAAATTTGGAAGCAACAGTTCCGTTTAGAAAAAGAAAACTTCAATGGAAGGTACCTGAACACAAATGAGTGGTTTCAGCAGTAGGACTGACAACTGACACCAGACCAACAAACAAGAAGAACTAGTTAGAGGAAGTATTGAATCAGGTATACCCAAGAGTATGGGATACTGACAGCCCAGGAAAATCAAAATGAGCAGACCCTATGAAAATTGAGCTACAGACAAGAGTTAAGGCAGTAGTCAGAAAGCAATACCCTTGAAGATTAGAAGCTAGGAAAGGAATAGAGCCAACTATCAATTAAATCCCTGACATCAGGACTGCTGGAAGAATGGCAGCCAAAATTTAATACTGCTACATCAGCAATAAAGAAACCTAATGGAACTTGGAGACTAGTGCCAGATTTCCAGGCAATTAATGGTTTATACCTTACTAGCTTACTAGCTACGCTTGGAGATGATTTTATTTGGTGCGGGGAAGGTCCATGGGCAGGTGCTGTCGGGAGCCGTTCCCTCTTGGTCTGAGAGACCGGCTCCCCCAGCCCACCCTGCTCTCAGGCCCGGAGGTTGTAATGTGCGCTCGACCGGCAGCCGAAGGAGGGCTCTTGACACCGTGTCTGATGCAACAGGGGTTTTTGAAGGTAGGTCAGAGGGTGCAGGTTGGGTGAGGGTGAGAAGAGGGACAGGAAGAGGCAGGAGCACAAGCACTGTAACATGACACATAAGGCACCTGCAAGCTGCTGGGGAAGCCTCAAGTCTGCTCAGTGAGCCACGTGTGCCCTCAGCATAGGGACAGCCACCTTTCCCTCCATGAGCCTCACATCCCAGGGTCAGCAAATCAAGAGGCACCAGCCATGCTGTAGGTGACTCAGAGCGAGTGCAGAGGGTCATGGTGGCCAGGGGCCAGAAGCAGGCAGAAAGCCATCGGGGCTGGGGAAAAGGCTCTGCTCTGCTTACAGCGTGGGCTGAGGGCTGGGGGAGCTCCATTTCCCCCTTGAGATGTTGGAGACGGGGCCTTTCACCCTCCTGATAGGGCTGCAGGCAGCCAAAGGAGTACGACGACACAAGGCCGAGAGCGGCAAAGCAAAGAGCCAGCCGTGCGCAACACAGGGAGGTGGCCCAGTGCAAAGCCAGCGTGGCATCCTGAAAGTGCCCGCTGCACTCTCATGTGTCCCCGGCCTGAGAAGGACAGGAATGTCCGTGGTCCAAGAGGGCCTTTCTGTGGCCCCTTTGGGCTCAAAGCTGCTGCTCTTCTGGCTCCATGGAGCCTAAAGCCACAGAGCTCGGCCTCCCCCACAGCAACAGGAACAAGACTTGGATATCAGGCAATGGAGCTCAATGCCTAAGGCTCAGGGGCAGGGGCCTGCAGTCTGGAGCACAGGGAGGGCACACGCCCAGCCCCATAATTGCTGGCCTCACAGCCCTGAAAGGCCAGGACCAGGGTCTCACACCTGATTCCAGGGGGTCCCTCCCACTAGCCACTGACCTAGAAGCACCAGAGCAGCCGGCTGTCGGGATCAAGGCGGCTGCCAGGCGGCTGCTTATGGCCTCTGCCAGCCAATTGCTCAGGGCTTAGAAGTGCCTCAGCCCCAGGGTCTCCCCCAGCCTGGCCAAGCTTCCCGGCAGCAGCCCCGCAGTCCCACAGCAGCTCCAGAGCAGCCCCATCCAGAGGCACCTGGGAGCCCTCTGCAATGCAGCCAGCAGCGTGCAGCCAGGAGGACACGGATGGTGCTTCCTGCCCGGCACAGGGCTTGAGGCCATCTCCAGGCACCGCTCCGGCAGGGATCCCCGCAGCTCCGGCCCCTGCCCAGTCGCTCTGTGGCCGGCACAAAGGCTTCAGCAGAACCACCAAAGGCCAAGGGGCTTCTGGCTATTTTCCCTGTAACACTGCACACCTGGGCACCTGGCTGAGCACAAGCACCCTTTGCCCCCTCTTCTCCTATGCCCTACTGACCCTGTGCAAGAAAAGAAAGATCCTGGGACTCTGTGTATTGTAAGACATTCTATTCTATTCTACTCTAAGATATTCAATACTCAACAAAAACGAAAATACAAACAGAAAAATCTCAAAGAAGAAAAAGAAAATCCCTGCTGGCTCAAATGGCTCCAGCAGACAGTCTTGCAGATCATCTCTCTGCGGAGCTCCAGCAGAACAGCAAAGCAGTGCCGCACAGACGCAGACGAGGCCGTTTCCTCCATGCACTGCGGAATTGATCTCGCAGCTTACGCCATGGGGAGTAGAGAGCTCTCTGTACGGCCCGGAGAACTAAACAAGATTCAATGGCAGCATCTCTGATTGCAGGACTGCTGTCATAGGCCATTTCTTCAAGGGCTGCAAGAGAGAGGAACAGAGGCAAGGTCAGATCCCGCATGTGCAGGGAGCCCAGGAGAGGCCCCTGCCAGGGCCATCCCGGTCGGCTCTTGCCATGGCCCGCAGGGAGCAGGGAGCAAGGGGATCAGCCCGAATGTGCTGGACACGAATGGCACACGTGGCCCTGAAATCTCGGTGTGCTCTGCCCACGGCTGCAGATCCCTCCGCAGCCGGAGCAGGGCTTGCAGCTGCCCCCTCCAGCCCCCGCGATCAGCCCGCTGCCCTCACTCACTCACCAGTGCAGATCCGCTGCAGCTCTTGCTGCTGCCCCCTCAGGTGCCGCCCGGCCATGCCTGTGAACACAGAGCCTGTCACGGCCCCAGCGGCACAGCTCCCTGCCAGCGGCGCTGCCGGCGCTGTGGCCACACGGGCTGCTGCTGGCCGGGCAGGGCTCAGCCCGGGCCCTTGCCGCACGCTGCCGCCCCAGGGCACGGCTGCCAGAGGGCGGCAGCAGCAACGCCCAGGCCAGGCGGGGCTCCACGGCGCCGGGCCGGGCTGGCGCTGCCGGGGCAGCAGGCGGGGCCGGGGCCGAGCTGCGGCGGGCCGGGCCGGGCCGGGGAGGAGCCGGGCTCGGGACTCACCCATGAACCTGACGGCCGCCTCTCGCAGGGGCTCCTGTGGGCTCTGCAGGTAGCGCAGAGCCCGGCGCAGGTGCTCGGCCGCTCGGCTCCTGTCCTCTGCCAGCTGCAGAGAGCGGCAGGAGGGAAGGGTTGGCGCGGGCTCAGCCCCTGGGCCGGGCGCTGCCTGCGCCCAGCGCCGGCCTCCCCTGCCCTCACAGCCCTGAGGCGCGGCCGGCAGCCGCTGACCAAGGGCTCCCGAGGGGAGGGGGCGGAGGGCCGGCTGCTGCCCGGGGAGCCGCGATGCCGGCCCGAAGCCCTGCCGGGCCGGGGCTCCAAGGCCACCCGGTTCGGGCCCACGGGAACCTGGAGTAGAGCCCGCGCGGCCTCTGGCTGCAGCAGCGGGCACAGCTGCCAGCCCCGCACACTGAGCCCCCAGGGACCTTCGCCATGCTGAGGCTGGGGGGGGTCTCTGCTGTTCTTACCAGGCACTCCTCAAAGCTCTGATCCACGTGTAGCATTTGTTCTATATCCCTCCTCTTCAGGAATCTGGCTGAGGAATGCAGCGTTTCCCGGGAGGCCTGGATACAGCAGAGACGCAGAGATGGCCCCACAGTCCAGGGCACAGGAGCATCCCAGTGGCACAGGCTGGAGGAGGCTGCAGCCCGCAAGGTGCCAGGGCAGGAGGCAGCCCAAGCCCCTGCCAGGGGGACAGCAGGTGGCCACAAGTGCTCACCTCAGCAACAATCTGATTCTCATCATGGCAGTGGAAGTAGAGAGGGAGCAGGCTCTGGCGCACGTGGGACTTGAGGGCCTTTCTTCCCTCTTCTGTTAATAAGTCCAGCATCTCTTGAAAGACAGCCATGGAGCTCAGCTGCACCTGGCTATCATCCTGGATGAAAGGAAAGGGCAAAAGACCTGAGCATCAGCTGCTTCAGGACCCCAGGGCACAGGCCTGCATCTGCACAGGGCACCAAGTGTCCGGGCAGCAGCCAGTGGCCGTGGCTGTGGACACAGAGCCTTACGCTGTCAAAGAGTGGCAGGAGCGCCTCAGCCAGCTGCAGGGCGATGGGGGTGGCTATTGGGGCACCATTATCCAGGAGCAAATATCTCAGTAAAAGAATGCTCATCCTGATCATGTCGCTGTCATTTTCCTCCAGGAGCTCCACAAGACTTCCAGTCAGGCTCCGCAGTTTTTCGGCCTGTGCGGAACACCACTTTGTGAAAGGCCGCCCTGCTGCCGCAGGGCCCAGAGGCCAAAGGCCTGTCCCAAAGCACTGGGGCAGCTGAAGCAGGAGGCAGGAGAGCTGGGAGCAGCTGACCTAGCGGCCGAAGCCCAGGCAAGGCCAAGCGACAATGTTGCCCAGCCCCACGCTGCCTGCACGGCTTCAGCCACTGCCCCCTTCTCACCATCAAGGGATTCTTGCCCAGCACTACGAGGCCTCGGAGTGCCAAGTAACGCCTGGCCATGTGCTCGCTCTGCAGGTTCTGTGCTACGATCTCCAGAACACTGTCACTGCATTCGCTCAAGTCCAGGCACTCGAGGACCTGAAAGGCACAGGGCAGTGACAGGGGAGCCGGCCGGCAGGAGCCCGGAGCTGCACAGGGCCGGGCCCAGGCAGCAGCACAGGGCACGGGCACTGTCCTGGCTGCTGTGGCTGCGAGTGGGCAGAGGGCTGGGAGGCAGCTCAGCCAGGCAGCGCTGGCCTTGAGGCTCACCTCCACAAGGAATGCCAGGGCAGGGAAATCCCAGTATGGCATCTCTTCACCGAGCATGGCGAGCAGGTAGAATGCAACCGCGGAACAAAAGTGGATGGCTAAGCGGCAAATTTCTCTGAAGAGGGGAAAAAGGAAACAAGACCCTGAGCTAGTGAGGCAAACCTCTCCCAGGCGTGACTCATCCAGTTCTCATCTTTCCACAGCACCCTTCCAGCAAGGGGGCGTGGGCCATTTGGCAGTTGGTTGCTCATGGGCACCCTCCTCTGCCAGCCTTTTGCAGTCTGCTTGGCCGTTCCTTTAGTGACAAGGCCCTCTGGCCCATGGCCACCACAGACACTTTGTGGGCCATCTGGGCACAGAGCAGCAATGTCAGAGGCAGTGGGGAGAAGGGGGTCTCACCTGGCAAGCAGAGCCACGGCAAAGTGGTGAGTGTCAAGAGAGAGCAGCGTGTCCCAGGCACACCTGCGCTCCATTGCCACCACCACATCCTCGCAGCGGAGAAGGCAGAGCAGGGACTTCAGGGTGCGCACTGCAAACCTGTGTGCAGAGCAAAGCCCAGGTCACACTGGCAGCACTGGCTCCTTGGCAGGCCACGTGGCAGGGACAGGAGGAGTGGGATGGAGCACCTGTTGGGGCTGGTGGCAAGGCCGTGCTCTTCCTGGCATCCCTTCCAGAAGGTGTCCACTGCCTCTGGCATATCCAGAGTGCTGAAGAACACTTGGAAGAGGAGATGCACAAATAGGCGGGGGAAATACACCTTCAATATCCGTGGCAGACAGGGCACCTGGAGGATCTTCCACATCACCACGGTTGCCTGCAAAGGACAAAGCCCACCGAGACAGCGCTCAGTGCCGAGGTGTGCGTGTGGCAGGGCCCGAGCGTGGCAGGGAGAGGCCCGGAGAGACCTTGGCAGGGGGAGCACGGGGCCTGGTGGGCCTGAAGCTGCCCCTGGGCCAGGTTTCAGGCCAGCGCCTGAGGCAGGGAGATGCGGTGGGGGAAGGAGGATGGAGAGCTGCTGGAGAGGCAGCCTTGGGGCCAGCAAAGGCCAGTTGCAGAAACTCACAGCCAGGGCAAAGACAGCCGTTTCGTCCCCATCGGAGGTGCAGGTGCTGTACTCTGGCCAGCTCCCCAGCACATCCAGGAGGATCAGCTGCGCCAGCTCCACAGTCCTGGCTGAGCCCATGATGGTCTTCCACATGGCCATGGCAGCTCTGCAGGGTTAGAGCTGTGTCTCAGGGGCAGCTGAGCTGGCTGCCATTTCTGCCTGGGCCCACCGCCCCCCTGCCAGCAGCAGCCCGACAGCCCAGCCCAGTGGGGACAGAGCCCTGAGAGGCGGCAAGGGAGCGTGGCAGCAGGCTCAGGGGCTGTCATAGCAGGGCAGGGAAAGGGAGCAGCCAGAGGGCCCTGGAACTCTCTGTTGCTCAGACACCTGGGCAGGCTGTACAGGGTGATGGTCTGGGGAGGCCTGAGCCCTGTGGGCAGGTGAGCCCCATACCTGTCACAGGACGGGGCCACACGCAGGAGCGTGATGACTGCGTCATTTGGCTGTGCTTCGGTGAGATCCAGCAGGGTCTTGTCCAGCCTGTGCTCAGCAGAATCATTGGCCATGAGCCACTGGTGGATGTAGCTCACCATGGCAGGCACCTGGAGAAGGCACGGGGAGACTTGGAAAGCTGCCAGAGGGAGCAATGTTCCCAGCTTCCCCAGAGAAGTGCTTCCCTTCCCAACCCACTGCCATGTGGCCTGAAAGGCTCACAGCAACCAGCATGCGTGGCTGGGGAGGCCAAGCAGTTGCTGGGAGGATCAAAGCCTGGCCACAGGCTGCTTACTTGCTTTGGAGTGTATAAATGTTCCTCTACAAGCATAGAGAGCAAGGCAGCACCGGTCTTGCTTTGGAAGATGGGCGAGTACGGTCTGAGGCCTACGCCCGTGGCGATGGTCTCTTCCTCCTCAATTCTCTTGAGGAAGTTGCAAACGAACTGTAGGAGAAGGGCAAGAAGCCGGGGATGTTGCATGGAGTGCTGCACACACGGTGTTGGGCTGAGCAGGGACAGCAGGCCCAGCCCAGGTGGGGGTGGCTGCAGGTACCTGCGCTGTTCTGCGGAAGCGGCCACGGCTGGACTCCTGCTCCTGTGTGCGCTCCAGGGCTGCATCTGGCAAAGAGCGAGGGCAGCCAGAGATGAGGGACTGTGGGAGAGGCCCGAGAGCACGGCCCAGCCCTGCGCTCCCCAGGCAGGGAGAGCCCCGGGATGCCCCAGGGGATGGAGCACGGCCACTGCGGGGTGTCTGCCCGGCCCCTCTTCCATCCGGTCCATGGGCCTGTCGCCAGGGGATAGCATGGCACAGCACAGCATGGCATGGTGTGGGGCCAAGCTGGCAGCAGGCTCCAGTCCTGTGGCCCAGCCGTGCCACTCACCCTCCTGCGGTGGCTGGAACGGCACCACCGCTTCAGTCTGCTGTGCCGGGGCAGCTCCAGAGCCTTCTTCCTCCTCCTCCACCCAGGCCAGCTCAGGCACTGCCGGGTGTCTCTGCTCCATGTCTCTGCCTGGATTGGTGGCTACTTGCAGGAGAGATGCCCTGGCAAAGCTCCAAGTCACCAAATCAGGCAGGGTGCCTGGAAGGCACCTTCAAGTAAGAAGCCTCAGGAAGGGCTACAGGACAGCAAGTCCTGCACTCGGTCTCAAGGGCTCCTGCCACAAGGACAGGAGACTCCTGTCAAGAACTGTGGGCTGGCCTCAAGGGCACCTGCAGAAGAGAAGCCTCAGGGAGACCACGGGTCAGCAAGTCCTGTGGTCTGGCCTTGAGCTCAGCTGCAGGAACAAGGCTTCAGAAAAGCTCCGGGTGGGACGCGAACGAGCGCGCTGTGCGGGGGGCTCCTCACGGCACCGCTCTGTCCCGTCCTGTCCCGTCGCGTGCTCTGAGCACTGTGGCGAGCTCTTGTCACCGCCAGCTCCTATGTCACCAGGTGTCACAGAGGTCCCTTGGACACCCGTTTCCATTTCACAATGACTGTGTGGCACCGTGTCACCAAGGGCCCTTGCACACACTGCCGCCTGCCTTGGCGCCAGCCCCAGCCCACCCAAAGTGGCCCAGGTTGGAAGGAATGGCTGGCGCCAGGAGTCTAAGCCAGGCCGACAGGATCTTTAAGAAGGGCTCAGAGCATCAGCAAACACTGCCCTGCTCTGTGGGCTCAGGGCAGCAGAAGGATCCCCCAGGGCTGCCGTCACAGCCGTTCTGGAAAGGGCACAGGGCCTTCCAGGGAAGCTGGCACGGCCTCCTTGGGACACGTCCCGGCTGGTGGCCGTCCTGATGTGACACCGCACAAGGAACGTGTGGGCCCGAGCATGAATGCTGCTCTGAGGCCTGGGGCCCGGGGAGCGCTGACATCAGCAGGTGTGGCAGAGTCCCTGGCCAAGCAGACCTGCCACCCCCCGAGCCCTGGCAGCGCTGGTGCCTGTCTCCTGCCCCAGAGACCTGTGCCCCCAGGGAGCTTCTGTGCCAGAAGGAGCCAAAGCCCGCGTGCATGGGGGGCTGTGCTCCTACCTGCAGGGGCTGATGGCAGGAGCACCTGGAGCAAGTGCTGGCACACTTGGTCTCTGTCAGATGATGTTGCTCCTTCCTGAAATGAATTTTTCTCATGGAAGGCATTGGCAGTAGCACCAGAGCACCATCCATTGCTGAGTTTCGCAGGGCAATTAGAATGCCACGCTAACAGTCTGAAATTTCCTTGTGCTTTTCTCACTCTC
This sequence comes from Ammospiza caudacuta, assembly GCF_027887145.1. Classification (NCBI taxonomy): domain Eukaryota; kingdom Metazoa; phylum Chordata; class Aves; order Passeriformes; family Passerellidae; genus Ammospiza; species Ammospiza caudacuta. The sequence continues at coordinate 812,463 of NC_080611.1, forward strand.
TTTCCCACATTCTGGAGAAAACAGAATCTGCCCAGCCTCTGCTATTCTCAGCTTCAGTTGCTGCATGTCTTGCTCTGGCAGCTCATGTCCAAACAAAACTGTGTCCCTGCTGAGCACAGCAAGAAGCGGCCACAAAGTGGCAAGTTCCCCAGTGAACATCAAGGCAGATACGTGGAAGTGCAGAGGATAAGGACAAGTCTGGGAGGAGAAGCTCTTCTGTGTCTCTGATGATGGTGCCCACACCCTGAAGCAGCAGCCAAGAGAAGCGCTGGAAGCAGACGGGCGCAGTTTTGGGCAGCAAAATATCAAAAGTTATGAAACCATTAGCCAGAATGCAAAGGATGGAGTGTGGCCCGGAGGGGAAGCCCTAGATGCAGCTGAGACCACTTTGTTCAGCCTGGAGGAGAGTAAAGGGCGTCATTGTGGTCTTCAACCTCCTCCTGAGGGGAATCAGAGGGGCTGCTGCAGCTCTCGTCACTGTTGGGACCAGTGACAGGACTGGAGAAAAGGGCAGGGAGCTGGGACAGGGCAAGTTTCATTTCCGTATCAGGAAAAGGTTTTTCACCCAGAGCACGGTCAGGCACTGGGATGGGTTCCCCATGGACGCAGCCCAGCGGAGCCCGGGCTGGCTCTTGGGAAAACTGCGGCGCTGCGCCAGGAGTGGGGAACGGCCAAGGCGTGGGTTCTGCCTGCAGCTGAACCTGCTGAGCCCCTGCTCAGTGGTTCAGGATCTACTCACTGCAGCACGGAGCAGCCAAAGAGAAGGAGGAGGCTCCTCGATTGTGAGGTTCCACAGGCAAAGGTTTATCCCAAGGGAAGGATTCAGCAGCATAGAGCCGCCAGCACTTCTGTGCATGAGATTTTATCGGGGTACAACTCAGGGGGGTGGATACAAAGGATTGAGCAAGAAGGAATCTGCAGGGGAGGAGCGAGGGCATTCCATCAGTTGCTTGGGACTAATTAGGACAGATGAGAGGAGAGGGTAGGTCACATGGGCCAGAGGGGCTTCCAGCAATAGGGAATTCCAAAGGGGCGGTGCAGTCAGGGATTGGTCCAAGGCAAAAGTGACAGGGAAGGTTCAGGAATAAAGAGCTGGATTATCTTGAGAGGCAGGGAAGGAGCTGGAACAAAGAGCGGGGAATGGCATGAGGGACAGCTTTGAGGGAGGGAAAAACCTAGGGGTAAACCAACTTGGGGAAAATACGGGGTACATGAAAAGAAACCATTCTACGATAACTGATAAATAGACACGAACCGCAACAGCCCAGGGAAATGGGCACAGCATCAATCCCGTCTGAGTTTGAGAAGTGTTTGAACAACTTGGAGCAGTCACCCAAGCTTTTAGACACTACATCCAAAGCCAAGGGTTGTGACCTCTAGGTTTACGTGAGTATATACTCCTGAGTATGACTTTAGGCAGTGTTTTAAGAAACTCGTTTTATGTCCGATCATACCCCAATTCCTTGCAGATTGTGTGGAATGTGGAATCCTTTTGTTTTCACTGCTTGTTAGGACTATAAAAAAGAATATTCGTGCTGGGTGACTCAGAGACAGCCTGTGTATGTTAAGTGTAGTCTACAGGGGATAAAGAGAAGGAAACAAGAAGTACTAATACATCCGGCTAAGTTTGGAAATGGAGATAGCATGAAGAATGAATAACACAAGAAGTAAAGATGGTATTAAAAAGAGTCCACTAGAATGTAATTTAGCAGATGAGAAAGATTTGGGAGGAGTCCCAGGGGGTAATTTTTCATGTAAGGTAATCTGATGGCATACTCTTACCCAATGGTAGGCTTAGTATCAATTAGAAAGTGGTGAAAAGTGACCCCCGAATGGAACGTTATGATCCATTGTTACAGTTGATGTTATTTTTAAGACAAGGAGAAAAATGAGATCCAGTGATATATGCAGACATGGTTTTTACCCTGAAGAATAAACCCAAGTGTCAGAAAGAATGTGGCTTTGATTTGGCCCCATGGGACCTTTAGTCCTAACTTTGGAAAGAGATAAGAGGCAGAAAAGAAAGAGATGTCATTTAGCACTCAGCATAAGGCAGAGATGTTTGAAATTGGCTCAGATTCACCAGGAAGATTGTGTTCTAGGTGTCCAAGACTTAGAGCTGAGTTAGCCCAGGCCAGCACGGGTACACTCCACCTCAGGCAACCACTCCGGCCCCTGAATGAAAGCCAAATGGCCGTGAGGATGAGATGAATAATCCAGGTGAGGGGACAATGTCAGGGACCCCCAGTGACAACCAACACAAGGAATAAAACCAAGAAAGCTTGGCCTTTAGTCACCCCCTTAAGGCAAGTCTTGAGTCCCCCAGGAGAAGCCATGTGGGTGAGCATCTGCTTTTCTACTAGTGACCTCAAGAGTTGGTGGCAAAAAGTTAAAATGGATAGAGAAAACGCTAGCAAAGCAGCAAAAAGATTGGAGTTCATAGTCAAGAGTCAAGAGGCAGACTGAGGTGATAGTGATTTCATATTGACAGAGCTAACCAAACCAGCAGAAGAGTTGGTGATCAAGGTGGCCAGAGCACGTGTGCAGGGACAAATTGCTAGTGGAGCCTTGCAAGGTACAATGGACCAGCTGTGTCCTACTGCAAGCCCTTTGTGGGACGCGAACAATGCAGGCAGCTGTGCAATGTTAACCAGATACCAGGAGATAGTCACATTGGAATTAAGAAATGCCATTCCAAAAGCAATAACTTGGTCAGTAATAGATAACGTTACACAGGGACAGCACAAGTCACCCACTGACTTTGTGGACAGGCTGTGAGCAGCTGCATGTAAATGCGCAGCCCTGCATCCCTGGTCGGATATGGGGAAGCAGCAGTGGGTTTCCCTGATGTCAGGGCAATCTAGCCCAGATGTCAGGCAGAAATTTCAGAAGCTGAAAGAGCCTGTCAAGAGAGACTTAAAGGCCTGAATGAGAAAAGCATAGAAAGTGTATGACAATCAAGAGAGAGAAAATAAAGAAGAGCTCCCTTCAGCCATGGTGGCAGCTCTGGATCGGCACCAGGGAGAGGCCGGACATGGGCGTGGATGAAGCAGAGGCAGGGACGAAAAGAGCAGAGGCAGAGGAGGTTCAAAGCAGCCACAGACCAAGCTGGGGCCAAATCAATGTGCATCTTGTAAGAAATCAGGACACTGGAAATAAGGCCAGTGCCCAGAGTTAGCAGACAAAGTACACAAAACTCTTGCAGCCACTCTAGATGATAAGAAATGACCGAGACTGGCAATTCTTACCCTAGCAGGTTACCGGTTAAAATACAGCTAAAGAATAATAAAGAAGTTGAATTTTTAACTAATTGTGGAGACACATTTTCACTCTTGAATCAAGCACTGATACCCAAAAGTGAAAACTATCTTCAAGCACTAGGAGGCACTGGCCAGCGTGAAAATGCATTCTTCCTGAAACCACTTCGATGTAAAATCAAGAAGAAAATGGGAATACATCAGTTTCTTTATTTACCAAACTCACCCAAATCTGTCCTATGCAGGGATTTGCTTGAAAATTTGGAAGCAACAGTTCCGTTTAGAAAAAGAAAACTTCAATGGAAGGTACCTGAACACAAATGAGTGGTTTCAGCAGTAGGACTGACAACTGACACCAGACCAACAAACAAGAAGAACTAGTTAGAGGAAGTATTGAATCAGGTATACCCAAGAGTATGGGATACTGACAGCCCAGGAAAATCAAAACGAGCAGACCCTATGAAAATTGAGCTACAGACAAGAGTTAAGGCAGTAGTCAGAAAGCAATACCCTTGAAGATTAGAAGCTAGGAAAGGAATAGAGCCAACTATCAATTAAATCCCTGACATCAGGACTGTTGGAAGAATGGCAGCCAAAATTTAATACTGCTACATCAGCAATAAAGAAACCTAATGGAACTTGGAGACTAGTGCCAGATTTCCAGGCAATTAATGGTTTATACCTTACTAGCTTACTAGCTACGCTTGGAGATGATTTTATTTGGTGCGGGGAAGGTCCATGGGCAGGTGCTGTCGGGAGCCGTTCCCTCTTGGTCTGAGAGACCGGCTCCCCCAGCCCACCCTGCTCTCAGGCCCGGAGGTTGTAATGTGCGCTCGACCGGCAGCCGAAGGAGGGCTCTTGACACCGTGTCTGATGCAACAGGGGTTTTTGAAGGTAGGTCAGAGGGTGCAGGTTGGGTGAGGGTGAGAAGAGGGACAGGAAGAGGCAGGAGCACAAGCACTGTAACATGACACATAAGGCACCTGCAAGCTGCTGGGGAAGCCTCAAGTCTGCTCAGTGAGCCACGTGTGCCCTCAGCATAGGGACAGCCACCTTTCCCTCCGTGAGCCTCACATCCCAGGGTCAGCAAATCAAGAGGCACCAGCCATGCTGTAGGTGACTCAGAGCGAGTGCAGAGGGTCATGGTGGCCAGGGGCCAGAAGCAGGCAGAAAGCCATCGGGGCTGGGGAAAAGGCTCTGCTCTGCTTACAGCGTGGGCTGAGGGCTGGGGGAGCTCCATTTCCCCCTTGAGATGTTGGAGACGGGGCCTTTCACCCTCCTGATAGGGCTGCAGGCAGCCAAAGGAGTACGACGACACAAGGCCGAGAGCGGCAAAGCAAAGAGCCAGCCGTGCGCAACACAGGGAGGTGGCCCAGTGCAAAGCCAGCGTGGCATCCTGAAAGTGCCCGCTGCACTCTCATGTGTCCCCGGCCTGAGAAGGACAGGAATGTCCGTGGTCCAAGAGGGCCTTTCTGTGGCCCCTTTGGGCTCAAAGCTGCTGCTCTTCTGGCTCCATGGAGCCTAAAGCCACAGAGCTCGGCCTCCCCCACAGCAACAGGAACAAGACTTGGATATCAGGCAGTGGAGCTCAATGCCTAAGGCTCAGGGGCAGGGGCCTGCAGTCTGGAGCACAGGGAGGGCACACGCCCAGCCCCATAATTGCTGGCCTCACAGCCCTGAAAGGCCAGGACCAGGGTCTCACACCTGATTCCAGGGGGTCCCTCCCACTAGCCACTGACCTAGAAGCACCAGAGCAGCCGGCTGTCGGGATCAAGGCGGCTGCCAGGCGGCTGCTTATGGCCTCTGCCAGCCAATTGCTCAGGGCTTAGAAGTGCCTCAGCCCCAGGGTCTCCCCCAGCCTGGCCAAGCTTCCCGGCAGCAGCCCCGCAGTCCCACAGCAGCTCCAGAGCAGCCCCATCCAGAGGCACCTGGGAGCCCTCCGCAATGCAGCCAGCAGCGTGCAGCCAGGAGGACACGGATGGTGCTTCCTGCCCGGCACAGGGCTTGAGGCCATCTCCAGGCACCGCTCCGGCAGGGATCCCCGCAGCTCCGGCCCCTGCCCAGTCGCTCTGTGGCCGGCACAAAGGCTTCAGCAGAACCACCAAAGGCCAAGGGGCTTCTGGCTATTTTCCCTGTAACACTGCACACCTGGGCACCTGGCTGAGCACAAGCACCCTTTGCCCCCTCTTCTCCTATGCCCTACTGACCCTGTGCAAGAAAAGAAAGATCCTGGGACTCTGTGTATTGTAAGACATTCTATTCTATTCTACTCTAAGATATTCAATACTCAACAAAAACGAAAATACAAACAGAAAAATCTCAAAGAAGAAAAAGAAAATCCCTGCTGGCTCAAATGGCTCCAGCAGACAGTCTTGCAGATCATCTCTCTGCGGAGCTCCAGCAGAACAGCAAAGCAGTGCCGCACAGACGCAGACGAGGCCGTTTCCTCCATGCACTGCGGAATTGATCTCGCAGCTTACGCCATGGGGAGTAGGGAGCTCTCTGTACGGCCCGGAGAACTAAACAAGATTCAATGGCAGCATCTCTGATTGCAGGACTGCTGTCATAGGCCATTTCTTCAAGGGCTGCAAGAGAGAGGAACAGAGGCAAGGTCAGATCCCGCATGTGCAGGGAGCCCAGGAGAGGCCCCTGCCAGGGCCATCCCGGTCGGCTCTTGCCATGGCCCGCAGGGAGCAGGGAGCAAGGGGATCAGCCCGAATGTGCTGGACACGTGGCCCTGAAATCTCGGTGTGCTCTGCCCACGGCTGCAGATCCCTCCGCAGCCGGAGCAGGGCTTGCAGCTGCCCCCTCCAGCCCCCGCGATCAGCCCGCTGCCCTCACTCACTCACCAGTGCAGATCCGCTGCAGCTCTTGCTGCTGCCCCCTCAGGTGCCGCCCGGCCATGCCTGTGAACACAGAGCCTGTCACGGCCCCAGCGGCACAGCTCCCTGCCAGCGGCGCTGCCGGCGCTGTGGCCACACGGGCTGCTGCTGGCCGGGCAGGGCTCAGCCCGGGCCCTTGCCGCACGCTGCCGCCCCAGGGCACGGCTGCCAGAGGGCGGCAGCAGCAACGCCCAGGCCAGGCGGGGCTCCACGGCGCCGGGCCGGGCTGGCGCTGCCGGGGCAGCAGGCGGGGCCGGGGCCGAGCTGCGGCGGGCCGGGCCGGGCCGGGGAGGAGCCGGGCTCGGGACTCACCCATGAACCTGACGGCCGCCTCTCGCAGGGGCTCCTGTGGGTTCTGCAGGTAGCGCAGAGCCCGGCGCAGGTGCTCGGCCGCTCGGCTCCTGTCCTCTGCCAGCTGCAGAGAGCGGCAGGAGGGAAGGGTTGGCGCGGGCTCAGCCCCTGGGCCGGGCGCTGCCTGCGCCCAGCGCCGGCCTCCCCTGCCCGCACAGCCCTGAGGCGCGGCCGGCAGCCGCTGGCCAAGGGCTCCCGAGGGGAGGGGGCGGAGGGCCGGCTGCTGCCCGGGGAGCCGCGATGCCGGCCCGAAGCCCTGCCGGGCCGGGGCTCCAAGGCCACCCGGTTCGGGCCCACGGGAACCTGGAGTAGAGCCCGCGCGGCCTCTGGCTGCAGCAGCGGGCACAGCTGCCAGCCCCGCACACTGAGCCCCCAGGGACCTTCGCCATGCTGAGGCTGGGGGGGGTCTCTGCTGTTCTTACCAGGCACTCCTCAAAGCTCTGATCCACGTGTAGCATTTGTTCTATATCCCTCCTCTTCAGGAATCTGGCTGAGGAATGCAGCGTTTCCCGGGAGGCCTGGATACAGCAGAGACGCAGAGATGGCCCCACAGTCCAGGGCACAGGAGCATCCCAGTGGCACAGGCTGGAGGAGGCTGCAGCCCGCAAGGTGCCAGGGCAGGAGGCAGCCCAAGCCCCTGCCAGGGGGACAGCAGGTGGCCACAAGTGCTCACCTCAGCAACAATCTGATTCTCATCATGGCAGTGGAAGTAGAGAGGGAGCAGGCTCTGGCGCACGTGGGACTTGAGGGCCTTTCTTCCCTCTTCTGTTAATAAGTCCAGCATCTCTTGAAAGACAGCCATGGAGCTCAGCTGCACCTGGCTATCATCCTGGATGAAAGGAAAGGGCAAAAGACCTGAGCATCAGCTTCTTCAGGACCCCAGGGCACAGGCCTGCATCTGCACAGGGCACCAAGTGTCCGGGCAGCAGCCAGTGGCCGTGGCTGTGGACACAGAGCCTTACGCTGTCAAAGAGTGGCAGGAGCGCCTCAGCCAGCTGCAGGGCGATGGGGGTGGCTATTGGGGCACCATTATCCAGGAGCAAATATCTCAGTAAAAGAATGCTCATCCTGATCATGTCGCTGTCATTTTCCTCCAGGAGCTCCACAAGACTTCCAGTCAGGCTCCGCAGTTTTTCGGCCTGTGCGGAACACCACTTTGTGAAAGGCCGCCCTGCTGCCGCAGGGCCCAGAGGCCAAAGGCCTGTCCCAAAGCACTGGGGCAGCTGAAGCAGGAGGCAGGAGAGCTGGGAGCAGCTGACCTAGCGGCCGAAGCCCAGGCAAGGCCAAGCGACAATGTTGCCCAGCCCCACGCTGCCTGCACGGCTTCAGCCACTGCCCCCTTCTCACCATCAAGGGATTCTTGCCCAGCACTACGAGGCCTCGGAGTGCCAAGTAACGCCTGGCCATGTGCTCGCTCTGCAGGTTCTGTGCTACGATCTCCAGAACACTGTCACTGCATTCGCTCAAGTCCAGGCACTCGAGGACCTGAAAGGCACAGGGCAGTGACAGGGGAGCCGGCCGGCAGGAGCCCGGAGCTGCACAGGGCCGGGCCCAGGCAGCAGCACAGGGCACGGGCACTGTCCTGGCTGCTGTGGCTGCGAGTGGGCAGAGGGCTGGGAGGCAGCTCAGCCAGGCAGCGCTGGCCTTGAGGCTCACCTCCACAAGGAATGCCAGGGCAGGGAAATCCCAGTATGGCATCTCTTCACCGAGCATGGCGAGCAGGTAGAATGCAACCGCGGAACAAAAGTGGATGGCTAAGCGGCAAATTTCTCTGAAGAGGGGAAAAAGGAAACAAGACCCTGAGCTAGTGAGGCAAACCTCTCCCAGGCGTGACTCATCCAGTTCTCATCTTTCCACAGCACCCTTCCAGCAAGGGGGCGTGGGCCATTTGGCAGTTGGTTGCTCATGGGCACCCTCCTCTGCCAGCCTTTTGCAGTCTGCTTGGCCGTTCCTTTAGTGACAAGGCCCTCTGGCCCATGGCCACCACAAACACTTTGTGGGCCATCTGGGCACAGAGCAGCAATGTCAGAGGCAGTGGGGAGAAGGGGGTCTCACCTGGCAAGCAGAGCCACGGCAAAGTGGTGAGTGTCAAGAGAGAGCAGCGTGTCCCAGGCACACCTGCGCTCCATTGCCACCACCACATCCTCGCAGCGGAGAAGGCAGAGCAGGGACTTCAGGGTGCGCACTGCAAACCTGTGTGCAGAGCAAAGCCCAGGTCACACTGGCAGCACTGGCTCCTTGGCAGGCCACGTGGCAGGGACAGGAGGAGTGGGATGGAGCACCTGTTGGGGCTGGTGGCAAGGCCGTGCTCTTCCTGGCATCCCTTCCAGAAGGTGTCCACTGCCTCTGGCATATCCAGAGTGCTGAAGAACACTTGGAAGAGGAGATGCACAAATAGGCGGGGGAAATACACCTTCAATATCCGTGGCAGACAGGGCACCTGGAGGATCTTCCACATCACCACGGTTGCCTGCAAAGGACAAAGCCCACCGAGACAGCGCTCAGTGCCGAGGTGTGCGTGTGGCAGGGCCCGAGCGTGGCAGGGAGAGGCCCGGAGAGACCTTGGCAGGGGGAGCACGGGGCCTGGTGGGCCTGAAGCTGCCCCTGGGCCAGGTTTCAGGCCAGCGCCTGAGGCAGGGAGATGCGGTGGGGGAAGGAGGATGGAGAGCTGCTGGAGAGGCAGCCTTGGGGCCAGCAAAGGCCAGTTGCAGAAACTCACAGCCAGGGCAAAGACAGCCGTTTCGTCCCCATCGGAGGTGCAGGTGCTGTACTCTGGCCAGCTCCCCAGCACATCCAGGAGGATCAGCTGCGCCAGCTCCACAGTCCTGGCTGAGCCCATGATGGTCTTCCACATGGCCATGGCAGCTCTGCAGGGTTAGAGCTGTGTCTCAGGGGCAGCTGAGCTGGCTGCCATTTCTGCCTGGGCCCACCGCCCCCCTGCCAGCAGCAGCCCGACAGCCCAGCCCAGTGGGGACAGAGCCCTGAGAGGCGGCAAGGGAGCGTGGCAGCAGGCTCAGGGGCTGTCATAGCAGGGCAGGGAAAGGGAGCAGCCAGAGGGCCCTGGAACTCTCTGTTGCTCAGACACCTGGGCAGGCTGTACAGGGTGATGGTCTGGGGAGGCCTGAGCCCTGTGGGCAGGTGAGCCCCATACCTGTCACAGGACGGGGCCACACGCAGGAGCGTGATGACTGCGTCATTTGGCTGTGCTTCGGTGAGATCCAGCAGGGTCTTGTCCAGCCTGTGCTCAGCAGAATCATTGGCCATGAGCCACTGGTGGATGTAGCTCACCATGGCAGGCACCTGGAGAAGGCACGGGGAGACTTGGAAAGCTGCCAGAGGGAGCAATGTTCCCAGCTTCCCCAGAGAAGTGCTTCCCTTCCCAACCCACTGCCATGTGGCCTGAAAGGCTCACAGCAACCAGCATGCGTGGCTGGGGAGGCCAAGCAGTTGCTGGGAGGATCAAAGCCTGGCCACAGGCTGCTTACTTGCTTTGGAGTGTATAAATGTTCCTCTACAAGCATAGAGAGCAAGGCAGCACCGGTCTTGCTTTGGAAGATGGGCGAGTACGGTCTGAGGCCTACGCCCGTGGCGATGGTCTCTTCCTCCTCAATTCTCTTGAGGAAGTTGCAAACGAACTGTAGGAGAAGGGCAAGAAGCCGGGGATGTTGCATGGAGTGCTGCACACACGGTGTTGGGCTGAGCAGGGACAGCAGGCCCAGCCCAGGTGGGGGTGGCTGCAGGTACCTGCGCTGTTCTGCGGAAGCGGCCACGGCTGGACTCCTGCTCCTGTGTGCGCTCCAGGGCTGCATCTGGCAAAGAGCGAGCGCAGCCAGAGATGAGGGACTGTGGGAGAGGCCCGAGAGCACGGCCCAGCCCTGCGCTCCCCAGGCAGGGAGAGCCCCGGGATGCCCCAGGGGATGGAGCACGGCCACTGCGGGGTGTCTGCCCGGCCCCTCTTCCATCCGGTCCATGGGCCTGTCCCCAGGGGATAGCATGGCACAGCACAGCATGGCATGGTGTGGGGCCAAGCTGGCAGCAGGCTCCAGTCCTGTGGCCCAGCCGTGCCACTCACCCTCCTGCGGTGGCTGGAACGGCACCACCGCTTCAGTCTGCTGTGCCGGGGCAGCTCCAGAGCCTTCTTCCTCCTCCTCCACCCAGGCCAGCTCAGGCACTGCCGGGTGTCTCTGCTCCATGTCTCTGCCTGGATTGGTGGCTACTTGCAGGAGAGATGCCCTGGCAAAGCTCCAAGTCACCAAATCAGGCAGGGTGCCTGGAAGGCACCTTCAAGTAAGAAGCCTCAGGAAGGGCTACAGGACAGCAAGTCCTGCACTCGGTCTCAAGGGCTCCTGCCACAAGGACAGGAGACTCCTGTCAAGAACTGTGGGCTGGCCTCAAGGGCACCTGCAGAAGAGAAGCCTCAGGGAGACCACGGGTCAGCAAGTCCTGTGGTCTGGCCTTGAGCTCAGCTGCAGGAACAAGGCTTCAGAAAAGCTCCGGGTGGGACGCAAACGAGCGCGCTGTGCGGGGGGCTCCTCACGGCACCGCTCTGTCCCGTCCTGTCCCGTCGCGTGCTCTGAGCACTGTGGCGAGCTCTTGTCACCGCCAGCTCCTATGTCACCAGGTGTCACAGAGGTCCCTTGGACACCCGTTTCCATGTCACAATGACTGTGTGGCACCGTGTCACCAAGGGCCCTTGCACACACTGCCGCCTGCCTTGGCGCCAGCCCCAGCCCACCCAAAGTGGCCCAGGTTGGAAGGAATGGCTGGCGCCAGGAGTCTAAGCCAGGCCGACAGGATCTTTAAGAAGGGCTCAGAGCATCAGCAAACACTGCCCTGCTCTGTGGGCTCAGGGCAGCAGAAGGATCCCCCAGGGCTGCCGTCACAGCCGTTCTGGAAAGGGCACAGGGCCTTCCAGGGAAGCTGGCACGGCCTCCTTGGGACACGTCCCGGCTGGTGGCCGTCCTGATGTGACACCGCACAAGGAACGTGTGGGCCCGAGCATGAATGCTGCTCTGAGGCCTGGGGCCCGGGGAGCGCTGACATCAGCAGGTGTGGCAGAGTCCCTGGCCAAGCAGACCTGCCACCCCCCGAGCCCTGGCAGCGCTGGTGCCTGTCTCCTGCCCCAGAGACCTGCGCCCCCAGGGAGCTTCTGTGCCAGAAGGAGCCAAAGCCCGCGTGCATGGGGGGCTGTGCTCCTACCTGCAGGGGCTGATGGCAGGAGCACCTGGAGCAAGTGCTGGCACACTTGGTCTCTGTCAGATGATGTTGCTCCTTCCTGAAATGAATTTTTCTCATGGAAGGCATTGGCAGTAGCACCAGAGCACCATCCATTGCTGAGTTTCGCAGGGCAATTAGAATGCCACGTTAACAGTCTGAAATTTCCTTGTGCTTTTCTCACTCTCTTTCCCACATTCTGGAGAAAACAGAATCTGCCCAGCCTCTGCTATTCTCAGCTTCAGTTGCTGCATGTCTTGCTCTGGCAGCTCATGTCCAAACAAAACTGTGTCCCTGCTGAGCACAGCAAGAAGCGGCCACAAAGTGGCAAGTTCCCCAGTGAACATCAAGGCAGATACGTGGAAGTGCAGAGGATAAGGACAAGTCTGGGAGGAGAAGCTCTTCTGTGTCTCTGATGATGGTGCCCACACCCTGAAGCAGCAGCCAAGAGAAGCGCTGGAAGCAGACGGGCGCAGTTTTGGGCAGCAAAATATCAAAAGTTATGAAACCATTAGCCAGAATGCAAAGGATGGAGTGTGGCCCGGAGGGGAAGCCCTAGATGCAGCTGAGACCACTTTGTTCAGCCTGGAGGAGAGTAAAGGGCGTCATTGTGGTCTTCAACCTCCTCCTGAGGGGAATCAGAGGGGCTGCTGCAGCTCTCGTCACTGTTGGGACCAGTGACAGGACTGGAGAAAAGGGCAGGGAGCTGGGACAGGGCAAGTTTCATTTCCGTATCAGGAAAAGGTTTTTCACCCAGAGCACGGTCAGGCACTGGGATGGGTTCCCCATGGACGCAGCCCAGCGGAGCCCGGGCTGGCTCTTGGGAAAACTGCGGCGCTGCGCCAGGAGTGGGGAACGGCCAAGGCGTGGGTTCTGCCTGCGGCTGAACCTGCTGAGCCCCTGCTCAGTGGTTCAGGATCTACTCACTGCAGCACGGAGCAGCCAAAGAGAAGGAGGAGGCTCCTCGATTGTGAGGTTCCACAGGCAAAGGTTTATCCCAAGGGAAGGATTCAGCAGCATAGAGCCGCCAGCACTTCTGTGCATGAGATTTTATCGGGGTACAACTCAGGGGGGTGGATACAAAGGATTGAGCAAGAAGGAATCTGCAGGGGAGGAGCGAGGGCATTCCATCAGTTGCTTGGGACTAATTAGGACAGATGAGAGGAGAGGGTAGGTCACATGGGCCAGAGGGGCTTCCAGCAATAGGGAATTCCAAAGGGGCGGTGCAGTCAGGGATTGGTCCAAGGCAAAAGTGACAGGGAAGGTTCAGGAATAAAGAGCTGGATTATCTTGAGAGGCAGGGAAGGAGCTGGAACAAAGAGCGGGGAATGGCATGAGGGACAGCTTTGAGGGAGGGAAAAACCTAGGGGTAAACCAACTTGGGGAAAATACGGGGTACATGAAAAGAAACCATTCTACGATAACTGATAAATAGACACGAACCGCAACAGCCCAGGGAAATGGGCACAGCATCAATCCCGTCTGAGTTTGAGAAGTGTTTGAACAACTTGGAGCAGTCACCCAAGCTTTTAGACACTACATCCAAAGCCAAGGGTTGTGACCTCTAGGTTTACGTGAGTATATACTCCTGAGTATGACTTTAGGCAGTGTTTTAAGAAACTCGTTTTATGTCCGATCATACCCCAATTCCTTGCAGATTATGTGGAATGTGGAATCCTTTTGTTTTCACTGCTTGTTAGGACTATAAAAAAGAATATTCGTGCTGGGTGACTCAGAGACAGCCTGTGTATGTTAAGTGTAGTCTACAGGGGATAAAGAGAAGGAAACAAGAAGTACTAATACATCCGGCTAAGTTTGGAAATGGAGATAGCATGAAGAATGAATAACACAAGAAGTAAAGATGGTATTAAAAAGAGTCCACTAGAATGTAATTTAGCAGATGAGAAAGATTTGGGAGGAGTCCCAGGGGGTAATTTTTCATGTAAGGTAATCTGATGGCATACTCTTACCCAATGGTAGGCTTAGTATCAATTAGAAAGTGGTGAAAAGTGACCCCCGAATGGAACGTTATGATCCATTGTTACAGTTGATGTTATTTTTAAGACAAGGAGAAAAATGAGATCCAGTGATATATGCAGACATGGTTTTTACCCTGAAGAATAAACCCAAGTGTCAGAAAGAATGTGGCTTTGATTTGGCCCCGTGGGACCTTTAGTCCTAACTTTGGAAAGAGATAAGAGGCAGAAAAGAAAGAGATGTCATTTAGCACTCAGCATAAGGCAGAGATGTTTGAAATTGGCTCAGATTCACCAGGAAGATTGTGTTCTAGGTGTCCAAGACTTAGAGCTGAGTTAGCCCAGGCCAGCACGGGTACACTCCACCTCAGGCAACCACTCCGGCCCCTGAATGAAAGCCAAATGGCCGTGAGGATGAGATGAATAATCCAGGTGAGGGGACAATGTCAGGGACCCCCAGTGACAACCAACACAAGGAATAAAACCAAGAAAGCTTGGCCTTTAGTCACCCCCTTAAGGCAAGTCTTGAGTCCCCCAGGAGAAGCCATGTGGGTGAGCATCTGCTTTTCTACTAGTGACCTCAAGAGTTGGTGGCAAAAAGTTAAAATGGATAGAGAAAACGCTAGCAAAGCAGCAAAAAGATTGGAGTTCATAGTCAAGAGTCAAGAGGCAGACTGAGGTGATAGTGATTTCATATTGACAGAGCTAACCAAACCAGCAGAAGAGTTGGTGATCAAGGTGGCCAGAGCACGTGTGCAGGGACAAATTGCTAGTGGAGCCTTGCAAGGTACAATGGACCAGCTGTGTCCTACTGCAAGCCCTTTGTGGGACGCGAACAATGCAGGCAGCTGTGCAATGTTAACCAGATACCAGGAGATAGTCACATTGGAATTAAGAAATGCCATTCCAAAAGCAATAACTTGGTCAGTAATAGATAACGTTACACAGGGACAGCACAAGTCACCCACTGACTTTGTGGACAGGCTGTGAGCAGCTGCATGTAAATGCGCAGCCCTGCATCCCTGGTCGGATATGGGGAAGCAGCAGTGGGTTTCCCTGATGTCAGGGCAATCTAGCCCAGATGTCAGGCAGAAATTTCAGAAGCTGAAAGAGCCTGTCAAGAGAGACTTAAAGGCCTGAATGAGAAAAGCATAGAAAGTGTATGACAATCAAGAGAGAGAAAATAAAGAAGAGCTCCCTTCAGCCATGGTGGCAGCTCTGGATCGGCACCAGGGAGAGGCCGGACGTGGGCGTGGATGAAGCAGAGGCAGGGACGAAAAGAGCAGAGGCAGAGGAGGTTCAAAGCAGCCACAGACCAAGCTGGGGCCAAATCAATGTGCATCTTGTAAGAAATCAGGACACTGGAAATAAGGCCAGTGCCCAGAGTTAGCAGACAAAGTACACAAAACTCTTGCAGCCACTCTAGATGATAAGAAATGACCGAGACTGGCAATTCTTACCCTAGCAGGTTACCGGTTAAAATACAGCTAAAGAATAATAAAGAAGTTGAATTTTTAACTAATTGTGGAGACACATTTTCACTCTTGAATCAAGCACTGATACCCAAAAGTGAAAACTATCTTCAAGCACTAGGAGCCACTGGCCAGCGTGAAAATGCATTCTTCCTGAAACCACTTCGATGTAAAATCAAGAAGAAAATGGGAATACATCAGTTTCTTTATTTACCAAACTCACCCAAATCTGTCCTATGCAGGGATTTGCTTGAAAATTTGGAAGCAACAGTTCCGTTTAGAAAAAGAAAACTTCAATGGAAGGTACCTGAACACAAATGAGTGGTTTCAGCAGTAGGACTGACAACTGACACCAGACCAACAAACAAGAAGAACTAGTTAGAGGAAGTATTGAATCAGGTATACCCAAGAGTATGGGATACTGACAGCCCAGGAAAATCAAAACGAGCAGACCCTATGAAAATTGAGCTACAGACAAGAGTTAAGGCAGTAGTCAGAAAGCAATACCCTTGAAGATTAGAAGCTAGGAAAGGAATAGAGCCAACTATCAATTAAATCCCTGACATCAGGACTGCTGGAAGAATGGCAGCCAAAATTTAATACTGCTACATCAGCAATAAAGAAACCTAATGGAACTTGGAGACTAGTGCCAGATTTCCAGGCAATTAATGGTTTATACCTTACTAGCTTACTAGCTAAGCTTGGAGATGATTTTATTTGGTGCGGGGAAGGTCCATGGGCAGGTGCTGTCGGGAGCCGTTCCCTCTTGGTCTGAGAGACCGGCTCCCCCAGCCCACCCTGCTCTCAGGCCCGGAGGTTGTAATGTGCGCTCGACCGGCAGCCGAAGGAGGGCTCTTGACACCGTGTCTGATGCAACAGGGGTTTTTGAAGGTAGGTCAGAGGGTGCAGGTTGGGTGAGGGTGAGAAGAGGGACAGGAAGAGGCAGGAGCACAAGCACTGTAACATGACACATAAGGCACCTGCAAGCTGCTGGGGAAGCCTCAAGTCTGCTCAGTGAGCCACGTGTGCCCTCAGCATAGGGACAGCCACCTTTCCCTCCGTGAGCCTCACATCCCAGGGTCAGCAAATCAAGAGGCACCAGCCATGCTGTAGGTGACTCAGAGCGAGTGCAGAGGGTCATGGTGGCCAGGGGCCAGAAGCAGGCAGAAAGCCATCGGGGCTGGGGAAAAGGCTCTGCTCTGCTTACAGCGTGGGCTGAGGGCTGGGGGAGCTCCATTTCCCCCTTGAGATGTTGGAGACGGGGCCTTTCACCCTCCTGATAGGGCTGCAGGCAGCCAAAGGAGTACGACGACACAAGGCCAAGAGCGGCAAAGCAAAGAGCCAGCCGTGCGCAACACAGGGAGGTGGCCCAGTGCAAAGCCAGCGTGGCATCCTGAAAGTGCCCGCTGCACTCTCATGTGTCCCCGGCCTGAGAAGGACAGGAATGTCCGTGGTCCAAGAGGGCCTTTCTGTGGCCCCTTTGAGCTCAAAGCTGCTGCTCTTCTGGCTCCATGGAGCCTAAAGCCACAGAGCTCGGCCTCCCCCACAGCAACAGGAACAAGACTTGGATATCAGGCAGTGGAGCTCAATGCCTAAGGCTCAGGGGCAGGGGCCTGCAGTCTGGAGCACAGGGAGGGCACACGCCCAGCCCCATAATTGCTGGCCTCACAGCCCTGAAAGGCCAGGACCAGGGTCTCACACCTGATTCCAGGGGGTCCCTCCCACTAGCCACTGACCTAGAAGCACCAGAGCAGCCGGCTGTCGGGATCAAGGCGGCTGCCAGGCGGCTGCTTATGGCCTCTGCCAGCCAATTGCTCAGGGCTTAGAAGTGCCTCAGCCCCAGGGTCTCCCCCAGCCTGGCCAAGCTTCCCGGCAGCAGCCCCGCAGTCCCACAGCAGCTCCAGAGCAGCCCCATCCAGAGGCACCTGGGAGCCCTCCGCAATGCAGCCAGCAGCGTGCAGCCAGGAGGACACGGATGGTGCTTCCTGCCCGGCACAGGGCTTGAGGCCATCTCCAGGCACCGCTCCGGCAGGGATCCCCGCAGCTCCGGCCCCTGCCCAGTCGCTCTGTGGCCGGCACAAAGGCTTCAGCAGAACCACCAAAGGCCAAGGGGCTTCTGGCTATTTTCCCTGTAACACTGCACACCTGGGCACCTGGCTGAGCACAAGCACCCTTTGCCCCCTCTTCTCCTATGCCCTACTGACCCTGTGCAAGAAAAGAAAGATCCTGGGACTCTGTGTATTGTAAGACATTCTATTCTATTCTACTCTAAGATATTCAATACTCAACAAAAACGAAAATACAAACAGAAAAATCTCAAAGAAGAAAAAGAAAATCCCTGCTGGCTCAAATGGCTCCAGCAGACAGTCTTGCAGATCATCTCTCTGCGGAGCTCCAGCAGAACAGCAAAGCAGTGCCGCACAGACGCAGACGAGGCCGTTTCCTCCATGCACTGCGGAATTGATCTCGCAGCTTACGCCATGGGGAGTAGGGAGCTCTCTGTACGGCCCGGAGAACTAAACAAGATTCAATGGCAGCATCTCTGATTGCAGGACTGCTGTCATAGGCCATTTCTTCAAGGGCTGCAAGAGAGAGGAACAGAGGCAAGGTCAGATCCCGCATGTGCAGGGAGCCCAGGAGAGGCCCCTGCCAGGGCCATCCCGGTCGGCTCTTGCCATGGCCCGCAGGGAGCAGGGAGCAAGGGGATCAGCCCGAATGTGCTGGACACGAATGGCACACGTGGCCCTGAAATCTCGGTGTGCTCTGCCCACGGCTGCAGATCCCTCCGCAGCCGGAGCAGGGCTTGCAGCTGCCCCCTCCAGCCCCCGCGATCAGCCCGCTGCCCTCACTCACTCACCAGTGCAGATCCGCTGCAGCTCTTGCTGCTGCCCCCTCAGGTGCCGCCCGGCCATGCCTGTGAACACAGAGCCTGTCACGGCCCCAGCGGCACAGCTCCCTGCCAGCGGCGCTGCCGGCGCTGTGGCCACACGGGCTGCTGCTGGCCGGGCAGGGCTCAGCCCGGGCCCTTGCCGCACGCTGCCGCCCCAGGGCACGGCTGCCAGAGGGCGGCAGCAGCAACGCCCAGGCCAGGCGGGGCTCCACGGCGCCGGGCCGGGCTGGCGCTGCCGGGGCAGCAGGCGGGGCCGGGGCCGAGCTGCGGCGGGCCGGGCCGGGCCGGGGAGGAGCCGGGCTCGGGACTCACCCATGAACCTGACGGCCGCCTCTCGCAGGGGCTCCTGTGGGCTCTGCAGGTAGCGCAGAGCCCGGCGCAGGTGCTCGGCCGCTCGGCTCCTGTCCTCTGCCAGCTGCAGAGAGCGGCAGGAGGGAAGGGTTGGCGCGGGCTCAGCCCCTGGGCCGGGCGCTGCCTGCGCCCAGCGCCGGCCTCCCCTGCCCGCACAGCCCTGAGGCGCGGCCGGCAGCCGCTGGCCAAGGGCTCCCGAGGGGAGGGGGCGGAGGGCCGGCTGCTGCCCGGGGAGCCGCGATGCCGGCCCGAAGCCCTGCCGGGCCGGGGCTCCAAGGCCACCCGGTTCGGGCCCACTGGAACCTGGAGTAGAGCCCGCACGGCCTCTGGCTGCAGCAGCGGGCACAGCTGCCAGCCCCGCACACTGAGCCCCCAGGGACCTTCGCCATGCTGAGGCTGGGGGGGGTCTCTGCTGTTCTTACCAGGCACTCCTCAAAGCTCTGATCCACGTGTAGCATTTGTTCTATATCCCTCCTCTTCAGGAATCTGGCTGAGGAATGCAGCGTTTCCCGGGAGGCCTGGATACAGCAGAGACGCAGAGATGGCCCCACAGTCCAGGGCACAGGAGCATCCCAGTGGCACAGGCTGGAGGAGGCTGCAGCCCGCAAGGTGCCAGGGCAGGAGGCAGCCCAAGCCCCTGCCAGGGGGACAGCAGGTGGCCACAAGTGCTCACCTCAGCAACAATCTGATTCTCATCATGGCAGTGGAAGTAGAGAGGGAGCAGGCTCTGGCGCACGTGGGACTTGAGGGCCTTTCTTCCCTCTTCTGTTAATAAGTCCAGCATCTCTTGAAAGACAGCCATGGAGCTCAGCTGCACCTGGCTATCATCCTGGATGAAAGGAAAGGGCAAAAGACCTGAGCATCAGCTGCTTCAGGACCCCAGGGCACAGGCCTGCATCTGCACAGGGCACCAAGTGTCCGGGCAGCAGCCAGTGGCCGTGGCTGTGGACACAGAGCCTTACGCTGTCAAAGAGTGGCAGGAGCGCCTCAGCCAGCTGCAGGGCGATGGGGGTGGCTATTGGGGCACCATTATCCAGGAGCAAATATCTCAGTAAAAGAATGCTCATCCTGATCATGTCGCTGTCATTTTCCTCCAGGAGCTCCACAAGACTTCCAGTCAGGCTCCGCAGTTTTTCGGCCTGTGCGGAACACCACTTTGTGAAAGGCCGCCCTGCTGCCGCAGGGCCCAGAGGCCAAAGGCCTGTCCCAAAGCACTGGGGCAGCTGAAGCAGGAGGCAGGAGAGCTGGGAGCAGCTGACCTAGCGGCCGAAGCCCAGGCAAGGCCAAGCGACAATGTTGCCCAGCCCCACGCTGCCTGCACGGCTTCAGCCACTGCCCCCTTCTCACCATCAAGGGATTCTTGCCCAGCACTACGAGGCCTCGGAGTGCCAAGTAACGCCTGGCCATGTGCTCGCTCTGCAGGTTCTGTGCTACGATCTCCAGAACACTGTCACTGCATTCGCTCAAGTCCAGGCACTCGAGGACCTGAAAGGCACAGGGCAGTGACAGGGGAGCCGGCCGGCAGGAGCCCGGAGCTGCACAGGGCCGGGCCCAGGCAGCAGCACAGGGCACGGGCACTGTCCTGGCTGCTGTGGCTGCGAGTGGGCAGAGGGCTGGGAGGCAGCTCAGCCAGGCAGCGCTGGCCTTGAGGCTCACCTCCACAAGGAATGCCAGGGCAGGGAAATCCCAGTATGGCATCTCTTCACCGAGCATGGCGAGCAGGTAGAATGCAACCGCGGAACAAAAGTGGATGGCTAAGCGGCAAATTTCTCTGAAGAGGGGAAAAAGGAAACAAGACCCTGAGCTAGTGAGGCAAACCTCTCCCAGGCGTGACTCATCCAGTTCTCATCTTTCCACAGCACCCTTCCAGCAAGGGGGCGTGGGCCATTTGGCAGTTGGTTGCTCATGGGCACCCTCCTCTGCCAGCCTTTTGCAGTCTGCTTGGCCGTTCCTTTAGTGACAAGGCCCTCTGGCCCATGGCCACCACAAACACTTTGTGGGCCATCTGGGCACAGAGCAGCAATGTCAGAGGCAGTGGGGAGAAGGGGGTCTCACCTGGCAAGCAGAGCCACGGCAAAGTGGTGAGTGTCAAGAGAGAGCAGCGTGTCCCAGGCACACCTGCGCTCCATTGCCACCACCACATCCTCGCAGCGGAGAAGGCAGAGCAGGGACTTCAGGGTGCGCACTGCAAACCTGTGTGCAGAGCAAAGCCCAGGTCACACTGGCAGCACTGGCTCCTTGGCAGGCCACGTGGCAGGGACAGGAGGAGTGGGATGGAGCACCTGTTGGGGCTGGTGGCAAGGCCGTGCTCTTCCTGGCATCCCTTCCAGAAGGTGTCCACTGCCTCTGGCATATCCAGAGTGCTGAAGAACACTTGGAAGAGGAGATGCACAAATAGGCGGGGGAAATACACCTTCAATATCCGTGGCAGACAGGGCACCTGGAGGATCTTCCACATCACCACGGTTGCCTGCAAAGGACAAAGCCCACCGAGACAGCGCTCAGTGCCGAGGTGTGCGTGTGGCAGGGCCCGAGCGTGGCAGGGAGAGGCCCGGAGAGACCTTGGCAGGGGGAGCACGGGGTCTGGTGGGCCTGAAGCTGCCCCTGGGCCAGGTTTCAGGCCAGCGCCTGAGGCAGGGAGATGCGGTGGGGGAAGGAGGATGGAGAGCTGCTGGAGAGGCAGCCTTGGGGCCAGCAAAGGCCAGTTGCAGAAACTCACAGCCAGGGCAAAGACAGCCGTTTCGTCCCCATCGGAGGTGCAGGTGCTGTACTCTGGCCAGCTCCCCAGCACATCCAGGAGGATCAGCTGCGCCAGCTCCACAGTCCTGGCTGAGCCCATGATGGTCTTCCACATGGCCATGGCAGCTCTGCAGGGTTAGAGCTGTGTCTCAGGGGCAGCTGAGCTGGCTGCCATTTCTGCCTGGGCCCACCGCCCCCCTGCCAGCAGCAGCCCGACAGCCCAGCCCAGTGGGGACAGAGCCCTGAGAGGCGGCAAGGGAGCGTGGCAGCAGGCTCAGGGGCTGTCATAGCAGGGCAGGGAAAGGGAGCAGCCAGAGGGCCCTGGAACTCTCTGTTGCTCAGACACCTGGGCAGGCTGTACAGGGTGATGGTCTGGGGAGGCCTGAGCCCTGTGGGCAGGTGAGCCCCATACCTGTCACAGGACAGGGCCACACGCAGGAGCGTCATGACTGCGTCATTTGGCTGTGCTTCGGTGAGATCCAGCAGGGTCTTGTCCAGCCTGTGCTCAGCAGAATCATTGGCCATGAGCCACTGGTGGATGTAGCTCACCATGGCAGGCACCTGGAGAAGGCACGGGGAGACTTGGAAAGCTGCCAGAGGGAGCAATGTTCCCAGCTTCCCCAGAGAAGTGCTTCCCTTCCCAACCCACTGCCATGTGGCCTGAAAGGCTCACAGCAACCAGCATGCGTGGCTGGGGAGGCCAAGCAGTTGCTGGGAGGATCAAAGCCTGGCCACAGGCTGCTTACTTGCTTTGGAGTGTATAAATGTTCCTCTACAAGCATAGAGAGCAAGGCAGCACCGGTCTTGCTTTGGAAGATGGGCGAGTACGGTCTGAGGCCTACGCCCGTGGCGATGGTCTCTTCCTCCTCAATTCTCTTGAGGAAGTTGCAAACGAACTGTAGGAGAAGGGCAAGAAGCCGGGGATGTTGCATGGAGTGCTGCACACACGGTGTTGGGCTGAGCAGGGACAGCAGGCCCAGCCCAGGTGGGGGTGGCTGCAGGTACCTGCGCTGTTCTGCGGAAGCGGCCACGGCTGGACTCCTGCTCCTGTGTGCGCTCCAGGGCTGCATCTGGCAAAGAGCGAGCGCAGCCAGAGATGAGGGACTGTGGGAGAGGCCCGAGAGCACGGCCCAGCCCTGCGCTCCCCAGGCAGGGAGAGCCCCGGGATGCCCCAGGGGATGGAGCACGGCCACTGCGGGGTGTCTGCCCGGCCCCTCTTCCATCCGGTCCATGGGCCTGTCGCCAGGGGATAGCATGGCACAGCACAGCATGGCATGGTGTGGGGCCAAGCTGGCAGCAGGCTCCAGTCCTGTGGCCCAGCCGTGCCACTCACCCTCCTGCGGTGGCTGGAACGGCACCACCGCTTCAGTCTGCTGTGCCGGGGCAGCTCCAGAGCCTTCTTCCTCCTCCTCCACCCAGGCCAGCTCAGGCACTGCCGGGTGTCTCTGCTCCATGTCTCTGCCTGGATTGGTGGCTACTTGCAGGAGAGATGCCCTGGCAAAGCTCCAAGTCACCAAATCAGGCAGGGTGCCTGGAAGGCACCTTCAAGTAAGAAGCCTCAGGAAGGGCTACAGGACAGCAAGTCCTGCACTCGGTCTCAAGGGCTCCTGCCACAAGGACAGGAGACTCCTGTCAAGAACTGTGGGCTGGCCTCAAGGGCACCTGCAGAAGAGAAGCCTCAGGGAGACCACGGGTCAGCAAGTCCTGTGGTCTGGCCTTGAGCTCAGCTGCAGGAACAAGGCTTCAGAAAAGCTCCGGGTGGGACGCGAACGAGCGCGCTGTGCGGGGGGCTCCTCACGGCACCGCTCTGTCCCGTCCTGTCCCGTCGCGTGCTCTGAGCACTGTGGCGAGCTCTTGTCACCGCCAGCTCCTATGTCACCAGGTGTCACAGAGGTCCCTTGGACACCCGTTTCCATGTCACAATGACTGTGTGGCACCGTGTCACCAAGGGCCCTTGCACACACTGCCGCCTGCCTTGGCGCCAGCCCCAGCCCACCCAAAGTGGCCCAGGTTGGAAGGAATGGCTGGCGCCAGGAGTCTAAGCCAGGCCGACAGGATCTTTAAGAAGGGCTCAGAGCATCAGCAAACACTGCCCTGCTCTGTGGGCTCAGGGCAGCAGAAGGATCCCCCAGGGCTGCCGTCACAGCCGTTCTGGAAAGGGCACAGGGCCTTCCAGGGAAGCTGGCACGGCCTCCTTGGGACACGTCCCGGCTGGTGGCCGTCCTGATGTGACACCGCACAAGGAACGTGTGGGCCCGAGCATGAATGCTGCTCTGAGGCCTGGGGCCCGGGGAGCGCTGACATCAGCAGGTGTGGCAGAGTCCCTGGCCAAGCAGACCTGCCACCCCCCGAGCCCTGGCAGCGCTGGTGCCTGTCTCCTGCCCCAGAGACCTGCGCCCCCAGGGAGCTTCTGTGCCAGAAGGAGCCAAAGCCCGCGTGCATGGGGGGCTGTGCTCCTACCTGCAGGGGCTGATGGCAGGAGCACCTGGAGCAAGTGCTGGCACACTTGGTCTCTGTCAGATGATGTTGCTCCTTCCTGAAATGAATTTTTCTCATGGAAGGCATTGGCAGTAGCACCAGAGCACCATCCATTGCTGAGTTTCGCAGGGCAATTAGAATGCCACGTTAACAGTCTGAAATTTCCTTGTGCTTTTCTCACTCTCTTTCCCACATTCTGGAGAAAACAGAATCTGCCCAGCCTCTGCTATTCTCAGCTTCAGTTGCTGCATGTCTTGCTCTGGCAGCTCATGTCCAAACAAAACTGTGTCCCTGCTGAGCACAGCAAGAAGCGGCCACAAAGTGGCAAGTTCCCCAGTGAACATCAAGGCAGATACGTGGAAGTGCAGAGGATAAGGACAAGTCTGGGAGGAGAAGCTCTTCTGTGTCTCTGATGATGGTGCCCACACCCTGAAGCAGCAGCCAAGAGAAGCGCTGGAAGCAGACGGGCGCAGTTTTGGGCAGCAAAATATCAAAAGTTATGAAACCATTAGCCAGAATGCAAAGGATGGAGTGTGGCCCGGAGGGGAAGCCCTAGATGCAGCTGAGACCACTTTGTTCAGCCTGGAGGAGAGTAAAGGGCGTCATTGTGGTCTTCAACCTCCTCCTGAGGGGAATCAGAGGGGCTGCTGCAGCTCTCGTCACTGTTGGGACCAGTGACAGGACTGGAGAAAAGGGCAGGGAGCT
This sequence comes from Ammospiza caudacuta, assembly GCF_027887145.1. NCBI lineage: Eukaryota > Metazoa > Chordata > Aves > Passeriformes > Passerellidae > Ammospiza > Ammospiza caudacuta. The sequence goes on from NC_080611.1 coordinate 836,778, forward strand.
GGGACAGGGCAAGTTTCATTTCCGTATCAGGAAAAGGTTTTTCACCCAGAGCACGGTCAGGCACTGGGATGGGTTCCCCATGGACGCAGCCCAGCGGAGCCCGGGCTGGCTCTTGGGAAAACTGCGGCGCTGCGCCAGGAGTGGGGAACGGCCAAGGCGTGGGTTCTGCCTGCGGCTGAACCTGCTGAGCCCCTGCTCAGTGGTTCAGGATCTACTCACTGCAGCACGGAGCAGCCAAAGAGAAGGAGGAGGCTCCTCGATTGTGAGGTTCCACAGGCAAAGGTTTATCCCAAGGGAAGGATTCAGCAGCATAGAGCCGCCAGCACTTCTGTGCATGAGATTTTATCGGGGTACAACTCAGGGGGGTGGATACAAAGGATTGAGCAAGAAGGAATCTGCAGGGGAGGAGCGAGGGCATTCCATCAGTTGCTTGGGACTAATTAGGACAGATGAGAGGAGAGGGTAGGTCACATGGGCCAGAGGGGCTTCCAGCAATAGGGAATTCCAAAGGGGCGGTGCAGTCAGGGATTGGTCCAAGGCAAAAGTGACAGGGAAGGTTCAGGAATAAAGAGCTGGATTATCTTGAGAGGCAGGGAAGGAGCTGGAACAAAGAGCGGGGAATGGCATGAGGGACAGCTTTGAGGGAGGGAAAAACCTAGGGGTAAACCAACTTGGGGAAAATACGGGGTACATGAAAAGAAACCATTCTACGATAACTGATAAATAGACACGAACCGCAACAGCCCAGGGAAATGGGCACAGCATCAATCCCGTCTGAGTTTGAGAAGTGTTTGAACAACTTGGAGCAGTCACCCAAGCTTTTAGACACTACATCCAAAGCCAAGGGTTGTGACCTCTAGGTTTACGTGAGTATATACTCCTGAGTATGACTTTAGGCAGTGTTTTAAGAAACTCGTTTTATGTCCGATCATACCCCAATTCCTTGCAGATTGTGTGGAATGTGGAATCCTTTTGTTTTCACCGCTTGTTAGGACTATAAAAAAGAATATTCGTGCTGGGTGACTCAGAGACAGCCTGTGTATGTTAAGTGTAGTCTACAGGGGATAAAGAGAAGGAAACAAGAAGTACTAATACATCCGGCTAAGTTTGGAAATGGAGATAGCATGAAGAATGAATAACACAAGAAGTAAAGATGGTATTAAAAAGAGTCCACTAGAATGTAATTTAGCAGATGAGAAAGATTTGGGAGGAGTCCCAGAGGGTAATTTTTCATGTAAGGTAATCTGATGGCATACTCTTACCCAATGGTAGGCTTAGTATCAATTAGAAAGTGGTGAAAAGTGACCCCCGAATGGAACGTTATGATCCATTGTTACAGTTGATGTTATTTTTAAGACAAGGAGAAAAATGAGATCCAGTGATATATGCAGACATGGTTTTTACCCTGAAGAATAAACCCAAGTGTCAGAAAGAATGTGGCTTTGATTTGGCCCCATGGGACCTTTAGTCCTAACTTTGGAAAGAGATAAGAGGCAGAAAAGAAAGAGATGTCATTTAGCACTCAGCATAAGGCAGAGATGTTTGAAATTGGCTCAGATTCACCAGGAAGATTGTGTTCTAGGTGTCCAAGACTTAGAGCTGAGTTAGCCCAGGCCGGCACGGGTACACTCCACCTCAGGCAACCACTCCGGCCCCTGAATGAAAGCCAAATGGCCGTGAGGATGAGATGAATAATCCAGGTGAGGGGACAATGTCAGGGACCCCCAGTGACAACCAACACAAGGAATAAAACCAAGAAAGCTTGGCCTTTAGTCACCCCCTTAAGGCAAGTCTTGAGTCCCCCAGGAGAAGCCATGTGGGTGAGCATCTGCTTTTCTACTAGTGACCTCAAGAGTTGGTGGCAAAAAGTTAAAATGGATAGAGAAAACGCTAGCAAAGCAGCAAAAAGATTGGAGTTCATAGTCAAGAGTCAAGAGGCAGACTGAGGTGATAGTGATTTCATATTGACAGAGCTAACCAAACCAGCAGAAGAGTTGGTGATCAAGGTGGCCAGAGCACGTGTGCAGGGACAAATTGCTAGTGGAGCCTTGCAAGGTACAATGGACCAGCTGTGTCCTACTGCAAGCCCTTTGTGGGACGCGAACAATGCAGGCAGCTGTGCAATGTTAACCAGATACCAGGAGATAGTCACATTGGAATTAAGAAATGCCATTCCAAAAGCAATAACTTGGTCAGTAATAGATAACGTTACACAGGGACAGCACAAGTCACCCACTGACTTTGTGGACAGGCTGTGAGCAGCTGCATGTAAATGCGCAGCCCTGCATCCCTGGTCGGATATGGGGAAGCAGCAGTGGGTTTCCCTGATGTCAGGGCAATCTAGCCCAGATGTCAGGCAGAAATTTCAGAAGCTGAAAGAGCCTGTCAAGAGAGACTTAAAGGCCTGAATGAGAAAAGCATAGAAAGTGTATGACAATCAAGAGAGAGAAAATAAAGAAGAGCTCCCTTCAGCCATGGTGGCAGCTCTGGATCGGCACCAGGGAGAGGCCGGACGTGGGCGTGGATGAAGCAGAGGCAGGGACGAAAAGAGCAGAGGCAGAGGAGGTTCAAAGCAGCCACAGACCAAGCTGGGGCCAAATCAATGTGCATCTTGTAAGAAATCAGGACACTGGAAATAAGGCCAGTGCCCAGAGTTAGCAGACAAAGTACACAAAACTCTTGCAGCCACTCTAGATGATAAGAAATGACCGAGACTGGCAATTCTTACCCTAGCAGGTTACCGGTTAAAATACAGCTAAAGAATAATAAAGAAGTTGAATTTTTAACTAATTGTGGAGACACATTTTCACTCTTGAATCAAGCACTGATACCCAAAAGTGAAAACTATCTTCAAGCACTAGGAGCCACTGGCCAGCGTGAAAATGCATTCTTCCTGAAACCACTTCGATGTAAAATCAAGAAGAAAATGGGAATACATCAGTTTCTTTATTTACCAAACTCACCCAAATCTGTCCTATGCAGGGATTTGCTTGAAAATTTGGAAGCAACAGTTCCGTTTAGAAAAAGAAAACTTCAATGGAAGGTACCTGAACACAAATGAGTGGTTTCAGCAGTAGGACTGACAACTGACACCAGACCAACAAACAAGAAGAACTAGTTAGAGGAAGTATTGAATCAGGTATACCCAAGAGTATGGGATACTGACAGCCCAGGAAAATCAAAACGAGCAGACCCTATGAAAATTGAGCTACAGACAAGAGTTAAGGCAGTAGTCAGAAAGCAATACCCTTGAAGATTAGAAGCTAGGAAAGGAATAGAGCCAACTATCAATTAAATCCCTGACATCAGGACTGTTGGAAGAATGGCAGCCAAAATTTAATACTGCTACATCAGCAATAAAGAAACCTAATGGAACTTGGAGACTAGTGCCAGATTTCCAGGCAATTAATGGTTTATACCTTACTAGCTTACTAGCTAAGCTTGGAGATGATTTTATTTGGTGCGGGGAAGGTCCATGGGCAGGTGCTGTCGGGAGCCGTTCCCTCTTGGTCTGAGAGACCGGCTCCCCCAGCCCACCCTGCTCTCAGGCCCGGAGGTTGTAATGTGCGCTCGACCGGCAGCCGAAGGAGGGCTCTTGACACCGTGTCTGATGCAACAGGGGTTTTTGAAGGTAGGTCAGAGGGTGCAGGTTGGGTGAGGGTGAGAAGAGGGACAGGAAGAGGCAGGAGCACAAGCACTGTAACATGACACATAAGGCACCTGCAAGCTGCTGGGGAAGCCTCAAGTCTGCTCAGTGAGCCACGTGTGCCCTCAGCATAGGGACAGCCACCTTTCCCTCCGTGAGCCTCACATCCCAGGGTCAGCAAATCAAGAGGCACCAGCCATGCTGTAGGTGACTCAGAGCGAGTGCAGAGGGTCATGGTGGCCAGGGGCCAGAAGCAGGCAGAAAGCCATCGGGGCTGGGGAAAAGGCTCTGCTCTGCTTACAGCGTGGGCTGAGGGCTGGGGGAGCTCCATTTCCCCCTTGAGATGTTGGAGACGGGGCCTTTCACCCTCCTGATAGGGCTGCAGGCAGCCAAAGGAGTACGACGACACAAGGCCGAGAGCGGCAAAGCAAAGAGCCAGCCGTGCGCAACACAGGGAGGTGGCCCAGTGCAAAGCCAGCGTGGCATCCTGAAAGTGCCCGCTGCACTCTCATGTGTCCCCGGCCTGAGAAGGACAGGAATGTCCGTGGTCCAAGAGGGCCTTTCTGTGGCCCCTTTGGGCTCAAAGCTGCTGCTCTTCTGGCTCCATGGAGCCTAAAGCCACAGAGCTCGGCCTCCCCCACAGCAACAGGAACAAGACTTGGATATCAGGCAGTGGAGCTCAATGCCTAAGGCTCAGGGGCAGGGGCCTGCAGTCTGGAGCACAGGGAGGGCACACGCCCAGCCCCATAATTGCTGGCCTCACAGCCCTGAAAGGCCAGGACCAGGGTCTCACACCTGATTCCAGGGGGTCCCTCCCACTAGCCACTGACCTAGAAGCACCAGAGCAGCCGGCTGTCGGGATCAAGGCGGCTGCCAGGCGGCTGCTTATGGCCTCTGCCAGCCAATTGCTCAGGGCTTAGAAGTGCCTCAGCCCCAGGGTCTCCCCCAGCCTGGCCAAGCTTCCCGGCAGCAGCCCCGCAGTCCCACAGCAGCTCCAGAGCAGCCCCATCCAGAGGCACCTGGGAGCCCTCCGCAATGCAGCCAGCAGCGTGCAGCCAGGAGGACACGGATGGTGCTTCCTGCCCGGCACAGGGCTTGAGGCCATCTCCAGGCACCGCTCCGGCAGGGATCCCCGCAGCTCCGGCCCCTGCCCAGTCGCTCTGTGGCCGGCACAAAGGCTTCAGCAGAACCACCAAAGGCCAAGGGGCTTCTGGCTATTTTCCCTGTAACACTGCACACCTGGGCACCTGGCTGAGCACAAGCACCCTTTGCCCCCTCTTCTCCTATGCCCTACTGACCCTGTGCAAGAAAAGAAAGATCCTGGGACTCTGTGTATTGTAAGACATTCTATTCTATTCTACTCTAAGATATTCAATACTCAACAAAAACGAAAATACAAACAGAAAAATCTCAAAGAAGAAAAAGAAAATCCCTGCTGGCTCAAATGGCTCCAGCAGACAGTCTTGCAGATCATCTCTCTGCGGAGCTCCAGCAGAACAGCAAAGCAGTGCCGCACAGACGCAGACGAGGCCGTTTCCTCCATGCACTGCGGAATTGATCTCGCAGCTTACGCCATGGGGAGTAGGGAGCTCTCTGTACGGCCCGGAGAACTAAACAAGATTCAATGGCAGCATCTCTGATTGCAGGACTGCTGTCATAGGCCATTTCTTCAAGGGCTGCAAGAGAGAGGAACAGAGGCAAGGTCAGATCCCGCATGTGCAGGGAGCCCAGGAGAGGCCCCTGCCAGGGCCATCCCGGTCGGCTCTTGCCATGGCCCGCAGGGAGCAGGGAGCAAGGGGATCAGCCCGAATGTGCTGGACACGAATGGCACACGTGGCCCTGAAATCTCGGTGTGCTCTGCCCACGGCTGCAGATCCCTCCGCAGCCGGAGCAGGGCTTGCAGCTGCCCCCTCCAGCCCCCGCGATCAGCCCGCTGCCCTCACTCACTCACCAGTGCAGATCCGCTGCAGCTCTTGCTGCTGCCCCCTCAGGTGCCGCCCGGCCATGCCTGTGAACACAGAGCCTGTCACGGCCCCAGCGGCACAGCTCCCTGCCAGCGGCGCTGCCGGCGCTGTGGCCACACGGGCTGCTGCTGGCCGGGCAGGGCTCAGCCCGGGCCCTTGCCGCACGCTGCCGCCCCAGGGCACGGCTGCCAGAGGGCGGCAGCAGCAACGCCCAGGCCAGGCGGGGCTCCACGGCGCCGGGCCGGGCTGGCGCTGCCGGGGCAGCAGGCGGGGCCGGGGCCGAGCTGCGGCGGGCCGGGCCGGGCCGGGGAGGAGCCGGGCTCGGGACTCACCCATGAACCTGACGGCCGCCTCTCGCAGGGGCTCCTGTGGGCTCTGCAGGTAGCGCAGAGCCCGGCGCAGGTGCTCGGCCGCTCGGCTCCTGTCCTCTGCCAGCTGCAGAGAGCGGCAGGAGGGAAGGGTTGGCGCGGGCTCAGCCCCTGGGCCGGGCGCTGCCTGCGCCCAGCGCCGGCCTCCCCTGCCCGCACAGCCCTGAGGCGCGGCCGGCAGCCGCTGACCAAGGGCTCCCGAGGGGAGGGGGCGGAGGGCCGGCTGCTGCCCGGGGAGCCGCGATGCCGGCCCGAAGCCCTGCCGGGCCGGGGCTCCAAGGCCACCCGGTTCGGGCCCACGGGAACCTGGAGTAGAGCCCGCACGGCCTCTGGCTGCAGCAGCGGGCACAGCTGCCAGCCCCGCACACTGAGCCCCCAGGGACCTTCGCCATGCTGAGGCTGGGGGGGGTCTCTGCTGTTCTTACCAGGCACTCCTCAAAGCTCTGATCCACGTGTAGCATTTGTTCTATATCCCTCCTCTTCAGGAATCTGGCTGAGGAATGCAGCGTTTCCCGGGAGGCCTGGATACAGCAGAGACGCAGAGATGGCCCCACAGTCCAGGGCACAGGAGCATCCCAGTGGCACAGGCTGGAGGAGGCTGCAGCCCGCAAGGTGCCAGGGCAGGAGGCAGCCCAAGCCCCTGCCAGGGGGACAGCAGGTGGCCACAAGTGCTCACCTCAGCAACAATCTGATTCTCATCATGGCAGTGGAAGTAGAGAGGGAGCAGGCTCTGGCGCACGTGGGACTTGAGGGCCTTTCTTCCCTCTTCTGTTAATAAGTCCAGCATCTCTTGAAAGACAGCCATGGAGCTCAGCTGCACCTGGCTATCATCCTGGATGAAAGGAAAGGGCAAAAGACCTGAGCATCAGCTGCTTCAGGACCCCAGGGCACAGGCCTGCATCTGCACAGGGCACCAAGTGTCCGGGCAGCAGCCAGTGGCCGTGGCTGTGGACACAGAGCCTTACGCTGTCAAAGAGTGGCAGGAGCGCCTCAGCCAGCTGCAGGGCGATGGGGGTGGCTATTGGGGCACCATTATCCAGGAGCAAATATCTCAGTAAAAGAATGCTCATCCTGATCATGTCGCTGTCATTTTCCTCCAGGAGCTCCACAAGACTTCCAGTCAGGCTCCGCAGCTTTTCGGCCTGTGCGGAACACCACTTTGTGAAAGGCCGCCCTGCTGCCGCAGGGCCCAGAGGCCAAAGGCCTGTCCCAAAGCACTGGGGCAGCTGAAGCAGGAGGCAGGAGAGCTGGGAGCAGCTGACCTAGCGGCCGAAGCCCAGGCAAGGCCAAGCGACAATGTTGCCCAGCCCCACGCTGCCTGCACGGCTTCAGCCACTGCCCCCTTCTCACCATCAAGGGATTCTTGCCCAGCACTACGAGGCCTCGGAGTGCCAAGTAACGCCTGGCCATGTGCTCGCTCTGCAGGTTCTGTGCTACGATCTCCAGAACACTGTCACTGCATTCGCTCAAGTCCAGGCACTCGAGGACCTGAAAGGCACAGGGCAGTGACAGGGGAGCCGGCCGGCAGGAGCCCGGAGCTGCACAGGGCCGGGCCCAGGCAGCAGCACAGGGCACGGGCACTGTCCTGGCTGCTGTGGCTGCGAGTGGGCAGAGGGCTGGGAGGCAGCTCAGCCAGGCAGCGCTGGCCTTGAGGCTCACCTCCACAAGGAATGCCAGGGCAGGGAAATCCCAGTATGGCATCTCTTCACCGAGCATGGCGAGCAGGTAGAATGCAACCGCGGAACAAAAGTGGATGGCTAAGCGGCAAATTTCTCTGAAGAGGGGAAAAAGGAAACAAGACCCTGAGCTAGTGAGGCAAACCTCTCCCAGGCGTGACTCATCCAGTTCTCATCTTTCCACAGCACCCTTCCAGCAAGGGGGCGTGGGCCATTTGGCAGTTGGTTGCTCATGGGCACCCTCCTCTGCCAGCCTTTTGCAGTCTGCTTGGCCGTTCCTTTAGTGACAAGGCCCTCTGGCCCATGGCCACCACAAACACTTTGTGGGCCATCTGGGCACAGAGCAGCAATGTCAGAGGCAGTGGGGAGAAGGGGGTCTCACCTGGCAAGCAGAGCCACGGCAAAGTGGTGAGTGTCAAGAGAGAGCAGCGTGTCCCAGGCACACCTGCGCTCCATTGCCACCACCACATCCTCGCAGCGGAGAAGGCAGAGCAGGGACTTCAGGGTGCGCACTGCAAACCTGTGTGCAGAGCAAAGCCCAGGTCACACTGGCAGCACTGGCTCCTTGGCAGGCCACGTGGCAGGGACAGGAGGAGTGGGATGGAGCACCTGTTGGGGCTGGTGGCAAGGCCGTGCTCTTCCTGGCATCCCTTCCAGAAGGTGTCCACTGCCTCTGGCATATCCAGAGTGCTGAAGAACACTTGGAAGAGGAGATGCACAAATAGGCGGGGGAAATACACCTTCAATATCCGTGGCAGACAGGGCACCTGGAGGATCTTCCACATCACCACGGTTGCCTGCAAAGGACAAAGCCCACCGAGACAGCGCTCAGTGCCGAGGTGTGCGTGTGGCAGGGCCCGAGCGTGGCAGGGAGAGGCCCGGAGAGACCTTGGCAGGGGGAGCACGGGGCCTGGTGGGCCTGAAGCTGCCCCTGGGCCAGGTTTCAGGCCAGCGCCTGAGGCAGGGAGATGCGGTGGGGGAAGGAGGATGGAGAGCTGCTGGAGAGGCAGCCTTGGGGCCAGCAAAGGCCAGTTGCAGAAACTCACAGCCAGGGCAAAGACAGCCGTTTCGTCCCCATCGGAGGTGCAGGTGCTGTACTCTGGCCAGCTCCCCAGCACATCCAGGAGGATCAGCTGCGCCAGCTCCACAGTCCTGGCTGAGCCCATGATGGTCTTCCACATGGCCATGGCAGCTCTGCAGGGTTAGAGCTGTGTCTCAGGGGCAGCTGAGCTGGCTGCCATTTCTGCCTGGGCCCACCGCCCCCCTGCCAGCAGCAGCCCGACAGCCCAGCCCAGTGGGGACAGAGCCCTGAGAGGCGGCAAGGGAGCGTGGCAGCAGGCTCAGGGGCTGTCATAGCAGGGCAGGGAAAGGGAGCAGCCAGAGGGCCCTGGAACTCTCTGTTGCTCAGACACCTGGGCAGGCTGTACAGGGTGATGGTCTGGGGAGGCCTGAGCCCTGTGGGCAGGTGAGCCCCATACCTGTCACAGGACGGGGCCACACGCAGGAGCGTGATGACTGCGTCATTTGGCTGTGCTTCGGTGAGATCCAGCAGGGTCTTGTCCAGCCTGTGCTCAGCAGAATCATTGGCCATGAGCCACTGGTGGATGTAGCTCACCATGGCAGGCACCTGGAGAAGGCACGGGGAGACTTGGAAAGCTGCCAGAGGGAGCAATGTTCCCAGCTTCCCCAGAGAAGTGCTTCCCTTCCCAACCCACTGCCATGTGGCCTGAAAGGCTCACAGCAACCAGCATGCGTGGCTGGGGAGGCCAAGCAGTTGCTGGGAGGATCAAAGCCTGGCCACAGGCTGCTTACTTGCTTTGGAGTGTATAAATGTTCCTCTACAAGCATAGAGAGCAAGGCAGCACCGGTCTTGCTTTGGAAGATGGGCGAGTACGGTCTGAGGCCTACGCCCGTGGCGATGGTCTCTTCCTCCTCAATTCTCTTGAGGAAGTTGCAAACGAACTGTAGGAGAAGGGCAAGAAGCCGGGGATGTTGCATGGAGTGCTGCACACACGGTGTTGGGCTGAGCAGGGACAGCAGGCCCAGCCCAGGTGGGGGTGGCTGCAGGTACCTGCGCTGTTCTGCGGAAGCGGCCACGGCTGGACTCCTGCTCCTGTGTGCGCTCCAGGGCTGCATCTGGCAAAGAGCGAGGGCAGCCAGAGATGAGGGACTGTGGGAGAGGCCCGAGAGCACGGCCCAGCCCTGCGCTCCCCAGGCAGGGAGAGCCCCGGGATGCCCCAGGGGATGGAGCACGGCCACTGCGGGGTGTCTGCCCGGCCCCTCTTCCATCCGGTCCATGGGCCTGTCGCCAGGGGATAGCATGGCACAGCACAGCATGGCATGGTGTGGGGCCAAGCTGGCAGCAGGCTCCAGTCCTGTGGCCCAGCCGTGCCACTCACCCTCCTGCGGTGGCTGGAACGGCACCACCGCTTCAGTCTGCTGTGCCGGGGCAGCTCCAGAGCCTTCTTCCTCCTCCTCCACCCAGGCCAGCTCAGGCACTGCCGGGTGTCTCTGCTCCATGTCTCTGCCTGGATTGGTGGCTACTTGCAGGAGAGATGCCCTGGCAAAGCTCCAAGTCACCAAATCAGGCAGGGTGCCTGGAAGGCACCTTCAAGTAAGAAGCCTCAGGAAGGGCTACAGGACAGCAAGTCCTGCACTCGGTCTCAAGGGCTCCTGCCACAAGGACAGGAGACTCCTGTCAAGAACTGTGGGCTGGCCTCAAGGGCACCTGCAGAAGAGAAGCCTCAGGGAGACCACGGGTCAGCAAGTCCTGTGGTCTGGCCTTGAGCTCAGCTGCAGGAACAAGGCTTCAGAAAAGCTCCGGGTGGGACGCGAACGAGCGCGCTGTGCGGGGGGCTCCTCACGGCACCGCTCTGTCCCGTCCTGTCCCGTCGCGTGCTCTGAGCACTGTGGCGAGCTCTTGTCACCGCCAGCTCCTATGTCACCAGGTGTCACAGAGGTCCCTTGGACACCCGTTTCCATGTCACAATGACTGTGTGGCACCGTGTCACCAAGGGCCCTTGCACACACTGCCGCCTGCCTTGGCGCCAGCCCCAGCCCACCCAAAGTGGCCCAGGTTGGAAGGAATGGCTGGCGCCAGGAGTCTAAGCCAGGCCGACAGGATCTTTAAGAAGGGCTCAGAGCATCAGCAAACACTGCCCTGCTCTGTGGGCTCAGGGCAGCAGAAGGATCCCCCAGGGCTGCCGTCACAGCCGTTCTGGAAAGGGCACAGGGCCTTCCAGGGAAGCTGGCACGGCCTCCTTGGGACACGTCCCAGCTGGTGGCCGTCCTGATGTGACACCGCACAAGGAACGTGTGGGCCCGAGCATGAATGCTGCTCTGAGGCCTGGGGCCCGGGGAGCGCTGACATCAGCAGGTGTGGCAGAGTCCCTGGCCAAGCAGACCTGCCACCCCCCGAGCCCTGGCAGCGCTGGTGCCTGTCTCCTGCCCCAGAGACCTGCGCCCCCAGGGAGCTTCTGTGCCAGAAGGAGCCAAAGCCCGCGTGCATGGGGGGCTGTGCTCCTACCTGCAGGGGCTGATGGCAGGAGCACCTGGAGCAAGTGCTGGCACACTTGGTCTCTGTCAGATGATGTTGCTCCTTCCTGAAATGAATTTTTCTCATGGAAGGCATTGGCAGTAGCACCAGAGCACCATCCATTGCTGAGTTTCGCAGGGCAATTAGAATGCTACGTTAACAGTCTGAAATTTCCTTGTGCTTTTCTCACTCTCTTTCCCACATTCTGGAGAAAACAGAATCTGCCCAGCCTCTGCTATTCTCAGCTTCAGTTGCTGCATGTCTTGCTCTGGCAGCTCATGTCCAAACAAAACTGTGTCCCTGCTGAGCACAGCAAGAAGCGGCCACAAAGTGGCAAGTTCCCCAGTGAACATCAAGGCAGATACGTGGAAGTGCAGAGGATAAGGACAAGTCTGGGAGGAGAAGCTCTTCTGTGTCTCTGATGATGGTGCCCACACCCTGAAGCAGCAGCCAAGAGAAGCGCTGGAAGCAGACGGGCGCAGTTTTGGGCAGCAAAATATCAAAAGTTATGAAACCATTAGCCAGAATGCAAAGGATGGAGTGTGGCCCGGAGGGGAAGCCCTAGATGCAGCTGAGGCCACTTTGTTCAGCCTGGAGGAGAGTAAAGGGCGTCATTGTGGTCTTCAACCTCCTCCTGAGGGGAATCAGAGGGGCTGCTGCAGCTCTCGTCACTGTTGGGACCAGTGACAGGACTGGAGAAAAGGGCAGGGAGCTGGGACAGGGCAAGTTTCATTTCCGTATCAGGAAAAGGTTTTTCACCCAGAGCACGGTCAGGCACTGGGATGGGTTCCCCATGGACGCAGCCCAGCGGAGCCCGGGCTGGCTCTTGGGAAAACTGCGGCGCTGCGCCAGGAGTGGGGAACGGCCAAGGCGTGGGTTCTGCCTGCGGCTGAACCTGCTGAGCCCCTGCTCAGTGGTTCAGGATCTACTCACTGCAGCACGGAGCAGCCAAAGAGAAGGAGGAGGCTCCTCGATTGTGAGGTTCCACAGGCAAAGGTTTATCCCAAGGGAAGGATTCAGCAGCATAGAGCCGCCAGCACTTCTGTGCATGAGATTTTATCGGGGTACAACTCAGGGGGGTGGATACAAAGGATTGAGCAAGAAGGAATCTGCAGGGGAGGAGCGAGGGCATTCCATCAGTTGCTTGGGACTAATTAGGACAGATGAGAGGAGAGGGTAGGTCACATGGGCCAGAGGGGCTTCCAGCAATAGGGAATTCCAAAGGGGTGGTGCAGTCAGGGATTGGTCCAAGGCAAAAGTGACAGGGAAGGTTCAGGAATAAAGAGCTGGATTATCTTGAGAGGCAGGGAAGGAGCTGGAACAAAGAGCGGGGAATGGCATGAGGGACAGCTTTGAGGGAGGGAAAAACCTAGGGGTAAACCAACTTGGGGAAAATACGGGGTACATGAAAAGAAACCATTCTACGATAACTGATAAATAGACACGAACCGCAACAGCCCAGGGAAATGGGCACAGCATCAATCCCGTCTGAGTTTGAGAAGTGTTTGAACAACTTGGAGCAGTCACCCAAGCTTTTAGACACTACATCCAAAGCCAAGGGTTGTGACCTCTAGGTTTACGTGAGTATATACTCCTGAGTATGACTTTAGGCAGTGTTTTAAGAAACTCGTTTTATGTCCGATCATACCCCAATTCCTTGCAGATTGTGTGGAATGTGGAATCCTTTTGTTTTCACTGCTTGTTAGGACTATAAAAAAGAATATTCGTGCTGGGTGACTCAGAGACAGCCTGTGTATGTTAAGTGTAGTCTACAGGGGATAAAGAGAAGGAAACAAGAAGTACTAATACATCCGGCTAAGTTTGGAAATGGAGATAGCATGAAGAATGAATAACACAAGAAGTAAAGATGGTATTAAAAAGAGTCCACTAGAATGTAATTTAGCAGATGAGAAAGATTTGGGAGGAGTCCCAGGGGGTAATTTTTCATGTAAGGTAATCTGATGGCATACTCTTACCCAATGGTAGGCTTAGTATCAATTAGAAAGTGGTGAAAAGTGACCCCCGAATGGAACGTTATGATCCATTGTTACAGTTGATGTTATTTTTAAGACAAGGAGAAAAATGAGATCCAGTGATATATGCAGACATGGTTTTTACCCTGAAGAATAAACCCAAGTGTCAGAAAGAATGTGGCTTTGATTTGGCCCCATGGGACCTTTAGTCCTAACTTTGGAAAGAGATAAGAGGCAGAAAAGAAAGAGATGTCATTTAGCACTCAGCATAAGGCAGAGATGTTTGAAATTGGCTCAGATTCACCAGGAAGATTGTGTTCTAGGTGTCCAAGACTTAGAGCTGAGTTAGCCCAGGCCGGCACGGGTACACTCCACCTCAGGCAACCACTCCGGCCCCTGAATGAAAGCCAAATGGCCGTGAGGATGAGATGAATAATCCAGGTGAGGGGACAATGTCAGGGACCCCCAGTGACAACCAACACAAGGAATAAAACCAAGAAAGCTTGGCCTTTAGTCACCCCCTTAAGGCAAGTCTTGAGTCCCCCAGGAGAAGCCATGTGGGTGAGCATCTGCTTTTCTACTAGTGACCTCAAGAGTTGGTGGCAAAAAGTTAAAATGGATAGAGAAAACGCTAGCAAAGCAGCAAAAAGATTGGAGTTCATAGTCAAGAGTCAAGAGGCAGACTGAGGTGATAGTGATTTCATATTGACAGAGCTAACCAAACCAGCAGAAGAGTTGGTGATCAAGGTGGCCAGAGCACGTGTGCAGGGACAAATTGCTAGTGGAGCCTTGCAAGGTACAATGGACCAGCTGTGTCCTACTGCAAGCCCTTTGTGGGACGCGAACAATGCAGGCAGCTGTGCAATGTTAACCAGATACCAGGAGATAGTCACATTGGAATTAAGAAATGCCATTCCAAAAGCAATAACTTGGTCAGTAATAGATAACGTTACACAGGGACAGCACAAGTCACCCACTGACTTTGTGGACAGGCTGTGAGCAGCTGCATGTAAATGCGCAGCCCTGCATCCCTGGTCGGATATGGGGAAGCAGCAGTGGGTTTCCCTGATGTCAGGGCAATCTAGCCCAGATGTCAGGCAGAAATTTCAGAAGCTGAAAGAGCCTGTCAAGAGAGACTTAAAGGCCTGAATGAGAAAAGCATAGAAAGTGTATGACAATCAAGAGAGAGAAAATAAAGAAGAGCTCCCTTCAGCCATGGTGGCAGCTCTGGATCGGCACCAGGGAGAGGCCGGACGTGGGCGTGGATGAAGCAGAGGCAGGGACGAAAAGAGCAGAGGCAGAGGAGGTTCAAAGCAGCCACAGACCAAGCTGGGGCCAAATCAATGTGCATCTTGTAAGAAATCAGGACACTGGAAATAAGGCCAGTGCCCAGAGTTAGCAGACAAAGTACACAAAACTCTTGCAGCCACTCTAGATGATAAGAAATGACCGAGACTGGCAATTCTTACCCTAGCAGGTTACCGGTTAAAATACAGCTAAAGAATAATAAAGAAGTTGAATTTTTAACTAATTGTGGAGACACATTTTCACTCTTGAATCAAGCACTGATACCCAAAAGTGAAAACTATCTTCAAGCACTAGGAGCCACTGGCCAGCGTGAAAATGCATTCTTCCTGAAACCACTTCGATGTAAAATCAAGAAGAAAATGGGAATACATCAGTTTCTTTATTTACCAAACTCACCCAAATCTGTCCTATGCAGGGATTTGCTTGAAAATTTGGAAGCAACAGTTCCGTTTAGAAAAAGAAAACTTCAATGGAAGGTACCTGAACACAAATGAGTGGTTTCAGCAGTAGGACTGACAACTGACACCAGACCAACAAACAAGAAGAACTAGTTAGAGGAAGTATTGAATCAGGTATACCCAAGAGTATGGGATACTGACAGCCCAGGAAAATCAAAACGAGCAGACCCTATGAAAATTGAGCTACAGACAAGAGTTAAGGCAGTAGTCAGAAAGCAATACCCTTGAAGATTAGAAGCTAGGAAAGGAATAGAGCCAACTATCAATTAAATCCCTGACATCAGGACTGCTGGAAGAATGGCAGCTAAAATTTAATACTGCTACATCAGCAATAAAGAAACCTAATGGAACTTGGAGACTAGTGCCAGATTTCCAGGCAATTAATGGTTTATACCTTACTAGCTTACTAGCTAAGCTTGGAGATGATTTTATTTGGTGCGGGGAAGGTCCATGGGCAGGTGCTGTCGGGAGCCGTTCCCTCTTGGTCTGAGAGACCGGCTCCCCCAGCCCACCCTGCTCTCAGGCCCGGAGGTTGTAATGTGCGCTCGACCGGCAGCCGAAGGAGGGCTCTTGACACCGTGTCTGATGCAACAGGGGTTTTTGAAGGTAGGTCAGAGGGTGCAGGTTGGGTGAGGGTGAGAAGAGGGACAGGAAGAGGCAGGAGCACAAGCACTGTAACATGACACATAAGGCACCTGCAAGCTGCTGGGGAAGCCTCAAGTCTGCTCAGTGAGCCACGTGTGCCCTCAGCATAGGGACAGCCACCTTTCCCTCCGTGAGCCTCACATCCCAGGGTCAGCAAATCAAGAGGCACCAGCCGTGCTGTAGGTGACTCAGAGCGAGTGCAGAGGGTCATGGTGGCCAGGGGCCAGAAGCAGGCAGAAAGCCATCGGGGCTGGGGAAAAGGCTCTGCTCTGCTTACAGCGTGGGCTGAGGGCTGGGGGAGCTCCATTTCCCCCTTGAGATGTTGGAGACGGGGCCTTTCACCCTCCTGATAGGGCTGCAGGCAGCCAAAGGAGTACGACGACACAAGGCCGAGAGCGGCAAAGCAAAGAGCCAGCCGTGCGCAACACAGGGAGGTGGCCCAGTGCAAAGCCAGCGTGGCATCCTGAAAGTGCCCGCTGCACTCTCATGTGTCCCCGGCCTGAGAAGGACAGGAATGTCCGTGGTCCAAGAGGGCCTTTCTGTGGCCCCTTTGGGCTCAAAGCTGCTGCTCTTCTGGCTCCATGGAGCCTAAAGCCACAGAGCTCGGCCTCCCCCACAGCAACAGGAACAAGACTTGGATATCAGGCAGTGGAGCTCAATGCCTAAGGCTCAGGGGCAGGGGCCTGCAGTCTGGAGCACAGGGAGGGCACACGCCCAGCCCCATAATTGCTGGCCTCACAGCCCTGAAAGGCCAGGACCAGGGTCTCACACCTGATTCCAGGGGGTCCCTCCCACTAGCCACTGACCTAGAAGCACCAGAGCAGCCGGCTGTCGGGATCAAGGCGGCTGCCAGGCGGCTGCTTATGGCCTCTGCCAGCCAATTGCTCAGGGCTTAGAAGTGCCTCAGCCCCAGGGTCTCCCCCAGCCTGGCCAAGCTTCCCGGCAGCAGCCCCGCAGTCCCACAGCAGCTCCAGAGCAGCCCCATCCAGAGGCACCTGGGAGCCCTCCGCAATGCAGCCAGCAGCGTGCAGCCAGGAGGACACGGATGGTGCTTCCTGCCCGGCACAGGGCTTGAGGCCATCTCCAGGCACCGCTCCGGCAGGGATCCCCGCAGCTCCGGCCCCTGCCCAGTCGCTCTGTGGCCGGCACAAAGGCTTCAGCAGAACCACCAAAGGCCAAGGGGCTTCTGGCTATTTTCCCTGTAACACTGCACACCTGGGCACCTGGCTGAGCACAAGCACCCTTTGCCCCCTCTTCTCCTATGCCCTACTGACCCTGTGCAAGAAAAGAAAGATCCTGGGACTCTGTGTATTGTAAGACATTCTATTCTATTCTACTCTAAGATATTCAATACTCAACAAAAACGAAAATACAAACAGAAAAATCTCAAAGAAGAAAAAGAAAATCCCTGCTGGCTCAAATGGCTCCAGCAGACAGTCTTGCAGATCATCTCTCTGCGGAGCTCCAGCAGAACAGCAAAGCAGTGCCGCACAGACGCAGACGAGGCCGTTTCCTCCATGCACTGCGGAATTGATCTCGCAGCTTACGCCATGGGGAGTAGGGAGCTCTCTGTACGGCCCGGAGAACTAAACAAGATTCAATGGCAGCATCTCTGATTGCAGGACTGCTGTCATAGGCCATTTCTTCAAGGGCTGCAAGAGAGAGGAACAGAGGCAAGGTCAGATCCCGCATGTGCAGGGAGCCCAGGAGAGGCCCCTGCCAGGGCCATCCCGGTCGGCTCTTGCCATGGCCCGCAGGGAGCAGGGAGCAAGGGGATCAGCCCGAATGTGCTGGACACGAATGGCACACGTGGCCCTGAAATCTCGGTGTGCTCTGCCCACGGCTGCAGATCCCTCCGCAGCCGGAGCAGGGCTTGCAGCTGCCCCCTCCAGCCCCCGCGATCAGCCCGCTGCCCTCACTCACTCACCAGTGCAGATCCGCTGCAGCTCTTGCTGCTGCCCCCTCAGGTGCCGCCCGGCCATGCCTGTGAACACAGAGCCTGTCACGGCCCCAGCGGCACAGCTCCCTGCCAGCGGCGCTGCCGGCGCTGTGGCCACACGGGCTGCTGCTGGCCGGGCAGGGCTCAGCCCGGGCCCTTGCCGCACGCTGCCGCCCCAGGGCACGGCTGCCAGAGGGCGGCAGCAGCAACGCCCAGGCCAGGCGGGGCTCCACGGCGCCGGGCCGGGCTGGCGCTGCCGGGGCAGCAGGCGGGGCCGGGGCCGAGCTGCGGCGGGCCGGGCCGGGCCGGGGAGGAGCCGGGCTCGGGACTCACCCATGAACCTGACGGCCGCCTCTCGCAGGGGCTCCTGTGGGCTCTGCAGGTAGCGCAGAGCCCGGCGCAGGTGCTCGGCCGCTCGGCTCCTGTCCTCTGCCAGCTGCAGAGAGCGGCAGGAGGGAAGGGTTGGCGCGGGCTCAGCCCCTGGGCCGGGCGCTGCCTGCGCCCAGCGCCGGCCTCCCCTGCCCGCACAGCCCTGAGGCGCGGCCGGCAGCCGCTGGCCAAGGGCTCCCGAGGGGAGGGGGCGGAGGGCCGGCTGCTGCCCGGGGAGCCACGATGCCGGCCCGAAGCCCTGCCGGGCCGGGGCTCCAAGGCCACCCGGTTCGGGCCCACGGGAACCTGGAGTAGAGCCCGCACGGCCTCTGGCTGCAGCAGCGGGCACAGCTGCCAGCCCCGCACACTGAGCCCCCAGGGACCTTCGCCATGCTGAGGCTGGGGGGGGTCTCTGCTGTTCTTACCAGGCACTCCTCAAAGCTCTGATCCACGTGTAGCATTTGTTCTATATCCCTCCTCTTCAGGAATCTGGCTGAGGAATGCAGCGTTTCCCGGGAGGCCTGGATACAGCAGAGACGCAGAGATGGCCCCACAGTCCAGGGCACAGGAGCATCCCAGTGGCACAGGCTGGAGGAGGCTGCAGCCCGCAAGGTGCCAGGGCAGGAGGCAGCCCAAGCCCCTGCCAGGGGGACAGCAGGTGGCCACAAGTGCTCACCTCAGCAACAATCTGATTCTCATCATGGCAGTGGAAGTAGAGAGGGAGCAGGCTCTGGCGCACGTGGGACTTGAGGGCCTTTCTTCCCTCTTCTGTTAATAAGTCCAGCATCTCTTGAAAGACAGCCATGGAGCTCAGCTGCACCTGGCTATCATCCTGGATGAAAGGAAAGGGCAAAAGACCTGAGCATCAGCTGCTTCAGGACCCCAGGGCACAGGCCTGCATCTGCACAGGGCACCAAGTGTCCGGGCAGCAGCCAGTGGCCGTGGCTGTGGACACAGAGCCTTACGCTGTCAAAGAGTGGCAGGAGCGCCTCAGCCAGCTGCAGGGCGATGGGGGTGGCTATTGGGGCAGCATTATCCAGGAGCAAATATCTCAGTAAAAGAATGCTCATCCTGATCATGTCGCTGTCATTTTCCTCCAGGAGCTCCACAAGACTTCCAGTCAGGCTCCGCAGTTTTTCGGCCTGTGCGGAACACCACTTTGTGAAAGGCCGCCCTGCTGCCGCAGGGCCCAGAGGCCAAAGGCCTGTCCCAAAGCACTGGGGCAGCTGAAGCAGGAGGCAGGAGAGCTGGGAGCAGCTGACCTAGCGGCCGAAGCCCAGGCAAGGCCAAGCGACAATGTTGCCCAGCCCCACGCTGCCTGCACGGCTTCAGCCACTGCCCCCTTCTCACCATCAAGGGATTCTTGCCCAGCACTACGAGGCCTCGGAGTGCCAAGTAACGCCTGGCCATGTGCTCGCTCTGCAGGTTCTGTGCTACGATCTCCAGAACACTGTCACTGCATTCGCTCAAGTCCAGGCACTCGAGGACCTGAAAGGCACAGGGCAGTGACAGGGGAGCCGGCCGGCAGGAGCCCGGAGCTGCACAGGGCCGGGCCCAGGCAGCAGCACAGGGCACGGGCACTGTCCTGGCTGCTGTGGCTGCGAGTGGGCAGAGGGCTGGGAGGCAGCTCAGCCAGGCAGCGCTGGCCTTGAGGCTCACCTCCACAAGGAATGCCAGGGCAGGGAAATCCCAGTATGGCATCTCTTCACCGAGCATGGCGAGCAGGTAGAATGCAACCGCGGAACAAAAGTGGATGGCTAAGCGGCAAATTTCTCTGAAGAGGGGAAAAAGGAAACAAGACCCTGAGCTAGTGAGGCAAACCTCTCCCAGGCGTGACTCATCCAGTTCTCATCTTTCCACAGCACCCTTCCAGCAAGGGGGCGTGGGCCATTTGGCAGTTGGTTGCTCATGGGCACCCTCCTCTGCCAGCCTTTTGCAGTCTGCTTGGCCGTTCCTTTAGTGACAAGGCCCTCTGGCCCATGGCCACCACAAACACTTTGTGGGCCATCTGGGCACAGAGCAGCAATGTCAGAGGCAGTGGGGAGAAGGGGGTCTCACCTGGCAAGCAGAGCCACGGCAAAGTGGTGAGTGTCAAGAGAGAGCAGCGTGTCCCAGGCACACCTGCGCTCCATTGCCACCACCACATCCTCGCAGCGGAGAAGGCAGAGCAGGGACTTCAGGGTGCGCACTGCAAACCTGTATGCAGAGCAAAGCCCAGGTCACACTGGCAGCACTGGCTCCTTGGCAGGCCACGTGGCAGGGACAGGAGGAGTGGGATGGAGCACCTGTTGGGGCTGGTGGCAAGGCCGTGCTCTTCCTGGCATCCCTTCCAGAAGGTGTCCACTGCCTCTGGCATATCCAGAGTGCTGAAGAACACTTGGAAGAGGAGATGCACAAATAGGCGGGGGAAATACACCTTCAATATCCGTGGCAGACAGGGCACCTGGAGGATCTTCCACATCACCACGGTTGCCTGCAAAGGACAAAGCCCACCGAGACAGCGCTCAGTGCCGAGGTGTGCGTGTGGCAGGGCCCGAGCGTGGCAGGGAGAGGCCCGGAGAGACCTTGGCAGGGGGAGCACGGGGCCTGGTGGGCCTGAAGCTGCCCCTGGGCCAGGTTTCAGGCCAGCGCCTGAGGCAGGGAGATGCGGTGGGGGAAGGAGGATGGAGAGCTGCTGGAGAGGCAGCCTTGGGGCCAGCAAAGGCCAGTTGCAGAAACTCACAGCCAGGGCAAAGACAGCCGTTTCGTCCCCATCGGAGGTGCAGGTGCTGTACTCTGGCCAGCTCCCCAGCACATCCAGGAGGATCAGCTGCGCCAGCTCCACAGTCCTGGCTGAGCCCATGATGGTCTTCCACATGGCCATGGCAGCTCTGCAGGGTTAGAGCTGTGTCTCAGGGGCAGCTGAGCTGGCTGCCATTTCTGCCTGGGCCCACCGCCCCCCTGCCAGCAGCAGCCCGACAGCCCAGCCCAGTGGGGACAGAGCCCTGAGAGGCGGCAAGGGAGCGTGGCAGCAGGCTCAGGGGCTGTCATAGCAGGGCAGGGAAAGGGAGCAGCCAGAGGGCCCTGGAACTCTCTGTTGCTCAGACACCTGGGCAGGCTGTACAGGGTGATGGTCTGGGGAGGCCTGAGCCCTGTGGGCAGGTGAGCCCCATACCTGTCACAGGACGGGGCCACACGCAGGAGCGTGATGACTGCGTCATTTGGCTGTGCTTCGGTGAGATCCAGCAGGGTCTTGTCCAGCCTGTGCTCAGCAGAATCATTGGCCATGAGCCACTGGTGGATGTAGCTCACCATGGCAGGCACCTGGAGAAGGCACGGGGAGACTTGGAAAGCTGCCAGAGGGAGCAATGTTCCCAGCTTCCCCAGAGAAGTGCTTCCCTTCCCAACCCACTGCCATGTGGCCTGAAAGGCTCACAGCAACCAGCATGCGTGGCTGGGGAGGCCAAGCAGTTGCTGGGAGGATCAAAGCCTGGCCACAGGCTGCTTACTTGCTTTGGAGTGTATAAATGTTCCTCTACAAGCATAGAGAGCAAGGCAGCACCGGTCTTGCTTTGGAAGATGGGCGAGTACGGTCTGAGGCCTACGCCCGTGGCGATGGTCTCTTCCTCCTCAATTCTCTTGAGGAAGTTGCAAACGAACTGTAGGAGAAGGGCAAGAAGCCGGGGATGTTGCATGGAGTGCTGCACACACGGTGTTGGGCTGAGCAGGGACAGCAGGCCCAGCCCAGGTGGGGGTGGCTGCAGGTACCTGCGCTGTTCTGCGGAAGCGGCCACGGCTGGACTCCTGCTCCTGTGTGCGCTCCAGGGCTGCATCTGGCAAAGAGCGAGGGCAGCCAGAGATGAGGGACTGTGGGAGAGGCCCGAGAGCACGGCCCAGCCCTGCGCTCCCCAGGCAGGGAGAGCCCCGGGATGCCCCAGGGGATGGAGCACGGCCACTGCGGGGTGTCTGCCCGGCCCCTCTTCCATCCGGTCCATGGGCCTGTCGCCAGGGGATAGCATGGCACAGCACAGCATGGCATGGTGTGGGGCCAAGCTGGCAGCAGGCTCCAGTCCTGTGGCCCAGCCGTGCCACTCACCCTCCTGCGGTGGCTGGAACGGCACCACCGCTTCAGTCTGCTGTGCCGGGGCAGCTCCAGAGCCTTCTTCCTCCTCCTCCACCCAGGCCAGCTCAGGCACTGCCGGGTGTCTCTGCTCCATGTCTCTGCCTGGATTGGTGGCTACTTGCAGGAGAGATGCCCTGGCAAAGCTCCAAGTCACCAAATCAGGCAGGGTGCCTGGAAGGCACCTTCAAGTAAGAAGCCTCAGGAAGGGCTACAGGACAGCAAGTCCTGCACTCGGTCTCAAGGGCTCCTGCCACAAGGACAGGAGACTCCTGTCAAGAACTGTGGGCTGGCCTCAAGGGCACCTGCAGAAGAGAAGCCTCAGGGAGACCACGGGTCAGCAAGTCCTGTGGTCTGGCCTTGAGCTCAGCTGCAGGAACAAGGCTTCAGAAAAGCTCCGGGTGGGACGCGAACGAGCGCGCTGTGCGGGGGGCTCCTCACGGCACCGCTCTGTCCCGTCCTGTCCCGTCGCGTGCTCTGAGCACTGTGGCGAGCTCTTGTCACCGCCAGCTCCTATGTCACCAGGTGTCACAGAGGTCCCTTGGACACCCGTTTCCATGTCACAATGACTGTGTGGCACCGTGTCACCAAGGGCCCTTGCACACACTGCCGCCTGCCTTGGCGCCAGCCCCAGCCCACCCAAAGTGGCCCAGGTTGGAAGGAATGGCTGGCGCCAGGAGTCTAAGCCAGGCCGACAGGATCTTTAAGAAGGGCTCAGAGCATCAGCAAACACTGCCCTGCTCTGTGGGCTCAGGGCAGCAGAAGGATCCCCCAGGGCTGCCGTCACAGCCGTTCTGGAAAGGGCACAGGGCCTTCCAGGGAAGCTGGCACGGCCTCCTTGGGACACGTCCCAGCTGGTGGCCGTCCTGATGTGACACCGCACAAGGAACGTGTGGGCCCGAGCATGAATGCTGCTCTGAGGCCTGGGGCCCGGGGAGCGCTGACATCAGCAGGTGTGGCAGAGTCCCTGGCCAAGCAGACCTGCCACCCCCCGAGCCCTGGCAGCGCTGGTGCCTGTCTCCTGCCCCAGAGACCTGCGCCCCCAGGGAGCTTCTGTGCCAGAAGGAGCCAAAGCCCGCGTGCATGGGGGGCTGTGCTCCTACCTGCAGGGGCTGATGGCAGGAGCACCTGGAGCAAGTGCTGGCACACTTGGTCTCTGTCAGATGATGTTGCTCCTTCCTGAAATGAATTTTTCTCATGGAAGGCATTGGCAGTAGCACCAGAGCACCATCCATTGCTGAGTTTCGCAGGGCAATTAGAATGCTACGTTAACAGTCTGAAATTTCCTTGTGCTTTTCTCACTCTCTTTCCCACATTCTGGAGAAAACAGAATCTGCCCAGCCTCTGCTATTCTCAGCTTCAGTTGCTGCATGTCTTGCTCTGGCAGCTCATGTCCAAACAAAACTGTGTCCCTGCTGAGCACAGCAAGAAGCGGCCACAAAGTGGCAAGTTCCCCAGTGAACATCAAGGCAGATACGTGGAAGTGCAGAGGATAAGGACAAGTCTGGGAGGAGAAGCTCTTCTGTGTCTCTGATGATGGTGCCCACACCCTGAAGCAGCAGCCAAGAGAAGCGCTGGAAGCAGACGGGCGCAGTTTTGGGCAGCAAAATATCAAAAGTTATGAAACCATTAGCCAGAATGCAAAGGATGGAGTGTGGCCCGGAGGGGAAGCCCTAGATGCAGCTGAGGCCACTTTGTTCAGCCTGGAGGAGAGTAAAGGGCGTCATTGTGGTCTTCAACCTCCTCCTGAGGGGAATCAGAGGGGCTGCTGCAGCTCTCGTCACTGTTGGGACCAGTGACAGGACTGGAGAAAAGGGCAGGGAGCTGGGACAGGGCAAGTTTCATTTCCGTATCAGGAAAAGGTTTTTCACCCAGAGCACGGTCAGGCACTGGGATGGGTTCCCCATGGACGCAGCCCAGCGGAGCCCGGGCTGGCTCTTGGGAAAACTGCGGCGCTGCGCCAGGAGTGGGGAACGGCCAAGGCGTGGGTTCTGCCTGCGGCTGAACCTGCTGAGCCCCTGCTCAGTGGTTCAGGATCTACTCACTGCAGCACGGAGCAGCCAAAGAGAAGGAGGAGGCTCCTCGATTGTGAGGTTCCACAGGCAAAGGTTTATCCCAAGGGAAGGATTCAGCAGCATAGAGCCGCCAGCACTTCTGTGCATGAGATTTTATCGGGGTACAACTCAGGGGGGTGGATACAAAGGATTGAGCAAGAAGGAATCTGCAGGGGAGGAGCGAGGGCATTCCATCAGTTGCTTGGGACTAATTAGGACAGATGAGAGGAGAGGGTAGGTCACATGGGCCAGAGGGGCTTCCAGCAATAGGGAATTCCAAAGGGGTGGTGCAGTCAGGGATTGGTCCAAGGCAAAAGTGACAGGGAAGGTTCAGGAATAAAGAGCTGGATTATCTTGAGAGGCAGGGAAGGAGCTGGAACAAAGAGCGGGGAATGGCATGAGGGACAGCTTTGAGGGAGGGAAAAACCTAGGGGTAAACCAACTTGGGGAAAATACGGGGTACATGAAAAGAAACCATTCTACGATAACTGATAAATAGACACGAACCGCAACAGCCCAGGGAAATGGGCACAGCATCAATCCCGTCTGAGTTTGAGAAGTGTTTGAACAACTTGGAGCAGTCACCCAAGCTTTTAGACACTACATCCAAAGCCAAGGGTTGTGACCTCTAGGTTTACGTGAGTATATACTCCTGAGTATGACTTTAGGCAGTGTTTTAAGAAACTCGTTTTATGTCCGATCATACCCCAATTCCTTGCAGATTGTGTGGAATGTGGAATCCTTTTGTTTTCACTGCTTGTTAGGACTATAAAAAAGAATATTCGTGCTGGGTGACTCAGAGACAGCCTGTGTATGTTAAGTGTAGTCTACAGGGGATAAAGAGAAGGAAACAAGAAGTACTAATACATCCGGCTAAGTTTGGAAATGGAGATAGCATGAAGAATGAATAACACAAGAAGTAAAGATGGTATTAAAAAGAGTCCACTAGAATGTAATTTAGCAGATGAGAAAGATTTGGGAGGAGTCCCAGGGGGTAATTTTTCATGTAAGGTAATCTGATGGCATACTCTTACCCAATGGTAGGCTTAGTATCAATTAGAAAGTGGTGAAAAGTGACCCCCGAATGGAACGTTATGATCCATTGTTACAGTTGATGTTATTTTTAAGACAAGGAGAAAAATGAGATCCAGTGATATATGCAGACATGGTTTTTACCCTGAAGAATAAACCCAAGTGTCAGAAAGAATGTGGCTTTGATTTGGCCCCATGGGACCTTTAGTCCTAACTTTGGAAAGAGATAAGAGGCAGAAAAGAAAGAGATGTCATTTAGCACTCAGCATAAGGCAGAGATGTTTGAAATTGGCTCAGATTCACCAGGAAGATTGTGTTCTAGGTGTCCAAGACTTAGAGCTGAGTTAGCCCAGGCCAGCACGGGTACACTCCACCTCAGGCAACCACTCCGGCCCCTGAATGAAAGCCAAATGGCCGTGAGGATGAGATGAATAATCCAGGTGAGGGGACAATGTCAGGGACCCCCAGTGACAACCAACACAAGGAATAAAACCAAGAAAGCTTGGCCTTTAGTCACCCCCTTAAGGCAAGTCTTGAGTCCCCCAGGAGAAGCCATGTGGGTGAGCATCTGCTTTTCTACTAGTGACCTCAAGAGTTGGTGGCAAAAAGTTAAAATGGATAGAGAAAACGCTAGCAAAGCAGCAAAAAGATTGGAGTTCATAGTCAAGAGTCAAGAGGCAGACTGAGGTGATAGTGATTTCATATTGACAGAGCTAACCAAACCAGCAGAAGAGTTGGTGATCAAGGTGGCCAGAGCACGTGTGCAGGGACAAATTGCTAGTGGAGCCTTGCAAGGTACAATGGACCAGCTGTGTCCTACTGCAAGCCCTTTGTGGGACGCGAACAATGCAGGCAGCTGTGCAATGTTAACCAGATACCAGGAGATAGTCACATTGGAATTAAGAAATGCCATTCCAAAAGCAATAACTTGGTCAGTAATAGATAACGTTACACAGGGACAGCACAAGTCACCCACTGACTTTGTGGACAGGCTGTGAGCAGCTGCATGTAAATGCGCAGCCCTGCATCCCTGGTCGGATATGGGGAAGCAGCAGTGGGTTTCCCTGATGTCAGGGCAATCTAGCCCAGATGTCAGGCAGAAATTTCAGAAGCTGAAAGAGCCTGTCAAGAGAGACTTAAAGGCCTGAATGAGAAAAGCATAGAAAGTGTATGACAATCAAGAGAGAGAAAATAAAGAAGAGCTCCCTTCAGCCATGGTGGCAGCTCTGGATCGGCACCAGGGAGAGGCCGGACGTGGGCGTGGATGAAGCAGAGGCAGGGACGAAAAGAGCAGAGGCAGAGGAGGTTCAAAGCAGCCACAGACCAAGCTGGGGCCAAATCAATGTGCATCTTGTAAGAAATCAGGACACTGGAAATAAGGCCAGTGCCCAGAGTTAGCAGACAAAGTACACAAAACTCTTGCAGCCACTCTAGATGATAAGAAATGACCGAGACTGGCAATTCTTACCCTAGCAGGTTACCGGTTAAAATACAGCTAAAGAATAATAAAGAAGTTGAATTTTTAACTAATTGTGGAGACACATTTTCACTCTTGAATCAAGCACTGATACCCAAAAGTGAAAACTATCTTCAAGCACTAGGAGCCACTGGCCAGCGTGAAAATGCATTCTTCCTGAAACCACTTCGATGTAAAATCAAGAAGAAAATGGGAATACATCAGTTTCTTTATTTACCAAACTCACCCAAATCTGTCCTATGCAGGGATTTGCTTGAAAATTTGGAAGCAACAGTTCCGTTTAGAAAAAGAAAACTTCAATGGAAGGTACCTGAACACAAATGAGTGGTTTCAGCAGTAGGACTGACAACTGACACCAGACCAACAAACAAGAAGAACTAGTTAGAGGAAGTATTGAATCAGGTATACCCAAGAGTATGGGATACTGACAGCCCAGGAAAATCAAAACGAGCAGACCCTATGAAAATTGAGCTACAGACAAGAGTTAAGGCAGTAGTCAGAAAGCAATACCCTTGAAGATTAGAAGCTAGGAAAGGAATAGAGCCAACTATCAATTAAATCCCTGACATCAGGACTGCTGGAAGAATGGCAGCTAAAATTTAATACTGCTACATCAGCAATAAAGAAACCTAATGGAACTTGGAGACTAGTGCCAGATTTCCAGGCAATTAATGGTTTATACCTTACTAGCTTACTAGCTAAGCTTGGAGATGATTTTATTTGGTGCGGGGAAGGTCCATGGGCAGGTGCTGTCGGGAGCCGTTCCCTCTTGGTCTGAGAGACCGGCTCCCCCAGCCCACCCTGCTCTCAGGCCCGGAGGTTGTAATGTGCGCTCGACCGGCAGCCGAAGGAGGGCTCTTGACACCGTGTCTGATGCAACAGGGGTTTTTGAAGGTAGGTCAGAGGGTGCAGGTTGGGTGAGGGTGAGAAGAGGGACAGGAAGAGGCAGGAGCACAAGCACTGTAACATGACACATAAGGCACCTGCAAGCTGCTGGGGAAGCCTCAAGTCTGCTCAGTGAGCCACGTGTGCCCTCAGCATAGGGACAGCCACCTTTCCCTCCGTGAGCCTCACATCCCAGGGTCAGCAAATCAAGAGGCACCAGCCGTGCTGTAGGTGACTCAGAGCGAGTGCAGAGGGTCATGGTGGCCAGGGGCCAGAAGCAGGCAGAAAGCCATCGGGGCTGGGGAAAAGGCTCTGCTCTGCTTACAGCGTGGGCTGAGGGCTGGGGGAGCTCCATTTCCCCCTTGAGATGTTGGAGACGGGGCCTTTCACCCTCCTGATAGGGCTGCAGGCAGCCAAAGGAGTACGACGACACAAGGCCGAGAGCGGCAAAGCAAAGAGCCAGCCGTGCGCAACACAGGGAGGTGGCCCAGTGCAAAGCCAGCGTGGCATCCTGAAAGTGCCCGCTGCACTCTCATGTGTCCCCGGCCTGAGAAGGACAGGAATGTCCGTGGTCCAAGAGGGCCTTTCTGTGGCCCCTTTGGGCTCAAAGCTGCTGCTCTTCTGGCTCCATGGAGCCTAAAGCCACAGAGCTCGGCCTCCCCCACAGCAACAGGAACAAGACTTGGATATCAGGCAGTGGAGCTCAATGCCTAAGGCTCAGGGGCAGGGGCCTGCAGTCTGGAGCACAGGGAGGGCACACGCCCAGCCCCATAATTGCTGGCCTCACAGCCCTGAAAGGCCAGGACCAGGGTCTCACACCTGATTCCAGGGGGTCCCTCCCACTAGCCACTGACCTAGAAGCACCAGAGCAGCCGGCTGTCGGGATCAAGGCGGCTGCCAGGCGGCTGCTTATGGCCTCTGCCAGCCAATTGCTCAGGGCTTAGAAGTGCCTCAGCCCCAGGGTCTCCCCCAGCCTGGCCAAGCTTCCCGGCAGCAGCCCCGCAGTCCCACAGCAGCTCCAGAGCAGCCCCATCCAGAGGCACCTGGGAGCCCTCCGCAATGCAGCCAGCAGCGTGCAGCCAGGAGGACACGGATGGTGCTTCCTGCCCGGCACAGGGCTTGAGGCCATCTCCAGGCACCGCTCCGGCAGGGATCCCCGCAGCTCCGGCCCCTGCCCAGTCGCTCTGTGGCCGGCACAAAGGCTTCAGCAGAACCACCAAAGGCCAAGGGGCTTCTGGCTATTTTCCCTGTAACACTGCACACCTGGGCACCTGGCTGAGCACAAGCACCCTTTGCCCCCTCTTCTCCTATGCCCTACTGACCCTGTGCAAGAAAAGAAAGATCCTGGGACTCTGTGTATTGTAAGACATTCTATTCTATTCTACTCTAAGATATTCAATACTCAACAAAAACGAAAATACAAACAGAAAAATCTCAAAGAAGAAAAAGAAAATCCCTGCTGGCTCAAATGGCTCCAGCAGACAGTCTTGCAGATCATCTCTCTGCGGAGCTCCAGCAGAACAGCAAAGCAGTGCCGCACAGACGCAGACGAGGCCGTTTCCTCCATGCACTGCGGAATTGATCTCGCAGCTTACGCCATGGGGAGTAGGGAGCTCTCTGTACGGCCCGGAGAACTAAACAAGATTCAATGGCAGCATCTCTGATTGCAGGACTGCTGTCATAGGCCATTTCTTCAAGGGCTGCAAGAGAGAGGAACAGAGGCAAGGTCAGATCCCGCATGTGCAGGGAGCCCAGGAGAGGCCCCTGCCAGGGCCATCCCGGTCGGCTCTTGCCATGGCCCGCAGGGAGCAGGGAGCAAGGGGATCAGCCCGAATGTGCTGGACACGAATGGCACACGTGGCCCTGAAATCTCGGTGTGCTCTGCCCACGGCTGCAGATCCCTCCGCAGCCGGAGCAGGGCTTGCAGCTGCCCCCTCCAGCCCCCGCGATCAGCCCGCTGCCCTCACTCACTCACCAGTGCAGATCCGCTGCAGCTCTTGCTGCTGCCCCCTCAGGTGCCGCCCGGCCATGCCTGTGAACACAGAGCCTGTCACGGCCCCAGCGGCACAGCTCCCTGCCAGCGGCGCTGCCGGCGCTGTGGCCACACGGGCTGCTGCTGGCCGGGCAGGGCTCAGCCCGGGCCCTTGCCGCACGCTGCCGCCCCAGGGCACGGCTGCCAGAGGGCGGCAGCAGCAACGCCCAGGCCAGGCGGGGCTCCACGGCGCCGGGCCGGGCTGGCGCTGCCGGGGCAGCAGGCGGGGCCGGGGCCGAGCTGCGGCGGGCCGGGCCGGGCCGGGGAGGAGCCGGGCTCGGGACTCACCCATGAACCTGACGGCCGCCTCTCGCAGGGGCTCCTGTGGGCTCTGCAGGTAGCGCAGAGCCCGGCGCAGGTGCTCGGCCGCTCGGCTCCTGTCCTCTGCCAGCTGCAGAGAGCGGCAGGAGGGAAGGGTTGGCGCGGGCTCAGCCCCTGGGCCGGGCGCTGCCTGCGCCCAGCGCCGGCCTCCCCTGCCCGCACAGCCCTGAGGCGCGGCCGGCAGCCGCTGGCCAAGGGCTCCCGAGGGGAGGGGGCGGAGGGCCGGCTGCTGCCCGGGGAGCCACGATGCCGGCCCGAAGCCCTGCCGGGCCGGGGCTCCAAGGCCACCCGGTTCGGGCCCACGGGAACCTGGAGTAGAGCCCGCACGGCCTCTGGCTGCAGCAGCGGGCACAGCTGCCAGCCCCGCACACTGAGCCCCCAGGGACCTTCGCCATGCTGAGGCTGGGGGGGGTCTCTGCTGTTCTTACCAGGCACTCCTCAAAGCTCTGATCCACGTGTAGCATTTGTTCTATATCCCTCCTCTTCAGGAATCTGGCTGAGGAATGCAGCGTTTCCCGGGAGGCCTGGATACAGCAGAGACGCAGAGATGGCCCCACAGTCCAGGGCACAGGAGCATCCCAGTGGCACAGGCTGGAGGAGGCTGCAGCCCGCAAGGTGCCAGGGCAGGAGGCAGCCCAAGCCCCTGCCAGGGGGACAGCAGGTGGCCACAAGTGCTCACCTCAGCAACAATCTGATTCTCATCATGGCAGTGGAAGTAGAGAGGGAGCAGGCTCTGGCGCACGTGGGACTTGAGGGCCTTTCTTCCCTCTTCTGTTAATAAGTCCAGCATCTCTTGAAAGACAGCCATGGAGCTCAGCTGCACCTGGCTATCATCCTGGATGAAAGGAAAGGGCAAAAGACCTGAGCATCAGCTGCTTCAGGACCCCAGGGCACAGGCCTGCATCTGCACAGGGCACCAAGTGTCCGGGCAGCAGCCAGTGGCCGTGGCTGTGGACACAGAGCCTTACGCTGTCAAAGAGTGGCAGGAGCGCCTCAGCCAGCTGCAGGGCGATGGGGGTGGCTATTGGGGCAGCATTATCCAGGAGCAAATATCTCAGTAAAAGAATGCTCATCCTGATCATGTCGCTGTCATTTTCCTCCAGGAGCTCCACAAGACTTCCAGTCAGGCTCCGCAGTTTTTCGGCCTGTGCGGAACACCACTTTGTGAAAGGCCGCCCTGCTGCCGCAGGGCCCAGAGGCCAAAGGCCTGTCCCAAAGCACTGGGGCAGCTGAAGCAGGAGGCAGGAGAGCTGGGAGCAGCTGACCTAGCGGCCGAAGCCCAGGCAAGGCCAAGCGACAATGTTGCCCAGCCCCACGCTGCCTGCACGGCTTCAGCCACTGCCCCCTTCTCACCATCAAGGGATTCTTGCCCAGCACTACGAGGCCTCGGAGTGCCAAGTAACGCCTGGCCATGTGCTCGCTCTGCAGGTTCTGTGCTACGATCTCCAGAACACTGTCACTGCATTCGCTCAAGTCCAGGCACTCGAGGACCTGAAAGGCACAGGGCAGTGACAGGGGAGCCGGCCGGCAGGAGCCCGGAGCTGCACAGGGCCGGGCCCAGGCAGCAGCACAGGGCACGGGCACTGTCCTGGCTGCTGTGGCTGCGAGTGGGCAGAGGGCTGGGAGGCAGCTCAGCCAGGCAGCGCTGGCCTTGAGGCTCACCTCCACAAGGAATGCCAGGGCAGGGAAATCCCAGTATGGCATCTCTTCACCGAGCATGGCGAGCAGGTAGAATGCAACCGCGGAACAAAAGTGGATGGCTAAGCGGCAAATTTCTCTGAAGAGGGGAAAAAGGAAACAAGACCCTGAGCTAGTGAGGCAAACCTCTCCCAGGCGTGACTCATCCAGTTCTCATCTTTCCACAGCACCCTTCCAGCAAGGGGGCGTGGGCCATTTGGCAGTTGGTTGCTCATGGGCACCCTCCTCTGCCAGCCTTTTGCAGTCTGCTTGGCCGTTCCTTTAGTGACAAGGCCCTCTGGCCCATGGCCACCACAAACACTTTGTGGGCCATCTGGGCACAGAGCAGCAATGTCAGAGGCAGTGGGGAGAAGGGGGTCTCACCTGGCAAGCAGAGCCACGGCAAAGTGGTGAGTGTCAAGAGAGAGCAGCGTGTCCCAGGCACACCTGCGCTCCATTGCCACCACCACATCCTCGCAGCGGAGAAGGCAGAGCAGGGACTTCAGGGTGCGCACTGCAAACCTGTATGCAGAGCAAAGCCCAGGTCACACTGGCAGCACTGGCTCCTTGGCAGGCCACGTGGCAGGGACAGGAGGAGTGGGATGGAGCACCTGTTGGGGCTGGTGGCAAGGCCGTGCTCTTCCTGGCATCCCTTCCAGAAGGTGTCCACTGCCTCTGGCATATCCAGAGTGCTGAAGAACACTTGGAAGAGGAGATGCACAAATAGGCGGGGGAAATACACCTTCAATATCCGTGGCAGACAGGGCACCTGGAGGATCTTCCACATCACCACGGTTGCCTGCAAAGGACAAAGCCCACCGAGACAGCGCTCAGTGCCGAGGTGTGCGTGTGGCAGGGCCCGAGCGTGGCAGGGAGAGGCCCGGAGAGACCTTGGCAGGGGGAGCACGGGGCCTGGTGGGCCTGAAGCTGCCCCTGGGCCAGGTTTCAGGCCAGCGCCTGAGGCAGGGAGATGCGGTGGGGGAAGGAGGATGGAGAGCTGCTGGAGAGGCAGCCTTGGGGCCAGCAAAGGCCAGTTGCAGAAACTCACAGCCAGGGCAAAGACAGCCGTTTCGTCCCCATCGGAGGTGCAGGTGCTGTACTCTGGCCAGCTCCCCAGCACATCCAGGAGGATCAGCTGCGCCAGCTCCACAGTCCTGGCTGAGCCCATGATGGTCTTCCACATGGCCATGGCAGCTCTGCAGGGTTAGAGCTGTGTCTCAGGGGCAGCTGAGCTGGCTGCCATTTCTGCCTGGGCCCACCGCCCCCCTGCCAGCAGCAGCCCGACAGCCCAGCCCAGTGGGGACAGAGCCCTGAGAGGCGGCAAGGGAGCGTGGCAGCAGGCTCAGGGGCTGTCATAGCAGGGCAGGGAAAGGGAGCAGCCAGAGGGCCCTGGAACTCTCTGTTGCTCAGACACCTGGGCAGGCTGTACAGGGTGATGGTCTGGGGAGGCCTGAGCCCTGTGGGCAGGTGAGCCCCATACCTGTCACAGGACGGGGCCACACGCAGGAGCGTGATGACTGCGTCATTTGGCTGTGCTTCGGTGAGATCCAGCAGGGTCTTGTCCAGCCTGTGCTCAGCAGAATCATTGGCCATGAGCCACTGGTGGATGTAGCTCACCATGGCAGGCACCTGGAGAAGGCACGGGGAGACTTGGAAAGCTGCCAGAGGGAGCAATGTTCCCAGCTTCCCCAGAGAAGTGCTTCCCTTCCCAACCCACTGCCATGTGGCCTGAAAGGCTCACAGCAACCAGCATGCGTGGCTGGGGAGGCCAAGCAGTTGCTGGGAGGATCAAAGCCTGGCCACAGGCTGCTTACTTGCTTTGGAGTGTATAAATGTTCCTCTACAAGCATAGAGAGCAAGGCAGCACCGGTCTTGCTTTGGAAGATGGGCGAGTACGGTCTGAGGCCTACGCCCGTGGCGATGGTCTCTTCCTCCTCAATTCTCTTGAGGAAGTTGCAAACGAACTGTAGGAGAAGGGCAAGAAGCCGGGGATGTTGCATGGAGTGCTGCACACACGGTGTTGGGCTGAGCAGGGACAGCAGGCCCAGCCCAGGTGGGGGTGGCTGCAGGTACCTGCGCTGTTCTGCGGAAGCGGCCACGGCTGGACTTCTGCTCCTGTGTGCGCTCCAGGGCTGCATCTGGCAAAGAGCGAGGGCAGCCAGAGATGAGGGACTGTGGGAGAGGCCCGAGAGCACGGCCCAGCCCTGCGCTCCCCAGGCAGGGAGAGCCCCGGGATGCCCCAGGGGATGGAGCACGGCCACTGCGGGGTGTCTGCCCGGCCCCTCTTCCATCCGGTCCATGGGCCTGTCGCCAGGGGATAGCATGGCACAGCACAGCATGGCATGGTGTGGGGCCAAGCTGGCAGCAGGCTCCAGTCCTGTGGCCCAGCCGTGCCACTCACCCTCCTGCGGTGGCTGGAACGGCACCACCGCTTCAGTCTGCTGTGCCGGGGCAGCTCCAGAGCCTTCTTCCTCCTCCTCCACCCAGGCCAGCTCAGGCACTGCCGGGTGTCTCTGCTCCATGTCTCTGCCTGGATTGGTGGCTACTTGCAGGAGAGATGCCCTGGCAAAGCTCCAAGTCACCAAATCAGGCAGGGTGCCTGGAAGGCACCTTCAAGTAAGAAGCCTCAGGAAGGGCTACAGGACAGCAAGTCCTGCACTCGGTCTCAAGGGCTCCTGCCACAAGGACAGGAGACTCCTGTCAAGAACTGTGGGCTGGCCTCAAGGGCACCTGCAGAAGAGAAGCCTCAGGGAGACCACGGGTCAGCAAGTCCTGTGGTCTGGCCTTGAGCTCAGCTGCAGGAACAAGGCTTCAGAAGAGCTCCGGGTGGGACGCGAACGAGCGCACTGTGCGGGGGGCTCCTCACGGCACCGCTCTGTCCCGTCCTGTCCCGTCGCGTGCTCTGAGCACTGTGGCGAGCTCTTGTCACCGCCAGCTCCTATGTCACCAGGTGTCACAGAGGTCCCTTGGACACCCGTTTCCATGTCACAATGACTGTGTGGCACCGTGTCACCAAGGGCCCTTGCACACACTGCCGCCTGCCTTGGCGCCAGCCCCAGCCCACCCAAAGTGGCCCAGGTTGGAAGGAATGGCTGGCGCCAGGAGTCTAAGCCAGGCCGACAGGATCTTTAAGAAGGGCTCAGAGCATCAGCAAACACTGCCCTGCTCTGTGGGCTCAGGGCAGCAGAAGGATCCCCCAGGGCTGCCGTCACAGCCGTTCTGGAAAGGGCACAGGGCCTTCCAGGGAAGCTGGCACGGCCTCCTTGGG
The DNA here is from genome assembly GCF_027887145.1 of Ammospiza caudacuta. Lineage (NCBI taxonomy): Eukaryota > Metazoa > Chordata > Aves > Passeriformes > Passerellidae > Ammospiza > Ammospiza caudacuta. Next base: position 871,504 of record NC_080611.1, read on the forward strand.
ACACGTCCCGGCTGGTGGCCGTCCTGATGTGACACCGCACAAGGAACGTGTGGGCCCGAGCATGAATGCTGCTCTGAGGCCTGGGGCCCGGGGAGCGCTGACATCAGCAGGTGTGGCAGAGTCCCTGGCCAAGCAGACCTGCCACCCCCCGAGCCCTGGCAGCGCTGGTGCCTGTCTCCTGCCCCAGAGACCTGCGCCCCCAGGGAGCTTCTGTGCCAGAAGGAGCCAAAGCCCGCGTGCATGGGGGGCTGTGCTCCTACCTGCAGGGGCTGATGGCAGGAGCACCTGGAGCAAGTGCTGGCACACTTGGTCTCTGTCAGATGATGTTGCTCCTTCCTGAAATGAATTTTTCTCATGGAAGGCATTGGCAGTAGCACCAGAGCACCATCCATTGCTGAGTTTCGCAGGGCAATTAGAATGCTACGTTAACAGTCTGAAATTTCCTTGTGCTTTTCTCACTCTCTTTCCCACATTCTGGAGAAAACAGAATCTGCCCAGCCTCTGCTATTCTCAGCTTCAGTTGCTGCATGTCTTGCTCTGGCAGCTCATGTCCAAACAAAACTGTGTCCCTGCTGAGCACAGCAAGAAGCGGCCACAAAGTGGCAAGTTCCCCAGTGAACATCAAGGCAGATACGTGGAAGTGCAGAGGATAAGGACAAGTCTGGGAGGAGAAGCTATTCTGTGTCTCTGATGATGGTGCCCACACCCTGAAGCAGCAGCCAAGAGAAGCGCTGGAAGCAGACGGGCGCAGTTTTGGGCAGCAAAATATCAAAAGTTATGAAACCATTAGCCAGAATGCAAAGGATGGAGTGTGGCCCGGAGGGGAAGCCCTAGATGCAGCTGAGACCACTTTGTTCAGCCTGGAGGAGAGTAAAGGGCGTCATTGTGGTCTTCAACCTCCTCCTGAGGGGAATCAGAGGGGCTGCTGCAGCTCTCGTCACTGTTGGGACCAGTGACAGGACTGGAGAAAAGGGCAGGGAGCTGGGACAGGGCAAGTTTCATTTCCGTATCAGGAAAAGGTTTTTCACCCAGAGCACGGTCAGGCACTGGGATGGGTTCCCCATGGACGCAGCCCAGCGGAGCCCGGGCTGGCTCTTGGGAAAACTGCGGCGCTGCGCCAGGAGTGGGGAACGGCCAAGGCGTGGGTTCTGCCTGCGGCTGAACCTGCTGAGCCCCTGCTCAGTGGTTCAGGATCTACTCACTGCAGCACGGAGCAGCCAAAGAGAAGGAGGAGGCTCCTCGATTGTGAGGTTCCACAGGCAAAGGTTTATCCCAAGGGAAGGATTCAGCAGCATAGAGCCGCCAGCACTTCTGTGCATGAGATTTTATCGGGGTACAACTCAGGGGGGTGGATACAAAGGATTGAGCAAGAAGGAATCTGCAGGGGAGGAGCGAGGGCATTCCATCAGTTGCTTGGGACTAATTAGGACAGATGAGAGGAGAGGGTAGGTCACATGGGCCAGAGGGGCTTCCAGCAATAGGGAATTCCAAAGGGGTGGTGCAGTCAGGGATTGGTCCAAGGCAAAAGTGACAGGGAAGGTTCAGGAATAAAGAGCTGGATTATCTTGAGAGGCAGGGAAGGAGCTGGAACAAAGAGCGGGGAATGGCATGAGGGACAGCTTTGAGGGAGGGAAAAACCTAGGGGTAAACCAACTTGGGGAAAATACGGGGTACATGAAAAGAAACCATTCTACGATAACTGATAAATAGACACGAACCGCAACAGCCCAGGGAAATGGGCACAGCATCAATCCCGTCTGAGTTTGAGAAGTGTTTGAACAACTTGGAGAAGTCACCCAAGCTTTTAGACACTACATCCAAAGCCAAGGGTTGTGACCTCTAGGTTTACGTGAGTATATACTCCTGAGTATGATTTTAGGCAGTGTTTTAAGAAACTCGTTTTATGTCCGATCATACCCCAATTCCTTGCAGATTGTGTGGAATGTGGAATCCTTTTGTTTTCACCGCTTGTTAGGACTATAAAAAAGAATATTCGTGCTGGGTGACTCAGAGACAGCCTGTGTATGTTAAGTGTAGTCTACAGGGGATAAAGAGAAGGAAACAAGAAGTACTAATACATCCGGCTAAGTTTGGAAATGTAGATAGCATGAAGAATGAATAACACAAGAAGTAAAGATGGTATTAAAAAGAGTCCACTAGAATGTAATTTAGCAGATGAGAAAGATTTGGGAGGAGTCCCAGGGGGTAATTTTTCATGTAAGGTAATCTGATGGCATACTCTTACCCAATGGTAGGCTTAGTATCAATTAGAAAGTGGTGAAAAGTGACCCCCGAATGGAACGTTATGATCCATTGTTACAGTTGATGTTATTTTTAAGACAAGGAGAAAAATGAGATCCAGTGATATATGCAGACATGGTTTTTACCCTGAAGAATAAACCCAAGTGTCAGAAAGAATGTGGCTTTGATTTGGCCCCATGGGACCTTTAGTCCTAACTTTGGAAAGAGATAAGAGGCAGAAAAGAAAGAGATGTCATTTAGCACTCAGCATAAGGCAGAGATGTTTGAAATTGGCTCAGATTCACCAGGAAGATTGTGTTCTAGGTGTCCAAGACTTAGAGCTGAGTTAGCCCAGGCCAGCACGGGTACACTCCACCTCAGGCAACCACTCCGGCCCCTGAATGAAAGCCAAATGGCCGTGAGGATGAGATGAATAATCCAGGTGAGGGGACAATGTCAGGGACCCCCAGTGACAACCAACACAAGGAATAAAACCAAGAAAGCTTGGCCTTTAGTCACCCCCTTAAGGCAAGTCTTGAGTCCCCCAGGAGAAGCCATGTGGGTGAGCATCTGCTTTTCTACTAGTGACCTCAAGAGTTGGTGGCAAAAAGTTAAAATGGATAGAGAAAACGCTAGCAAAGCAGCAAAAAGATTGGAGTTCATAGTCAAGAGTCAAGAGGCAGACTGAGGTGATAGTGATTTCATATTGACAGAGCTAACCAAACCAGCAGAAGAGTTGGTGATCAAGGTGGCCAGAGCACGTGTGCAGGGACAAATTGCTAGTGGAGCCTTGCAAGGTACAATGGACCAGCTGTGTCCTACTGCAAGCCCTTTGTGGGACGCGAACAATGCAGGCAGCTGTGCAATGTTAACCAGATACCAGGAGATAGTCACATTGGAATTAAGAAATGCCATTCCAAAAGCAATAACTTGGTCAGTAATAGATAACGTTACACAGGGACAGCACAAGTCACCCACTGACTTTGTGGACAGGCTGTGAGCAGCTGCATGTAAATGCGCAGCCCTGCATCCCTGGTTGGATATGGGGAAGCAGCAGTGGGTTTCCCTGATGTCAGGGCAATCTAGCCCAGATGTCAGGCAGAAATTTCAGAAGCTGAAAGAGCCTGTCAAGAGAGACTTAAAGGCCTGAATGAGAAAAGCATAGAAAGTGTATGACAATCAAGAGAGAGAAAATAAAGAAGAGCTCCCTTCAGCCATGGTGGCAGCTCTGGATCGGCACCAGGGAGAGGCCGGACGTGGGCGTGGATGAAGCAGAGGCAGGGACGAAAAGAGCAGAGGCAGAGGAGGTTCAAAGCAGCCACAGACCAAGCTGGGGCCAAATCAATGTGCATCTTGTAAGAAATCAGGACACTGGAAATAAGGCCAGTGCCCAGAGTTAGCAGACAAAGTACACAAAACTCTTGCAGCCACTCTAGATGATAAGAAATGACCGAGACTGGCAATTCTTACCCTAGCAGGTTACCGGTTAAAATACAGCTAAAGAATAATAAAGAAGTTGAATTTTTAACTAATTGTGGAGACACATTTTCACTCTTGAATCAAGCACTGATACCCAAAAGTGAAAACTATCTTCAAGCACTAGGAGCCACTGGCCAGCGTGAAAATGCATTCTTCCTGAAACCACTTCGATGTAAAATCAAGAAGAAAATGGGAATACATCAGTTTCTTTATTTACCAAACTCACCCAAATCTGTCCTATGCAGGGATTTGCTTGAAAATTTGGAAGCAACAGTTCCGTTTAGAAAAAGAAAACTTCAATGGAAGGTACCTGAACACAAATGAGTGGTTTCAGCAGTAGGACTGACAACTGACACCAGACCAACAAACAAGAAGAACTAGTTAGAGGAAGTATTGAATCAGGTATACCCAAGAGTATGGGATACTGACAGCCCAGGAAAATCAAAACGAGCAGACCCTATGAAAATTGAGCTACAGACAAGAGTTAAGGCAGTAGTCAGAAAGCAATACCCTTGAAGATTAGAAGCTAGGAAAGGAATAGAGCCAACTATCAATTAAATCCCTGACATCAGGACTGCTGGAAGAATGGCAGCTAAAATTTAATACTGCTACATCAGCAATAAAGAAACCTAATGGAACTTGGAGACTAGTGCCAGATTTCCAGGCAATTAATGGTTTATACCTTACTAGCTTACTAGCTAAGCTTGGAGATGATTTTATTTGGTGCGGGGAAGGTCCATGGGCAGGTGCTGTCGGGAGCCGTTCCCTCTTGGTCTGAGAGACCGGCTCCCCCAGCCCACCCTGCTCTCAGGCCCGGAGGTTGTAATGTGCGCTCGACCGGCAGCCGAAGGAGGGCTCTTGACACCGTGTCTGATGCAACAGGGGTTTTTGAAGGTAGGTCAGAGGGTGCAGGTTGGGTGAGGGTGAGAAGAGGGACAGGAAGAGGCAGGAGCACAAGCACTGTAACATGACACATAAGGCACCTGCAAGCTGCTGGGGAAGCCTCAAGTCTGCTCAGTGAGCCACGTGTGCCCTCAGCATAGGGACAGCCACCTTTCCCTCCGTGAGCCTCACATCCCAGGGTCAGCAAATCAAGAGGCACCAGCCGTGCTGTAGGTGACTCAGAGCGAGTGCAGAGGGTCATGGTGGCCAGGGGCCAGAAGCAGGCAGAAAGCCATCGGGGCTGGGGAAAAGGCTCTGCTCTGCTTACAGCGTGGGCTGAGGGCTGGGGGAGCTCCATTTCCCCCTTGAGATGTTGGAGACGGGGCCTTTCACCCTCCTGATAGGGCTGCAGGCAGCCAAAGGAGTACGACGACACAAGGCCGAGAGCGGCAAAGCAAAGAGCCAGCCGTGCGCAACACAGGGAGGTGGCCCAGTGCAAAGCCAGCGTGGCATCCTGAAAGTGCCCGCTGCACTCTCATGTGTCCCCGGCCTGAGAAGGACAGGAATGTCCGTGGTCCAAGAGGGCCTTTCTGTGGCCCCTTTGGGCTCAAAGCTGCTGCTCTTCTGGCTCCATGGAGCCTAAAGCCACAGAGCTCGGCCTCCCCCACAGCAACAGGAACAAGACTTGGATATCAGGCAGTGGAGCTCAATGCCTAAGGCTCAGGGGCAGGGGCCTGCAGTCTGGAGCACAGGGAGGGCACACGCCCAGCCCCATAATTGCTGGCCTCACAGCCCTGAAAGGCCAGGACCAGGGTCTCACACCTGATTCCAGGGGGTCCCTCCCACTAGCCACTGACCTAGAAGCACCAGAGCAGCCGGCTGTCGGGATCAAGGCGGCTGCCAGGCGGCTGCTTATGGCCTCTGCCAGCCAATTGCTCAGGGCTTAGAAGTGCCTCAGCCCCAGGGTCTCCCCCAGCCTGGCCAAGCTTCCCGGCAGCAGCCCCGCAGTCCCACAGCAGCTCCAGAGCAGCCCCATCCAGAGGCACCTGGGAGCCCTCCGCAATGCAGCCAGCAGCGTGCAGCCAGGAGGACACGGATGGTGCTTCCTGCCCGGCACAGGGCTTGAGGCCATCTCCAGGCACCGCTCCGGCAGGGATCCCCGCAGCTCCGGCCCCTGCCCAGTCGCTCTGTGGCCGGCACAAAGGCTTCAGCAGAACCACCAAAGGCCAAGGGGCTTCTGGCTATTTTCCCTGTAACACTGCACACCTGGGCACCTGGCTGAGCACAAGCACCCTTTGCCCCCTCTTCTCCTATGCCCTACTGACCCTGTGCAAGAAAAGAAAGATCCTGGGACTCTGTGTATTGTAAGACATTCTATTCTATTCTACTCTAAGATATTCAATACTCAACAAAAACGAAAATACAAACAGAAAAATCTCAAAGAAGAAAAAGAAAATCCCTGCTGGCTCAAATGGCTCCAGCAGACAGTCTTGCAGATCATCTCTCTGCGGAGCTCCAGCAGAACAGCAAAGCAGTGCCGCACAGACGCAGACGAGGCCGTTTCCTCCATGCACTGCGGAATTGATCTCGCAGCTTACGCCATGGGGAGTAGGGAGCTCTCTGTACGGCCCGGAGAACTAAACAAGATTCAATGGCAGCATCTCTGATTGCAGGACTGCTGTCATAGGCCATTTCTTCAAGGGCTGCAAGAGAGAGGAACAGAGGCAAGGTCAGATCCCGCATGTGCAGGGAGCCCAGGAGAGGCCCCTGCCAGGGCCATCCCGGTCGGCTCTTGCCATGGCCCGCAGGGAGCAGGGAGCAAGGGGATCAGCCCGAATGTGCTGGACACGAATGGCACACGTGGCCCTGAAATCTCGGTGTGCTCTGCCCACGGCTGCAGATCCCTCCGCAGCCGGAGCAGGGCTTGCAGCTGCCCCCTCCAGCCCCCGCGATCAGCCCGCTGCCCTCACTCACTCACCAGTGCAGATCCGCTGCAGCTCTTGCTGCTGCCCCCTCAGGTGCCGCCCGGCCATGCCTGTGAACACAGAGCCTGTCACGGCCCCAGCGGCACAGCTCCCTGCCAGCGGCGCTGCCGGCGCTGTGGCCACACGGGCTGCTGCTGGCCGGGCAGGGCTCAGCCCGGGCCCTTGCCGCACGCTGCCGCCCCAGGACACGGCTGCCAGAGGGCGGCAGCAGCAACGCCCAGGCCAGGCGGGGCTCCACGGCGCCGGGCCGGGCTGGCGCTGCCGGGGCAGCAGGCGGGGCCGGGGCCGAGCTGCGGCGGGCCGGGCCGGGCCGGGGAGGAGCCGGGCTCGGGACTCACCCATGAACCTGACGGCCGCCTCTCGCAGGGGCTCCTGTGGGCTCTGCAGGTAGCGCAGAGCCCGGCGCAGGTGCTCGGCCGCTCGGCTCCTGTCCTCTGCCAGCTGCAGAGAGCGGCAGGAGGGAAGGGTTGGCGCGGGCTCAGCCCCTGGGCCGGGCGCTGCCTGCGCCCAGCGCCGGCCTCCCCTGCCCGCACAGCCCTGAGGCGCGGCCGGCAGCCGCTGGCCAAGGGCTCCCGAGGGGAGGGGGCGGAGGGCCGGCTGCTGCCCGGGGAGCCGCGATGCCGGCCCGAAGCCCTGCCGGGCCGGGCCCACGGGAACCTGGAGTAGAGCCCGCGCGGCCTCTGGCTGCAGCAGCGGGCACAGCTGCCAGCCCCGCACACTGAGCCCCCAGGGACCTTCGCCATGCTGAGGCTGGGGGGGGTCTCTGCTGTTCTTACCAGGCACTCCTCAAAGCTCTGATCCACGTGTAGCATTTGTTCTATATCCCTCCTCTTCAGGAATCTGGCTGAGGAATGCAGCGTTTCCCGGGAGGCCTGGATACAGCAGAGACGCAGAGATGGCCCCACAGTCCAGGGCACAGGAGCATCCCAGTGGCACAGGCTGGAGGAGGCTGCAGCCCGCAAGGTGCCAGGGCAGGAGGCAGCCCAAGCCCCTGCCAGGGGGACAGCAGGTGGCCACAAGTGCTCACCTCAGCAACAATCTGATTCTCATCATGGCAGTGGAAGTAGAGAGGGAGCAGGCTCTGGCGCACGTGGGACTTGAGGGCCTTTCTTCCCTCTTCTGTTAATAAGTCCAGCATCTCTTGAAAGACAGCCATGGAGCTCAGCTGCACCTGGCTATCATCCTGGATGAAAGGAAAGGGCAAAAGACCTGAGCATCAGCTGCTTCAGGACCCCAGGGCACAGGCCTGCATCTGCACAGGGCACCAAGTGTCCGGGCAGCAGCCAGTGGCCGTGGCTGTGGACACAGAGCCTTACGCTGTCAAAGAGTGGCAGGAGCGCCTCAGCCAGCTGCAGGGCGATGGGGGTGGCTATTGGGGCAGCATTATCCAGGAGCAAATATCTCAGTAAAAGAATGCTCATCCTGATCATGTCGCTGTCATTTTCCTCCAGGAGCTCCACAAGACTTCCAGTCAGGCTCCGCAGTTTTTCGGCCTGTGCGGAACACCACTTTGTGAAAGGCCGCCCTGCTGCCGCAGGGCCCAGAGGCCAAAGGCCTGTCCCAAAGCACTGGGGCAGCTGAAGCAGGAGGCAGGAGAGCTGGGAGCAGCTGACCTAGCGGCCGAAGCCCAGGCAAGGCCAAGCGACAATGTTGCCCAGCCCCACGCTGCCTGCACGGCTTCAGCCACTGCCCCCTTCTCACCATCAAGGGATTCTTGCCCAGCACTACGAGGCCTCGGAGTGCCAAGTAACGCCTGGCCATGTGCTCGCTCTGCAGGTTCTGTGCTACGATCTCCAGAACACTGTCACTGCATTCGCTCAAGTCCAGGCACTCGAGGACCTGAAAGGCACAGGGCAGTGACAGGGGAGCCGGCCGGCAGGAGCCCGGAGCTGCACAGGGCCGGGCCCAGGCAGCAGCACAGGGCACGGGCACTGTCCTGGCTGCTGTGGCTGCGAGTGGGCAGAGGGCTGGGAGGCAGCTCAGCCAGGCAGCGCTGGCCTTGAGGCTCACCTCCACAAGGAATGCCAGGGCAGGGAAATCCCAGTATGGCATCTCTTCACCGAGCATGGCGAGCAGGTAGAATGCAACCGCGGAACAAAAGTGGATGGCTAAGCGGCAAATTTCTCTGAAGAGGGGAAAAAGGAAACAAGACCCTGAGCTAGTGAGGCAAACCTCTCCCAGGCGTGACTCATCCAGTTCTCATCTTTCCACAGCACCCTTCCAGCAAGGGGGCGTGGGCCATTTGGCAGTTGGTTGCTCATGGGCACCCTCCTCTGCCAGCCTTTTGCAGTCTGCTTGGCCGTTCCTTTAGTGACAAGGCCCTCTGGCCCATGGCCACCACAAACACTTTGTGGGCCATCTGGGCACAGAGCAGCAATGTCAGAGGCAGTGGGGAGAAGGGGGTCTCACCTGGCAAGCAGAGCCACGGCAAAGTGGTGAGTGTCAAGAGAGAGCAGCGTGTCCCAGGCACACCTGCGCTCCATTGCCACCACCACATCCTCGCAGCGGAGAAGGCAGAGCAGGGACTTCAGGGTGCGCACTGCAAACCTGTATGCAGAGCAAAGCCCAGGTCACACTGGCAGCACTGGCTCCTTGGCAGGCCACGTGGCAGGGACAGGAGGAGTGGGATGGAGCACCTGTTGGGGCTGGTGGCAAGGCCGTGCTCTTCCTGGCATCCCTTCCAGAAGGTGTCCACTGCCTCTGGCATATCCAGAGTGCTGAAGAACACTTGGAAGAGGAGATGCACAAATAGGCGGGGGAAATACACCTTCAATATCCGTGGCAGACAGGGCACCTGGAGGATCTTCCACATCACCACGGTTGCCTGCAAAGGACAAAGCCCACCGAGACAGCGCTCAGTGCCGAGGTGTGCGTGTGGCAGGGCCCGAGCGTGGCAGGGAGAGGCCCGGAGAGACCTTGGCAGGGGGAGCACGGGGCCTGGTGGGCCTGAAGCTGCCCCTGGGCCAGGTTTCAGGCCAGCGCCTGAGGCAGGGAGATGCGGTGGGGGAAGGAGGATGGAGAGCTGCTGGAGAGGCAGCCTTGGGGCCAGCAAAGGCCAGTTGCAGAAACTCACAGCCAGGGCAAAGACAGCCGTTTCGTCCCCATCGGAGGTGCAGGTGCTGTACTCTGGCCAGCTCCCCAGCACATCCAGGAGGATCAGCTGCGCCAGCTCCACAGTCCTGGCTGAGCCCATGATGGTCTTCCACATGGCCATGGCAGCTCTGCAGGGTTAGAGCTGTGTCTCAGGGGCAGCTGAGCTGGCTGCCATTTCTGCCTGGGCCCACCGCCCCCCTGCCAGCAGCAGCCCGACAGCCCAGCCCAGTGGGGACAGAGCCCTGAGAGGCGGCAAGGGAGCGTGGCAGCAGGCTCAGGGGCTGTCATAGCAGGGCAGGGAAAGGGAGCAGCCAGAGGGCCCTGGAACTCTCTGTTGCTCAGACACCTGGGCAGGCTGTACAGGGTGATGGTCTGGGGAGGCCTGAGCCCTGTGGGCAGGTGAGCCCCATACCTGTCACAGGACGGGGCCACACGCAGGAGCGTGATGACTGCGTCATTTGGCTGTGCTTCGGTGAGATCCAGCAGGGTCTTGTCCAGCCTGTGCTCAGCAGAATCATTGGCCATGAGCCACTGGTGGATGTAGCTCACCATGGCAGGCACCTGGAGAAGGCACGGGGAGACTTGGAAAGCTGCCAGAGGGAGCAATGTTCCCAGCTTCCCCAGAGAAGTGCTTCCCTTCCCAACCCACTGCCATGTGGCCTGAAAGGCTCACAGCAACCAGCATGCGTGGCTGGGGAGGCCAAGCAGTTGCTGGGAGGATCAAAGCCTGGCCACAGGCTGCTTACTTGCTTTGGAGTGTATAAATGTTCCTCTACAAGCATAGAGAGCAAGGCAGCACCGGTCTTGCTTTGGAAGATGGGCGAGTACGGTCTGAGGCCTACGCCCGTGGCGATGGTCTCTTCCTCCTCAATTCTCTTGAGGAAGTTGCAAACGAACTGTAGGAGAAGGGCAAGAAGCCGGGGATGTTGCATGGAGTGCTGCACACACGGTGTTGGGCTGAGCAGGGACAGCAGGCCCAGCCCAGGTGGGGGTGGCTGCAGGTACCTGCGCTGTTCTGCGGAAGCGGCCACGGCTGGACTTCTGCTCCTGTGTGCGCTCCAGGGCTGCATCTGGCAAAGAGCGAGGGCAGCCAGAGATGAGGGACTGTGGGAGAGGCCCGAGAGCACGGCCCAGCCCTGCGCTCCCCAGGCAGGGAGAGCCCCGGGATGCCCCAGGGGATGGAGCACGGCCACTGCGGGGTGTCTGCCCGGCCCCTCTTCCATCCGGTCCATGGGCCTGTCGCCAGGGGATAGCATGGCACAGCACAGCATGGCATGGTGTGGGGCCAAGCTGGCAGCAGGCTCCAGTCCTGTGGCCCAGCCGTGCCACTCACCCTCCTGCGGTGGCTGGAACGGCACCACCGCTTCAGTCTGCTGTGCCGGGGCAGCTCCAGAGCCTTCTTCCTCCTCCTCCACCCAGGCCAGCTCAGGCACTGCCGGGTGTCTCTGCTCCATGTCTCTGCCTGGATTGGTGGCTACTTGCAGGAGAGATGCCCTGGCAAAGCTCCAAGTCACCAAATCAGGCAGGGTGCCTGGAAGGCACCTTCAAGTAAGAAGCCTCAGGAAGGGCTACAGGACAGCAAGTCCTGCACTCGGTCTCAAGGGCTCCTGCCACAAGGACAGGAGACTCCTGTCAAGAACTGTGGGCTGGCCTCAAGGGCACCTGCAGAAGAGAAGCCTCAGGGAGACCACGGGTCAGCAAGTCCTGTGGTCTGGCCTTGAGCTCAGCTGCAGGAACAAGGCTTCAGAAGAGCTCCGGGTGGGACGCGAACGAGCGCACTGTGCGGGGGGCTCCTCACGGCACCGCTCTGTCCCGTCCTGTCCCGTCGCGTGCTCTGAGCACTGTGGCGAGCTCTTGTCACCGCCAGCTCCTATGTCACCAGGTGTCACAGAGGTCCCTTGGACACCCGTTTCCATGTCACAATGACTGTGTGGCACCGTGTCACCAAGGGCCCTTGCACACACTGCCGCCTGCCTTGGCGCCAGCCCCAGCCCACCCAAAGTGGCCCAGGTTGGAAGGAATGGCTGGCGCCAGGAGTCTAAGCCAGGCCGACAGGATCTTTAAGAAGGGCTCAGAGCATCAGCAAACACTGCCCTGCTCTGTGGGCTCAGGGCAGCAGAAGGATCCCCCAGGGCTGCCGTCACAGCCGTTCTGGAAAGGGCACAGGGCCTTCCAGGGAAGCTGGCACGGCCTCCTTGGGACACGTCCCGGCTGGTGGCCGTCCTGATGTGACACCGCACAAGGAACGTGTGGGCCCGAGCATGAATGCTGCTCTGAGGCCTGGGGCCCGGGGAGCGCTGACATCAGCAGGTGTGGCAGAGTCCCTGGCCAAGCAGACCTGCCACCCCCCGAGCCCTGGCAGCGCTGGTGCCTGTCTCCTGCCCCAGAGACCTGCGCCCCCAGGGAGCTTCTGTGCCAGAAGGAGCCAAAGCCCGCGTGCATGGGGGGCTGTGCTCCTACCTGCAGGGGCTGATGGCAGGAGCACCTGGAGCAAGTGCTGGCACACTTGGTCTCTGTCAGATGATGTTGCTCCTTCCTGAAATGAATTTTTCTCATGGAAGGCATTGGCAGTAGCACCAGAGCACCATCCATTGCTGAGTTTCGCAGGGCAATTAGAATGCTACGTTAACAGTCTGAAATTTCCTTGTGCTTTTCTCACTCTCTTTCCCACATTCTGGAGAAAACAGAATCTGCCCAGCCTCTGCTATTCTCAGCTTCAGTTGCTGCATGTCTTGCTCTGGCAGCTCATGTCCAAACAAAACTGTGTCCCTGCTGAGCACAGCAAGAAGCGGCCACAAAGTGGCAAGTTCCCCAGTGAACATCAAGGCAGATACGTGGAAGTGCAGAGGATAAGGACAAGTCTGGGAGGAGAAGCTATTCTGTGTCTCTGATGATGGTGCCCACACCCTGAAGCAGCAGCCAAGAGAAGCGCTGGAAGCAGACGGGCGCAGTTTTGGGCAGCAAAATATCAAAAGTTATGAAACCATTAGCCAGAATGCAAAGGATGGAGTGTGGCCCGGAGGGGAAGCCCTAGATGCAGCTGAGACCACTTTGTTCAGCCTGGAGGAGAGTAAAGGGCGTCATTGTGGTCTTCAACCTCCTCCTGAGGGGAATCAGAGGGGCTGCTGCAGCTCTCGTCACTGTTGGGACCAGTGACAGGACTGGAGAAAAGGGCAGGGAGCTGGGACAGGGCAAGTTTCATTTCCGTATCAGGAAAAGGTTTTTCACCCAGAGCACGGTCAGGCACTGGGATGGGTTCCCCATGGACGCAGCCCAGCGGAGCCCGGGCTGGCTCTTGGGAAAACTGCGGCGCTGCGCCAGGAGTGGGGAACGGCCAAGGCGTGGGTTCTGCCTGCGGCTGAACCTGCTGAGCCCCTGCTCAGTGGTTCAGGATCTACTCACTGCAGCACGGAGCAGCCAAAGAGAAGGAGGAGGCTCCTCGATTGTGAGGTTCCACAGGCAAAGGTTTATCCCAAGGGAAGGATTCAGCAGCATAGAGCCGCCAGCACTTCTGTGCATGAGATTTTATCGGGGTACAACTCAGGGGGGTGGATACAAAGGATTGAGCAAGAAGGAATCTGCAGGGGAGGAGCGAGGGCATTCCATCAGTTGCTTGGGACTAATTAGGACAGATGAGAGGAGAGGGTAGGTCACATGGGCCAGAGGGGCTTCCAGCAATAGGGAATTCCAAAGGGGTGGTGCAGTCAGGGATTGGTCCAAGGCAAAAGTGACAGGGAAGGTTCAGGAATAAAGAGCTGGATTATCTTGAGAGGCAGGGAAGGAGCTGGAACAAAGAGCGGGGAATGGCATGAGGGACAGCTTTGAGGGAGGGAAAAACCTAGGGGTAAACCAACTTGGGGAAAATACGGGGTACATGAAAAGAAACCATTCTACGATAACTGATAAATAGACACGAACCGCAACAGCCCAGGGAAATGGGCACAGCATCAATCCCGTCTGAGTTTGAGAAGTGTTTGAACAACTTGGAGAAGTCACCCAAGCTTTTAGACACTACATCCAAAGCCAAGGGTTGTGACCTCTAGGTTTACGTGAGTATATACTCCTGAGTATGATTTTAGGCAGTGTTTTAAGAAACTCGTTTTATGTCCGATCATACCCCAATTCCTTGCAGATTGTGTGGAATGTGGAATCCTTTTGTTTTCACCGCTTGTTAGGACTATAAAAAAGAATATTCGTGCTGGGTGACTCAGAGACAGCCTGTGTATGTTAAGTGTAGTCTACAGGGGATAAAGAGAAGGAAACAAGAAGTACTAATACATCCGGCTAAGTTTGGAAATGTAGATAGCATGAAGAATGAATAACACAAGAAGTAAAGATGGTATTAAAAAGAGTCCACTAGAATGTAATTTAGCAGATGAGAAAGATTTGGGAGGAGTCCCAGGGGGTAATTTTTCATGTAAGGTAATCTGATGGCATACTCTTACCCAATGGTAGGCTTAGTATCAATTAGAAAGTGGTGAAAAGTGACCCCCGAATGGAACGTTATGATCCATTGTTACAGTTGATGTTATTTTTAAGACAAGGAGAAAAATGAGATCCAGTGATATATGCAGACATGGTTTTTACCCTGAAGAATAAACCCAAGTGTCAGAAAGAATGTGGCTTTGATTTGGCCCCATGGGACCTTTAGTCCTAACTTTGGAAAGAGATAAGAGGCAGAAAAGAAAGAGATGTCATTTAGCACTCAGCATAAGGCAGAGATGTTTGAAATTGGCTCAGATTCACCAGGAAGATTGTGTTCTAGGTGTCCAAGACTTAGAGCTGAGTTAGCCCAGGCCAGCACGGGTACACTCCACCTCAGGCAACCACTCCGGCCCCTGAATGAAAGCCAAATGGCCGTGAGGATGAGATGAATAATCCAGGTGAGGGGACAATGTCAGGGACCCCCAGTGACAACCAACACAAGGAATAAAACCAAGAAAGCTTGGCCTTTAGTCACCCCCTTAAGGCAAGTCTTGAGTCCCCCAGGAGAAGCCATGTGGGTGAGCATCTGCTTTTCTACTAGTGACCTCAAGAGTTGGTGGCAAAAAGTTAAAATGGATAGAGAAAACGCTAGCAAAGCAGCAAAAAGATTGGAGTTCATAGTCAAGAGTCAAGAGGCAGACTGAGGTGATAGTGATTTCATATTGACAGAGCTAACCAAACCAGCAGAAGAGTTGGTGATCAAGGTGGCCAGAGCACGTGTGCAGGGACAAATTGCTAGTGGAGCCTTGCAAGGTACAATGGACCAGCTGTGTCCTACTGCAAGCCCTTTGTGGGACGCGAACAATGCAGGCAGCTGTGCAATGTTAACCAGATACCAGGAGATAGTCACATTGGAATTAAGAAATGCCATTCCAAAAGCAATAACTTGGTCAGTAATAGATAACGTTACACAGGGACAGCACAAGTCACCCACTGACTTTGTGGACAGGCTGTGAGCAGCTGCATGTAAATGCGCAGCCCTGCATCCCTGGTTGGATATGGGGAAGCAGCAGTGGGTTTCCCTGATGTCAGGGCAATCTAGCCCAGATGTCAGGCAGAAATTTCAGAAGCTGAAAGAGCCTGTCAAGAGAGACTTAAAGGCCTGAATGAGAAAAGCATAGAAAGTGTATGACAATCAAGAGAGAGAAAATAAAGAAGAGCTCCCTTCAGCCATGGTGGCAGCTCTGGATCGGCACCAGGGAGAGGCCGGACGTGGGCGTGGATGAAGCAGAGGCAGGGACGAAAAGAGCAGAGGCAGAGGAGGTTCAAAGCAGCCACAGACCAAGCTGGGGCCAAATCAATGTGCATCTTGTAAGAAATCAGGACACTGGAAATAAGGCCAGTGCCCAGAGTTAGCAGACAAAGTACACAAAACTCTTGCAGCCACTCTAGATGATAAGAAATGACCGAGACTGGCAATTCTTACCCTAGCAGGTTACCGGTTAAAATACAGCTAAAGAATAATAAAGAAGTTGAATTTTTAACTAATTGTGGAGACACATTTTCACTCTTGAATCAAGCACTGATACCCAAAAGTGAAAACTATCTTCAAGCACTAGGAGCCACTGGCCAGCGTGAAAATGCATTCTTCCTGAAACCACTTCGATGTAAAATCAAGAAGAAAATGGGAATACATCAGTTTCTTTATTTACCAAACTCACCCAAATCTGTCCTATGCAGGGATTTGCTTGAAAATTTGGAAGCAACAGTTCCGTTTAGAAAAAGAAAACTTCAATGGAAGGTACCTGAACACAAATGAGTGGTTTCAGCAGTAGGACTGACAACTGACACCAGACCAACAAACAAGAAGAACTAGTTAGAGGAAGTATTGAATCAGGTATACCCAAGAGTATGGGATACTGACAGCCCAGGAAAATCAAAACGAGCAGACCCTATGAAAATTGAGCTACAGACAAGAGTTAAGGCAGTAGTCAGAAAGCAATACCCTTGAAGATTAGAAGCTAGGAAAGGAATAGAGCCAACTATCAATTAAATCCCTGACATCAGGACTGCTGGAAGAATGGCAGCTAAAATTTAATACTGCTACATCAGCAATAAAGAAACCTAATGGAACTTGGAGACTAGTGCCAGATTTCCAGGCAATTAATGGTTTATACCTTACTAGCTTACTAGCTAAGCTTGGAGATGATTTTATTTGGTGCGGGGAAGGTCCATGGGCAGGTGCTGTCGGGAGCCGTTCCCTCTTGGTCTGAGAGACCGGCTCCCCCAGCCCACCCTGCTCTCAGGCCCGGAGGTTGTAATGTGCGCTCGACCGGCAGCCGAAGGAGGGCTCTTGACACCGTGTCTGATGCAACAGGGGTTTTTGAAGGTAGGTCAGAGGGTGCAGGTTGGGTGAGGGTGAGAAGAGGGACAGGAAGAGGCAGGAGCACAAGCACTGTAACATGACACATAAGGCACCTGCAAGCTGCTGGGGAAGCCTCAAGTCTGCTCAGTGAGCCACGTGTGCCCTCAGCATAGGGACAGCCACCTTTCCCTCCGTGAGCCTCACATCCCAGGGTCAGCAAATCAAGAGGCACCAGCCGTGCTGTAGGTGACTCAGAGCGAGTGCAGAGGGTCATGGTGGCCAGGGGCCAGAAGCAGGCAGAAAGCCATCGGGGCTGGGGAAAAGGCTCTGCTCTGCTTACAGCGTGGGCTGAGGGCTGGGGGAGCTCCATTTCCCCCTTGAGATGTTGGAGACGGGGCCTTTCACCCTCCTGATAGGGCTGCAGGCAGCCAAAGGAGTACGACGACACAAGGCCGAGAGCGGCAAAGCAAAGAGCCAGCCGTGCGCAACACAGGGAGGTGGCCCAGTGCAAAGCCAGCGTGGCATCCTGAAAGTGCCCGCTGCACTCTCATGTGTCCCCGGCCTGAGAAGGACAGGAATGTCCGTGGTCCAAGAGGGCCTTTCTGTGGCCCCTTTGGGCTCAAAGCTGCTGCTCTTCTGGCTCCATGGAGCCTAAAGCCACAGAGCTCGGCCTCCCCCACAGCAACAGGAACAAGACTTGGATATCAGGCAGTGGAGCTCAATGCCTAAGGCTCAGGGGCAGGGGCCTGCAGTCTGGAGCACAGGGAGGGCACACGCCCAGCCCCATAATTGCTGGCCTCACAGCCCTGAAAGGCCAGGACCAGGGTCTCACACCTGATTCCAGGGGGTCCCTCCCACTAGCCACTGACCTAGAAGCACCAGAGCAGCCGGCTGTCGGGATCAAGGCGGCTGCCAGGCGGCTGCTTATGGCCTCTGCCAGCCAATTGCTCAGGGCTTAGAAGTGCCTCAGCCCCAGGGTCTCCCCCAGCCTGGCCAAGCTTCCCGGCAGCAGCCCCGCAGTCCCACAGCAGCTCCAGAGCAGCCCCATCCAGAGGCACCTGGGAGCCCTCCGCAATGCAGCCAGCAGCGTGCAGCCAGGAGGACACGGATGGTGCTTCCTGCCCGGCACAGGGCTTGAGGCCATCTCCAGGCACCGCTCCGGCAGGGATCCCCGCAGCTCCGGCCCCTGCCCAGTCGCTCTGTGGCCGGCACAAAGGCTTCAGCAGAACCACCAAAGGCCAAGGGGCTTCTGGCTATTTTCCCTGTAACACTGCACACCTGGGCACCTGGCTGAGCACAAGCACCCTTTGCCCCCTCTTCTCCTATGCCCTACTGACCCTGTGCAAGAAAAGAAAGATCCTGGGACTCTGTGTATTGTAAGACATTCTATTCTATTCTACTCTAAGATATTCAATACTCAACAAAAACGAAAATACAAACAGAAAAATCTCAAAGAAGAAAAAGAAAATCCCTGCTGGCTCAAATGGCTCCAGCAGACAGTCTTGCAGATCATCTCTCTGCGGAGCTCCAGCAGAACAGCAAAGCAGTGCCGCACAGACGCAGACGAGGCCGTTTCCTCCATGCACTGCGGAATTGATCTCGCAGCTTACGCCATGGGGAGTAGGGAGCTCTCTGTACGGCCCGGAGAACTAAACAAGATTCAATGGCAGCATCTCTGATTGCAGGACTGCTGTCATAGGCCATTTCTTCAAGGGCTGCAAGAGAGAGGAACAGAGGCAAGGTCAGATCCCGCATGTGCAGGGAGCCCAGGAGAGGCCCCTGCCAGGGCCATCCCGGTCGGCTCTTGCCATGGCCCGCAGGGAGCAGGGAGCAAGGGGATCAGCCCGAATGTGCTGGACACGAATGGCACACGTGGCCCTGAAATCTCGGTGTGCTCTGCCCACGGCTGCAGATCCCTCCGCAGCCGGAGCAGGGCTTGCAGCTGCCCCCTCCAGCCCCCGCGATCAGCCCGCTGCCCTCACTCACTCACCAGTGCAGATCCGCTGCAGCTCTTGCTGCTGCCCCCTCAGGTGCCGCCCGGCCATGCCTGTGAACACAGAGCCTGTCACGGCCCCAGCGGCACAGCTCCCTGCCAGCGGCGCTGCCGGCGCTGTGGCCACACGGGCTGCTGCTGGCCGGGCAGGGCTCAGCCCGGGCCCTTGCCGCACGCTGCCGCCCCAGGACACGGCTGCCAGAGGGCGGCAGCAGCAACGCCCAGGCCAGGCGGGGCTCCACGGCGCCGGGCCGGGCAGGCGCTGCCGGGGCAGCAGGCGGGGCCGGGGCCGAGCTGCGGCGGGCCGGGCCGGGCCGGGGAGGAGCCGGGCTCGGGACTCACCCATGAACCTGACGGCCGCCTCTCGCAGGGGCTCCTGTGGGCTCTGCAGGTAGCGCAGAGCCCGGCGCAGGTGCTCGGCCGCTCGGCTCCTGTCCTCTGCCAGCTGCAGAGAGCGGCAGGAGGGAAGGGTTGGCGCGGGCTCAGCCCCTGGGCCGGGCGCTGCC
This sequence comes from Ammospiza caudacuta, assembly GCF_027887145.1. Taxonomy (NCBI): domain Eukaryota; kingdom Metazoa; phylum Chordata; class Aves; order Passeriformes; family Passerellidae; genus Ammospiza; species Ammospiza caudacuta. The sequence continues at coordinate 890,473 of NC_080611.1, forward strand.
TGCGCCCAGCGCCGGCCTCCCCTGCCCGCACAGCCCTGAGGCGCGGCCAGCAGCCGCTGGCCAAGGGCTCCCGAGGGGAGGGGGCGGAGGGCCGGCTGCTGCCCGGGGAGCCGCGATGCCGGCCCGAAGCCCTGCCGGGCCGGGCCCACGGGAACCTGGAGTAGAGCCCGCGCGGCCTCTGGCTGCAGCAGCGGGCACAGCTGCCAGCCCCGCACACTGAGCCCCCAGGGACCTTCGCCATGCTGAGGCTGGGGGGGGTCTCTGCTGTTCTTACCAGGCACTCCTCAAAGCTCTGATCCACGTGTAGCATTTGTTCTATATCCCTCCTCTTCAGGAATCTGGCTGAGGAATGCAGCGTTTCCCGGGAGGCCTGGATACAGCAGAGACGCAGAGATGGCCCCACAGTCCAGGGCACAGGAGCATCCCAGTGGCACAGGCTGGAGGAGGCTGCAGCCCGCAAGGTGCCAGGGCAGGAGGCAGCCCAAGCCCCTGCCAGGGGGACAGCAGGTGGCCACAAGTGCTCACCTCAGCAACAATCTGATTCTCATCATGGCAGTGGAAGTAGAGAGGGAGCAGGCTCTGGCGCACGTGGGACTTGAGGGCCTTTCTTCCCTCTTCTGTTAATAAGTCCAGCATCTCTTGAAAGACAGCCATGGAGCTCAGCTGCACCTGGCTATCATCCTGGATGAAAGGAAAGGGCAAAAGACCTGAGCATCAGCTGCTTCAGGACCCCAGGGCACAGGCCTGCATCTGCACAGGGCACCAAGTGTCCGGGCAGCAGCCAGTGGCCGTGGCTGTGGACACAGAGCCTTACGCTGTCAAAGAGTGGCAGGAGCGCCTCAGCCAGCTGCAGGGCGATGGGGGTGGCTATTGGGGCACCATTATCCAGGAGCAAATATCTCAGTAAAAGAATGCTCATCCTGATCATGTCGCTGTCATTTTCCTCCAGGAGCTCCACAAGACTTCCAGTCAGGCTCCGCAGTTTTTCGGCCTGTGCGGAACACCACTTTGTGAAAGGCCGCCCTGCTGCCGCAGGGCCCAGAGGCCAAAGGCCTGTCCCAAAGCACTGGGGCAGCTGAAGCAGGAGGCAGGAGAGCTGGGAGCAGCTGACCTAGCGGCCGAAGCCCAGGCAAGGCCAAGCGACAATGTTGCCCAGCCCCACGCTGCCTGCACGGCTTCAGCCACTGCCCCCTTCTCACCATCAAGGGATTCTTGCCCAGCACTACGAGGCCTCGGAGTGCCAAGTAACGCCTGGCCATGTGCTCGCTCTGCAGGTTCTGTGCTACGATCTCCAGAACACTGTCACTGCATTCGCTCAAGTCCAGGCACTCGAGGACCTGAAAGGCACAGGGCAGTGACAGGGGAGCCGGCCGGCAGGAGCCCGGAGCTGCACAGGGCCGGGCCCAGGCAGCAGCACAGGGCACGGGCACTGTCCTGGCTGCTGTGGCTGCGAGTGGGCAGAGGGCTGGGAGGCAGCTCAGCCAGGCAGCGCTGGCCTTGAGGCTCACCTCCACAAGGAATGCCAGGGCAGGGAAATCCCAGTATGGCATCTCTTCACCGAGCATGGCGAGCAGGTAGAATGCAACCGCGGAACAAAAGTGGATGGCTAAGCGGCAAATTTCTCTGAAGAGGGGAAAAAGGAAACAAGACCCTGAGCTAGTGAGGCAAACCTCTCCCAGGCGTGACTCATCCAGTTCTCATCTTTCCACAGCACCCTTCCAGCAAGGGGGCGTGGGCCATTTGGCAGTTGGTTGCTCATGGGCACCCTCCTCTGCCAGCCTTTTGCAGTCTGCTTGGCCGTTCCTTTAGTGACAAGGCCCTCTGGCCCATGGCCACCACAAACACTTTGTGGGCCATCTGGGCACAGAGCAGCAATGTCAGAGGCAGTGGGGAGAAGGGGGTCTCACCTGGCAAGCAGAGCCACGGCAAAGTGGTGAGTGTCAAGAGAGAGCAGCGTGTCCCAGGCACACCTGCGCTCCATTGCCACCACCACATCCTCGCAGCGGAGAAGGCAGAGCAGGGACTTCAGGGTGCGCACTGCAAACCTGTATGCAGAGCAAAGCCCAGGTCACACTGGCAGCACTGGCTCCTTGGCAGGCCACGTGGCAGGGACAGGAGGAGTGGGATGGAGCACCTGTTGGGGCTGGTGGCAAGGCCGTGCTCTTCCTGGCATCCCTTCCAGAAGGTGTCCACTGCCTCTGGCATATCCAGAGTGCTGAAGAACACTTGGAAGAGGAGATGCACAAATAGGCGGGGGAAATACACCTTCAATATCCGTGGCAGACAGGGCACCTGGAGGATCTTCCACATCACCACGGTTGCCTGCAAAGGACAAAGCCCACCGAGACAGCGCTCAGTGCCGAGGTGTGCGTGTGGCAGGGCCCGAGCGTGGCAGGGAGAGGCCCGGAGAGACCTTGGCAGGGGGAGCACGGGGCCTGGTGGGCCTGAAGCTGCCCCTGGGCCAGGTTTCAGGCCAGCGCCTGAGGCAGGGAGATGCGGTGGGGGAAGGAGGATGGAGAGCTGCTGGAGAGGCAGCCTTGGGGCCAGCAAAGGCCAGTTGCAGAAACTCACAGCCAGGGCAAAGACAGCCGTTTCGTCCCCATCGGAGGTGCAGGTGCTGTACTCTGGCCAGCTCCCCAGCACATCCAGGAGGATCAGCTGCGCCAGCTCCACAGTCCTGGCTGAGCCCATGATGGTCTTCCACATGGCCATGGCAGCTCTGCAGGGTTAGAGCTGTGTCTCAGGGGCAGCTGAGCTGGCTGCCATTTCTGCCTGGGCCCACCGCCCCCCTGCCAGCAGCAGCCCGACAGCCCAGCCCAGTGGGGACAGAGCCCTGAGAGGCGGCAAGGGAGCGTGGCAGCAGGCTCAGGGGCTGTCATAGCAGGGCAGGGAAAGGGAGCAGCCAGAGGGCCCTGGAACTCTCTGTTGCTCAGACACCTGGGCAGGCTGTACAGGGTGATGGTCTGGGGAGGCCTGAGCCCTGTGGGCAGGTGAGCCCCATACCTGTCACAGGACGGGGCCACACGCAGGAGCGTGATGACTGCGTCATTTGGCTGTGCTTCGGTGAGATCCAGCAGGGTCTTGTCCAGCCTGTGCTCAGCAGAATCATTGGCCATGAGCCACTGGTGGATGTAGCTCACCATGGCAGGCACCTGGAGAAGGCACGGGGAGACTTGGAAAGCTGCCAGAGGGAGCAATGTTCCCAGCTTCCCCAGAGAAGTGCTTCCCTTCCCAACCCACTGCCATGTGGCCTGAAAGGCTCACAGCAACCAGCATGCGTGGCTGGGGAGGCCAAGCAGTTGCTGGGAGGATCAAAGCCTGGCCACAGGCTGCTTACTTGCTTTGGAGTGTATAAATGTTCCTCTACAAGCATAGAGAGCAAGGCAGCACCGGTCTTGCTTTGGAAGATGGGCGAGTACGGTCTGAGGCCTACGCCCGTGGTGATGGTCTCTTCCTCCTCAATTCTCTTGAGGAAGTTGCAAACGAACTGTAGGAGAAGGGCAAGAAGCCGGGGATGTTGCATGGAGTGCTGCACACACGGTGTTGGGCTGAGCAGGGACAGCAGGCCCAGCCCAGGTGGGGGTGGCTGCAGGTACCTGCGCTGTTCTGCGGAAGCGGCCACGGCTGGACTCCTGCTCCTGTGTGCGCTCCAGGGCTGCATCTGGCAAAGAGCGAGGGCAGCCAGAGATGAGGGACTGTGGGAGAGGCCCGAGAGCACGGCCCAGCCCTGCGCTCCCCAGGCAGGGAGAGCCCCGGGATGCCCCAGGGGATGGAGCACGGCCACTGCGGGGTGTCTGCCCGGCCCCTCTTCCATCCGGTCCATGGGCCTGTCGCCAGGGGATAGCATGGCACAGCACAGCATGGCATGGTGTGGGGCCAAGCTGGCAGCAGGCTCCAGTCCTGTGGCCCAGCCGTGCCACTCACCCTCCTGCGGTGGCTGGAACGGCACCACCGCTTCAGTCTGCTGTGCCGGGGCAGCTCCAGAGCCTTCTTCCTCCTCCTCCACCCAGGCCAGCTCAGGCACTGCCGGGTGTCTCTGCTCCATGTCTCTGCCTGGATTGGTGGCTACTTGCAGGAGAGATGCCCTGGCAAAGCTCCAAGTCACCAAATCAGGCAGGGTGCCTGGAAGGCACCTTCAAGTAAGAAGCCTCAGGAAGGGCTACAGGACAGCAAGTCCTGCACTCGGTCTCAAGGGCTCCTGCCACAAGGACAGGAGACTCCTGTCAAGAACTGTGGGCTGGCCTCAAGGGCACCTGCAGAAGAGAAGCCTCAGGGAGACCACGGGTCAGCAAGTCCTGTGGTCTGGCCTTGAGCTCAGCTGCAGGAACAAGGCTTCAGAAAAGCTCCGGGTGGGACGCGAACGAGCGCACTGTGCGGGGGGCTCCTCACGGCACCGCTCTGTCCCGTCCTGTCCCGTCGCGTGCTCTGAGCACTGTGGCGAGCTCTTGTCACCGCCAGCTCCTATGTCACCAGGTGTCACAGAGGTCCCTTGGACACCCGTTTCCATGTCACAATGACTGTGTGGCACCGTGTCACCAAGGGCCCTTGCACACACTGCCGCCTGCCTTGGCGCCAGCCCCAGCCCACCCAAAGTGGCCCAGGTTGGAAGGAATGGCTGGCGCCAGGAGTCTAAGCCAGGCCGACAGGATCTTTAAGAAGGGCTCAGAGCATCAGCAAACACTGCCCTGCTCTGTGGGCTCAGGGCAGCAGAAGGATCCCCCAGGGCTGCCGTCACAGCCGTTCTGGAAAGGGCACAGGGCCTTCCAGGGAAGCTGGCACGGCCTCCTTGGGACACGTCCCGGCTGGTGGCCGTCCTGATGTGACACCGCACAAGGAACGTGTGGGCCCGAGCATGAATGCTGCTCTGAGGCCTGGGGCCCGGGGAGCGCTGACATCAGCAGGTGTGGCAGAGTCCCTGGCCAAGCAGACCTGCCACCCCCCGAGCCCTGGCAGCGCTGGTGCCTGTCTCCTGCCCCAGAGACCTGCGCCCCCAGGGAGCTTCTGTGCCAGAAGGAGCCAAAGCCCGCGTGCATGGGGGGCTGTGCTCCTACCTGCAGGGGCTGATGGCAGGAGCACCTGGAGCAAGTGCTGGCACACTTGGTCTCTGTCAGATGATGTTGCTCCTTCCTGAAATGAATTTTTCTCATGGAAGGCATTGGCAGTAGCACCAGAGCACCATCCATTGCTGAGTTTCGCAGGGCAATTAGAATGCTACGTTAACAGTCTGAAATTTCCTTGTGCTTTTCTCACTCTCTTTCCCACATTCTGGAGAAAACAGAATCTGCCCAGCCTCTGCTATTCTCAGCTTCAGTTGCTGCATGTCTTGCTCTGGCAGCTCATGTCCAAACAAAACTGTGTCCCTGCTGAGCACAGCAAGAAGCGGCCACAAAGTGGCAAGTTCCCCAGTGAACATCAAGGCAGATACGTGGAAGTGCAGAGGATAAGGACAAGTCTGGGAGGAGAAGCTATTCTGTGTCTCTGATGATGGTGCCCACACCCTGAAGCAGCAGCCAAGAGAAGCGCTGGAAGCAGACGGGCGCAGTTTTGGGCAGCAAAATATCAAAAGTTATGAAACCATTAGCCAGAATGCAAAGGATGGAGTGTGGCCCGGAGGGGAAGCCCTAGATGCAGCTGAGACCACTTTGTTCAGCCTGGAGGAGAGTAAAGGGCGTCATTGTGGTCTTCAACCTCCTCCTGAGGGGAATCAGAGGGGCTGCTGCAGCTCTCGTCACTGTTGGGACCAGTGACAGGACTGGAGAAAAGGGCAGGGAGCTGGGACAGGGCAAGTTTCATTTCCGTATCAGGAAAAGGTTTTTCACCCAGAGCACGGTCAGGCACTGGGATGGGTTCCCCATGGACGCAGCCCAGCGGAGCCCGGGCTGGCTCTTGGGAAAACTGCGGCGCTGCGCCAGGAGTGGGGAACGGCCAAGGCGTGGGTTCTGCCTGCGGCTGAACCTGCTGAGCCCCTGCTCAGTGGTTCAGGATCTACTCACTGCAGCACGGAGCAGCCAAAGAGAAGGAGGAGGCTCCTCGATTGTGAGGTTCCACAGGCAAAGGTTTATCCCAAGGGAAGGATTCAGCAGCATAGAGCCGCCAGCACTTCTGTGCATGAGATTTTATCGGGGTACAACTCAGGGGGGTGGATACAAAGGATTGAGCAAGAAGGAATCTGCAGGGGAGGAGCGAGGGCATTCCATCAGTTGCTTGGGACTAATTAGGACAGATGAGAGGAGAGGGTAGGTCACATGGGCCAGAGGGGCTTCCAGCAATAGGGAATTCCAAAGGGGTGGTGCAGTCAGGGATTGGTCCAAGGCAAAAGTGACAGGGAAGGTTCAGGAATAAAGAGCTGGATTATCTTGAGAGGCAGGGAAGGAGCTGGAACAAAGAGCGGGGAATGGCATGAGGGACAGCTTTGAGGGAGGGAAAAACCTAGGGGTAAACCAACTTGGGGAAAATACGGGGTACATGAAAAGAAACCATTCTACGATAACTGATAAATAGACACGAACCGCAACAGCCCAGGGAAATGGGCACAGCATCAATCCCGTCTGAGTTTGAGAAGTGTTTGAACAACTTGGAGAAGTCACCCAAGCTTTTAGACACTACATCCAAAGCCAAGGGTTGTGACCTCTAGGTTTACGTGAGTATATACTCCTGAGTATGATTTTAGGCAGTGTTTTAAGAAACTCGTTTTATGTCCGATCATACCCCAATTCCTTGCAGATTGTGTGGAATGTGGAATCCTTTTGTTTTCACCGCTTGTTAGGACTATAAAAAAGAATATTCGTGCTGGGTGACTCAGAGACAGCCTGTGTATGTTAAGTGTAGTCTACAGGGGATAAAGAGAAGGAAACAAGAAGTACTAATACATCCGGCTAAGTTTGGAAATGGAGATAGCATGAAGAATGAATAACACAAGAAGTAAAGATGGTATTAAAAAGAGTCCACTAGAATGTAATTTAGCAGATGAGAAAGATTTGGGAGGAGTCCCAGGGGGTAATTTTTCATGTAAGGTAATCTGATGGCATACTCTTACCCAATGGTAGGCTTAGTATCAATTAGAAAGTGGTGAAAAGTGACCCCCGAATGGAACGTTATGATCCATTGTTACAGTTGATGTTATTTTTAAGACAAGGAGAAAAATGAGATCCAGTGATATATGCAGACATGGTTTTTACCCTGAAGAATAAACCCAAGTGTCAGAAAGAATGTGGCTTTGATTTGGCCCCATGGGACCTTTAGTCCTAACTTTGGAAAGAGATAAGAGGCAGAAAAGAAAGAGATGTCATTTAGCACTCAGCATAAGGCAGAGATGTTTGAAATTGGCTCAGATTCACCAGGAAGATTGTGTTCTAGGTGTCCAAGACTTAGAGCTGAGTTAGCCCAGGCCAGCACGGGTACACTCCACCTCAGGCAACCACTCCGGCCCCTGAATGAAAGCCAAATGGCCGTGAGGATGAGATGAATAATCCAGGTGAGGGGACAATGTCAGGGACCCCCAGTGACAACCAACACAAGGAATAAAACCAAGAAAGCTTGGCCTTTAGTCACCCCCTTAAGGCAAGTCTTGAGTCCCCCAGGAGAAGCCATGTGGGTGAGCATCTGCTTTTCTACTAGTGACCTCAAGAGTTGGTGGCAAAAAGTTAAAATGGATAGAGAAAACGCTAGCAAAGCAGCAAAAAGATTGGAGTTCATAGTCAAGAGTCAAGAGGCAGACTGAGGTGATAGTGATTTCATATTGACAGAGCTAACCAAACCAGCAGAAGAGTTGGTGATCAAGGTGGCCAGAGCACGTGTGCAGGGACAAATTGCTAGTGGAGCCTTGCAAGGTACAATGGACCAGCTGTGTCCTACTGCAAGCCCTTTGTGGGACGCGAACAATGCAGGCAGCTGTGCAATGTTAACCAGATACCAGGAGATAGTCACATTGGAATTAAGAAATGCCATTCCAAAAGCAATAACTTGGTCAGTAATAGATAACGTTACACAGGGACAGCACAAGTCACCCACTGACTTTGTGGACAGGCTGTGAGCAGCTGCATGTAAATGCGCAGCCCTGCATCCCTGGTCGGATATGGGGAAGCAGCAGTGGGTTTCCCTGATGTCAGGGCAATCTAGCCCAGATGTCAGGCAGAAATTTCAGAAGCTGAAAGAGCCTGTCAAGAGAGACTTAAAGGCCTGAATGAGAAAAGCATAGAAAGTGTATGACAATCAAGAGAGAGAAAATAAAGAAGAGCTCCCTTCAGCCATGGTGGCAGCTCTGGATCGGCACCAGGGAGAGGCCGGACGTGGGCGTGGATGAAGCAGAGGCAGGGACGAAAAGAGCAGAGGCAGAGGAGGTTCAAAGCAGCCACAGACCAAGCTGGGGCCAAATCAATGTGCATCTTGTAAGAAATCAGGACACTGGAAATAAGGCCAGTGCCCAGAGTTAGCAGACAAAGTACACAAAACTCTTGCAGCCACTCTAGATGATAAGAAATGACCGAGACTGGCAATTCTTACCCTAGCAGGTTACCGGTTAAAATACAGCTAAAGAATAATAAAGAAGTTGAATTTTTAACTAATTGTGGAGACACATTTTCACTCTTGAATCAAGCACTGATACCCAAAAGTGAAAACTATCTTCAAGCACTAGGAGCCACTGGCCAGCGTGAAAATGCATTCTTCCTGAAACCACTTCGATGTAAAATCAAGAAGAAAATGGGAATACATCAGTTTCTTTATTTACCAAACTCACCCAAATCTGTCCTATGCAGGGATTTGCTTGAAAATTTGGAAGCAACAGTTCCGTTTAGAAAAAGAAAACTTCAATGGAAGGTACCTGAACACAAATGAGTGGTTTCAGCAGTAGGACTGACAACTGACACCAGACCAACAAACAAGAAGAACTAGTTAGAGGAAGTATTGAATCAGGTATACCCAAGAGTATGGGATACTGACAGCCCAGGAAAATCAAAACGAGCAGACCCTATGAAAATTGAGCTACAGACAAGAGTTAAGGCAGTAGTCAGAAAGCAATACCCTTGAAGATTAGAAGCTAGGAAAGGAATAGAGCCAACTATCAATTAAATCCCTGACATCAGGACTGCTGGAAGAATGGCAGCTAAAATTTAATACTGCTACATCAGCAATAAAGAAACCTAATGGAACTTGGAGACTAGTGCCAGATTTCCAGGCAATTAATGGTTTATACCTTACTAGCTTACTAGCTAAGCTTGGAGATGATTTTATTTGGTGCGGGGAAGGTCCATGGGCAGGTGCTGTCGGGAGCCGTTCCCTCTTGGTCTGAGAGACCGGCTCCCCCAGCCCACCCTGCTCTCAGGCCCGGAGGTTGTAATGTGCGCTCGACCGGCAGCCGAAGGAGGGCTCTTGACACCGTGTCTGATGCAACAGGGGTTTTTGAAGGTAGGTCAGAGGGTGCAGGTTGGGTGAGGGTGAGAAGAGGGACAGGAAGAGGCAGGAGCACAAGCACTGTAACATGACACATAAGGCACCTGCAAGCTGCTGGGGAAGCCTCAAGTCTGCTCA